>NC_056080.1:141887784-142205284 GCF_016772045.2 Ovis aries
GAAGGAGAAGTGGACGACTGAGGATGAGATGGCTGGATGTCATCACTGACTTGATGGACCCGAATCTGAGTGAACTACGAGGGTTGGTGATGGACAGGGAGGCCTGGTGTGCTGCGATTCATGGGGTCACAAAGAGTCAGACACGACTGAGTGACTGAACTGCACTGAACTGAAGGAATAGTAGTCGTTGTTGAATTCAGTCATGTTAGGAAAAAGCAGTAACTAAATGCAACAGAAAAATCAAGCACCAAACTGAACAGATCTGTTTATTTCTTTTTCTCTCTTCCCAATACATCTATGCTATTTGCTTTTTTGTATCCTCTATTATTTGGTTAATAAGATTTAAAAATTGACTATTGTCTTTCAAAGAGCTCAAAAATTGAACCAAGTGGAAAAGTGGAATGACTAAACTTAGAGCGAAATATGGAAAAGTCAAAGGAAAGAAATTGGAGAAGGAAATATAACAACAACAAAAAGGGAAAGATAAGGGGCAAGCATTTCTACCTTTCAATTGTATAAAATTAAGAACAATTTGTGGGAGGTATTTGTCTTACCCCTGGTTCTTGAAGAGATAGTAGACAGCTTTCTGTTATGTTCCTGGATTATCTTCCCAGACTTACACACATTGTTTTATTTTTAATTTCTATTTAACATTATTAATTCCAATTTATTTTTTGTTATTACTTCTACCATTTGCCCCTTTTCTCATTCCTTGTTCAAAATTCAGCTTATTGTGTAAATTAAATGTTGACAGAGAATATAAGTGTAGCTTGCAATAAAAATGTTCTTGACAAATCTGTTTTATTTCCTTATCAAATGTCATTGATTTTATTTGCCTTGGTGATATATTTATAAAATCCATGGATGTTATTATGATCAATAGTATTTCTAAAATAAAATTATAGAGTACAATTATGGAAAAATATAAGAATAAGATTTTCTTTTTATAAGTATTTAACATGTCATATAAATTTCTTTTAATATTTAAGATGACAGCAGCTTATTGTAAGGGAGACTTGAGACTAAGAATGAACATACAAATTATGTTTCTCTCTCTACTTTGACTTGCTACATGACTTTGATAAAATAAGTTAATAGCCATAATGTTAATCAGTTTTCTCTTTATTCTTGCTGCCTCATCATTAATAATACATTTAATTTCCCTCTAAGACATGAAGAAGAGACCAGATGGACACAATCCCCAGATATCATCATTCATTAGCTTCATGTTCTGTATATCAGAAATTATTAATTTCTTGATTCTCTACTATGTACAGAAGATTGTGATAAAACTTCAGGAGCTAATGAACTTGTTGATCAGGAGCAAAACAGACAAAAAGCCCCAGATAGTCATGTCATCCATCATCAAGGACTTTGCAGTCTGATGTAGAGGTGCATGCATGTGTGCTCATTCACTTTAACTGTGTCCAGCTCTTCATGACCCTATGGACTATATTCCACCAGGCTCCACTGGCCATGGGATACTCCAGGCAAAAATACTGGAGTGGGTTGCCGTGCTCTCATTCAGGGGGATCTCCCTGATCCAGCATATTCTTTAACCACTGAGCCACCTGGGATGCTAGATGTAGACATAGACTACACAAAGCTCCTGGACAACCATGATGGTGTGTATATGAACCTAGAGCCAGACATCCTGGATTCTGAAGTCCACTGGGCCTTAGGAAGCATAACTACCAACTAAGCTAGTGGAGGTGATGGAATTCCAGCTGAGCTATTTCAAATCCTAAAAGATGATGCTGTTAAAGTGCTGTACTCAATATGCCAGCAAATTTGGAAAACTCAGCTGTGGCCACAGGACTGAAAAAAGTCAGTTTTCATCCCAATCCCAAAGAAAGGTAATGCCAAAAAATGTTCAAACTACCATGCAATTGTGCTCATTTCCCATGCTAGCAAGGTAATGCTCAAGATCCTTCAAGCTTGTCTTCAACAGCATGTGAACCAAGAACTTCAGATGTACAAGCTGGGTTTAGAAAAAGCAGAGGATCTAGAAGTCAAATTGCCAACATTCACTGGATCATAGAGAAAGCAAGGTAATTCTAGAAAAGCATCTACTGCTGTTTCATTAACTGAGCTAAAGCCTTTGACAGTGTGGGTCACAACAAACTGAAAAATTCTTAAAGAAATGGAAGTACCAGACCATCTTACCTATCTCCTGAGGAACCTGTATGCAGACCAAGAAGCAACACTTAGAACCGGATATGGAACAACGGACTGGTTCCTAATTGGGAAAGAAGTATGACAAGGCTGTATATTGTCACCTTGCTTATTTAACTTATATACAGAATACATCATGAGAAATGCCACACTGAATGAGCTACAAGCTGGAATCAAGATTGCCAGGAGAAATATCAACAACCTCAGATGTGCAGATGATACCACTCTAATGGCAGAAAGTGAAGAGAAACTAAAGAGCCTCTTAATGAGGGTGAAAGAGGAGAGTGAAAAAGTTGGCTTAAAACTCAACATTCAAAAACCTACATCATGGCATCTGGTCCAATCACTTCATGCCAAACATATGTGAAAAAGGTGGAAACAGTGACAGATTTTCTCTTTTTGATCTCTAAAATCACTGTGGATGGTGACTGCAGCCATGAAATTGAAAAATGCTTGCTCCTTGGAAGAAAAGTTATGACAAGCCTAGACAGCATATTAAAAATCAGAGACATCATTTTGCTCAAAGGTCTTTTTAGTCAAAGCTACGGTCTTTCCAGTAATCATGTACAGTGTCAGAGTAGGACCATAAAGAAGACTGAGGCTGGAAGACTTGGTGCTTTAGAACTGTGTTGCTGGAGAATACGCTTGAGAGTCCCTTGGCCAGCAAGATAAAACCAGTCAGTTCTAAAGGAAATCAGTCCTGAATATTCATTGTAAGGACTGATACTGAAGCTGAAACTCCAATGTTTTGGCCACCTGATATGAAGAGCTAACTCACTGGAAAAGGCCCTAATGATAGGAATGATTGAAGGCAGGAGGAAAAGGGGGTGACAGAGGATGAGATGCTTGAATGGCATTACCAACTCAATGAATATGAGATTGAGCAAACTCCAGGAGATAGTGAAGCCAGGCAGGCTGCAGTTCATGGAGTCACAAAGAGTTGGACACTGCTTAGAGAGTGAACAACAAAATTTCCTCATGTAGCTAAATTCTTAAACATTCAATTGTATTCTAATTTTCCAGACTCAACATGAATCAATTTAGTTTACATATAATGTATGCTGCTGCTGCTGCTAAGTCTCTTCAGTCGTGTCTGACTCTGTGCGACCCCATAGACGGCAGCCCACCAGGCTCCACCGTCCTTGGGATTCTCCAGGCAAGAACACTGGAATGGGTTACCATTTCCTTCTCCAATGGATGAAAGTCAGAAGTGAAAGGGAAGTTGCTCAGTCGTGTCTGACTCTTTGCGACCCCATGGACTGCAGCACACCAGGCTCCTCCGTCCATGGGACTTTCCAGGCAAGAGTACTGGAGTGGGGTGCCATTGCCTTCTCTGACACATAATGTATAATTGAATGTCAAAAAATAATATTGAATGTCATTGAGTTAGGTACAAAATTTGGTACCATTATTTTCCCAATTTTCTTGATTAAAACCATTTAAAAAAATCATGTTTAAAAAAATATCACAAACTGTATTTTTAAAGCTATAGAGAAGATCCTTCAGATAATTCAAAACTAGTTTGATTACACTAAAAATATTGTCTAATGTGATATTTTTTCTCTAAAGATGAAGTCTTTTGGCATGAGAAATTATAAACCTGGAGATAGAGCCTTAGATAAAATATTTTGTGTATGTTTCCTTATTCAATATGAGTGACTCTGAAATAAAATTTAAGGTTTACAGTTTAAGGTCATTACAGTTTTAAGATTTACTGTTTCCTTTCCCCACCCTTCAGTGTAATCTGACCTATCTTATAAAAGTGTGAGGTGAAAACACATTCTGAAAATGCGTCTCAATATCTAAGTGCTTTTGGTTGATTTCTAAAATCATAGAAACATATAGGTTTATATCATTAATACTCAACTGATTTCTGCTAAATTCTATGCTATCTTTTATGCAAGAAGACAGATAGAATTTCCAAAATGAATCCAGTCTTAAATGTTGGTCTTCAAATGGCTTTGATGCATAGCATCTTGAAAATTGATTTTGTCTGAACTCTGTCTACTACACATTTACAATGTCATTTGAGTTACTTGAGTTGCAAAAAAAGATATTTAGCACCAAGCCAACTTAAGCAAATAACGATTCTGATTATACAAAATACTCAATTTCATTAGAAATATTCTTAATTAGCTGGTTGTTTGCTTGGAAAATGTTTCAGATTAGCTACTAAAGAGTATGAAATAGACATAATCCAATAATCAGAAAAGTTAAACAGAAGAATATAATTATCTTCAAATATTCTTAATGTCATTTTGAGCTTCTAAACAAAGTAAATAAATTTAAATCTGAGCTTTGATCAACCACTAGTAATTATGAATGGAGAAAAAACAAACCAAATACTTCAAAATCAGTCTTAATACCTGAACTTCAAGATATCAGCCAACATGGCCCAGCCAGTTATTGTATAGGAATCAGTAGCAATACTGATTAACAATTTGATCTAATTGACTATGGGTTATTTATAGGCAGTTAACATGCTTGTTGTTTTTCTATATTTCTAAACCACCTGAAGACCACTATAATGGAGTCTAAACCTAACAAATACGGCAGGAAAACAGTATAATATGTTGGAATGCTTCCAATATTTGGTAAAGAATTAATTTTATATATGTGTAATCTTATGAATTTGATTATAGGAGAGAAAATTAACTACAGGTTTTCTATTTAAATGTACTTATAGTTGTTTTACAATATATACACTTTTTTATGTTTCCATTTTCAAATTCAGTTAGTTCACTTCAGTCACTCAGTCACGTCCAACTCTGCAATCCCATGAACCGCAGCATGCCAGGCCTCCCTGTCCAGCACCGACTCACGGCGTCCACCCAAACCCATGTCCATCGAGTCAGTGATGCCATCAAACCATCTCATCCTCTGCCGTCCCCTTCTCCTCCTGCCCCCAATCTTGCCCAGCATCAGGGTCTTTTCAAATGAGTCAGCTCTTCGCATCAGGTGGCCAAAGTACTGGAGTTTCAGCTGCAACATCAGTACTTCCAATGAACACCCAGGACTGATCTCCTTTAGGATGGACTGGTTGGATCTCCTTGCAGTCCAAGGGACTCTCAAGAGTCTTCTCCAACACCACAGTTCAAAAGCATCAATTCTTCGGCCCTGAGCTTTATTTAAGGTCCACCTCTCACATCCATATATGACTATTGGTAAAATCATAGCGTTGACTAGATGGAGCTTTGTTGGCAAAGTAAAGTCTCTGATTTTTAATATGCTGTCTAGGTTGGTCATAACTTTCCTTCCAAGGAATAAGTGTCTTTCAATTTCATGGATGCAATCACCATCTGCAATGATTTTGGAGCCCAGAGAAATAAAGTCAGCCACTGTGTTCACTGTTTCTCCATCTATTTGCCATGAAATGATGGGACTGGATGCCATGATCTTAGTTTATTGAATGTTGAGCTTTAAGCCAACTTTTTTACTCTCCTCTTTCACTTTCATCAAGAGGCTCTTTAGTTCTTCACTTTCTGCCATAAGGGTGGTGTCATCTGCATATCTGAGGTTATTGATATTTCACCCAGCAATCTTGATTCCAGCTTGTGCTTCCTCCAGCCCAAGGTTTCTCATGATGTACTCTGCATAAATGCTACATAAGCTGGGTGACAATATACAGCCTTGACGTACTCCTTTTCTTATTTGGAACCAGTCTGTTGCTCCATGTCCAGTTCTAACTGTTGCTTCCTGACCTGCATACAGGTTTCTCAAGAGGTAGGTCAGGTGGTATGGTATGCCCATCTCTTTCAGAATTTTCCACAGTTTATTGTGATCCACACAATTAAAGGCTTTGGCATAGTCAATAAACCAGAAATATATGTTTTTTTTCTGGAGCTCTCTTGCCTTATTGATGATCCAGCAGATGTTGGCAATTTGATCTCTGGTTCCTCTGCCTTTTCGAAAATCAGCTTGGACATCTGGAACTTAACGGTACACGTATTGCTGGCGCCTTGCCTGGAGAATTTTAAGCATTAATTTACTAGCATGTGAGATGAGTGCAATTGTGGGGTAGTTTGAACATTCTTTGACATTGCCTTTCTTTGGGGTTGCAATGAAAAATAACATTTTCCAGTCCTGTAGCCACTGCTGAGTTTTCCAAATTTGCTGGCATATTGAGTGCAGCACTTTCACAGCATCATCTTTCAGGACTTGAAATAGCTCACCTGGAATTCAATCACCTCCACTAGCTATGTCTGTAGTGATGCTTCCTAATGCCCATTTGACTTCACATTCCACGAGAGGTGAGTGATCACACCATCGTGATTATCTGAGTCATGAAGATCTTTTTTGTATGGTTATTCTGTGTATTCTTGCCACCTCTTCTTAATATCTTCTACTTCTGTTAGGTCCCTAACATTTCTGTTCTTTATGGAGCCCATCTTTTCATGAAATGTTCCCTTGGTATCTCTAATTTTCTCGAAGACATCTCTAGTCTTTCCCATTCTATTGTTTTCCTCTATCTCTTTGTATTGGTCACTGAGGAAGGCTCTCTCATCTCTCCTTGTTATTCTCTGGAACTCTGCATTCAAGTGGGTATGTCTTTCCTTTTCTCCTTTGCTTTTCGTTTCCCTTCTTTACACAGCTATTTGTCAGGCTTCCTCAGACAGCCATTTTGCTTTTTTGCATTTCTTTTTCTTGGGTATGGTCTTTATTCCTGTCTCCTGTACAATGTCAGGAACCTCCGTCCATAGTTCATCAGGCACTCTGTCTATCAGATTTAGTCCATTAAATCTATTTCTCACATCCACTGTATAGTCACAAAGGATTTGATTTAGGTCACACATGAATTGTCTAGTGGTTTTCTCCACTTCTTTAATTTCATTCTGAATTTGGAAATTAGGAGTTCATGATCCGAGCCACAGTCAGCTCCCAGTCTTGTTTTTGCTGACTGTATAGAGTTTCTCCACCTTTTGCTGCAAAGAATATAATCAATCTGATTTTGGTGTTGACCATCTGGTGATGTCCATGTGTAGAGTCTTCTCTTGTGTTGTTGAAAGAGGGTGTTTGCTATGACCAGTGCTTTCTCTTGGCAGAACTCTGTTAGTCTTTGCCCTACTACATTCTGTACTCCAAGGCCAAATTTGCCTGTTACTCCAGGTGTTTCTTGACTTCCTACTTTTGCATTCCAGTCCCCTGTAAAGAAAAGGACATTTTTTTGGGGGGTGTTAATTCTAAAAGGTCTTTTAGGTCTTCATAGGCCTTCAGCTTCAGCTTCTTCGGTGTTACTGGTTGGAGCATAGACTTGGATTACCATAATGTTGAATGGTTTGCCTTGGAAACGAACAGAGATCATTCTGTCGTTTTTGAGATTGCATCCAAGTATTACATCTTTGTAATATGTGTAAATGATTTTTTTAAGGTGTAAAAGATTTCACATTGTATTACATCTTTAAATTTCCAGGTCTCTTGAATGATTATGAACTTGACTCTAGCTGGAAATTTGCCTTATTCAACTCTATATCTCCAGGGCCAAGAACAATTAATGGATTGAGGACATTCATTGGTTGAATGAAAGACCTATGGATGTTAGCCTTTTTTCCCAGAGATGTTACCGAGGATAATGTGTTTTCTTTTTCTGAAAAACTAATGATTGAAACCATAAGGAGTCTGTTAACTTTCCAAAGAGAGTGAGAATTCATAGTATTATCTACCATAAGCAAGGCACCAGGACAGAGTCTTCATAGGGAACTTATGGAATTCAACAATATGCCAGAAGTAGTGTAAGACATCTTGGAGAGCAAGGTGAGAGCTTCCCAGTTAACAAATGTAAATTTCCTGCCTTAAAAGATAAAGCACAGAAAATACATCACTTTACTCACAGATGAAACTTCAGTGTTCCAACTGTTTCCATTTGTCAGCCTTATGAAAAAGATCATAAATGATTCTACTATGAACTGCCAAACATTCATAGTTTAAATAGAATCAAACTAATTATTTGTGCATTGTCTGAAGAATACCTTCATACTGCCATTTAATTTTGGAGAAACCCTCTGTCACATAGAGTGAGATGTCAAGTATTTTTAGTCTATCATCCCCTTCTTACATAAATATAAAGCCAAGAGAACATTGTGAAGAGCTGAATCCAAAAGGCTGTTTTACGAATTGCTTGGTAAAGTTGAGTTAATGAGATCTCAGCCTCTCATAACTCTTTTCTTAAAACAACTTTGTTGAACAGATTGACCCAAAATCTTACTAGAAGGGACTCAGCTGCCATGAAATAAATATGCTAATGAAGTTGTCCATGCATTGTATGTCTCATAATCATGATGTTTGTAAATTTTGAGAAGTTTGAGTGAATTTGAAGTAAAGTAATTTTGTAGCATACAGTTTTCCCTACAGCACACATGGTGAAGGTCAAAGAATTGCTTAACCAAAAAGGAAAAAAAGAAAAGAATCCTTATGAAAATATATTGGAAATATACTGTTGACCTAAAAGAAAAATTTTTTGTATGTTGTCAGAAACTAGCTTTTGACATTTTCAAGTTCAAGATAATGTAGACAATCAACAATTAATTAAACATTATGAATACACTTGCCATATGTCTAAAATAAGCATTTCTACATATTTATTTTCAGAATTATGGAGTACCTATGGTTGTTTGTAGAAAATGCTAATGATTTCAGGATTGCAACTGAGTCTTTCGTCTCAAAATGTAATCTGATTTTGACCTTGAAGTCATCTTTGTTTTGAAATAATTTTGTGTGTACAAGTTCTTCACAGATTTACCTGGAAAAAAAGACTTTCCTGCATGATAGAAATAATCAAAGAATAAATTAGATGACTTTTAATGATAATCATCATTATATAATTGTAACATATTTAGATGACAGTTTCCTTGTAAGTATAATGTAATGACCATAAACAAATCACTAAAGTTATATCTGTAATTGTTACCTTGTAGTTTGTGTCATTTATAAGCATTAAAACACAGCCCACTGGTTAATTTCCAAATCATAACACAGCTTTGCTAAATGACTAATACTGGCCTAATGAAAATGAAGATTCTAGTCTTATTTTTATGTCACCCACTGCACAAAGTTAGGTCAATAAAAACAAAATGTAATGCTATTAAATAGTAAGAGAGATCAGATAATAACTCTCAAATAATAATAACTATCGTGTTTTACAAACACACTCCTACACTCAGTGTCTATTTATCTATCTGTCTATATATATATATATATACACACACACATTTATATAATACTGGATGGAAATAAGTGATCTCATTATAGTGATGTTTCAGGCTAACCAGCAAAATACATTTAAAGAAACTTTTCTGTACAACATTCCTTGTAGATGCTTTCTGTTACTCATTTTAAGTGTGATTTTCACACAGTTTGGAAAACTCAAGAGTGTTAGCCTGCTCCATTAACAGATGGAGTGTTATTGATCTGATACTTGCAGATTAGAGCGGAGCTCATCTTCTCTCTTAAAATTTGTTACCATTTGGACATATCATTCTAGTCCAGCAATGTTTGAAAAACATGCCCATGCATGCAAAGCCCGTTTGAGATGAATGCATTTTGATTTCCTACAAATGCCTTGATTTTCGCTTATTTTCAGGAATCAGAGCCTGGAGCACATTACTTTTAGATTTCTGATTATAGATGCAAGTATTATTTAAACATAAGAAGCTACTTACAAGTAAACCAAATAGAAAAGCAATCTCTCTTGTTGGATCAAGATTTACTTGAGATCTAAAGCTATGGACTTTTGTGATCATCTGGAATTGAAAGTAGTTATTTTTATGCCTTGGGATTTTGAAAAAAAATGATTTTTCATAAAATCAAAGTAGCTACATCCATCCAATATTGGGAAAATAATTTATCTTTAAATTGAAAAAAGGAGGGAGATATAGCATATCAGGAACAGACAGTGAATATTGTTTTATCCTTAATGGAACTGATTGACCCTAAGCCCCCTAACTCTGAGAGACAGAACAAAATAGTCTGAAAACAAATGCTATATTCAGAGCCTAGAGTATAAACAGACATTTTCTGATATAGTTGAATTGCAAAAGCATTAAAATAGATTCCAGGTCCATTTTTCAACACTGATGATAATTTACAGGTTATTTTAAAAGTAAAAGATTGTAAGATTTTTTGGTCACTAAAGATGCTAATAAATATATCTTGCTTAATTGAACTTTCTAGAACTATCAAAGGTAATTTTAATGTCAATTTAATATCAAAAGATTAAATGGAACAGAAAGTGTTTAGACCAAATAGGGAAAATTGCCAAGCTAAACTAGACAAGTGATCTATCCTATTAAACCTCTATTCAGTACACGAGACTTGTTCAATGCCCACCTTACCTCAGGAAAGGTCTCAAAGTGAGTTCTTTCAATATCTTTATTCACATGGCTACATATGCACTTCAAGTGACTTTCTGAATAGTGAAAAATATTTCCAAATCAATCTTCCAGAAATTGAATGCTTGATAAAATATTAGCTCTTCAGTGCAAATGGTTTTCTCAAACAAGTAAGAATGATTTAATCACTTCATAACTCATATACAGACATTGATCATCTACTGTATAACATAAGCCACAAAAAAGGGGGGCAAAAAGTAGTTTCAATCAAAATTTTAGGATTTAAATATCTTAGAATTCAGACCATTCATATATATTATTTTATCCTCACAAAATGCTATTGATCAGGTACTATAATCATCGTCCTCATTTTGCACTTACGGATTTATAACACAGAGGTTTAAAATAACAAGTTTTTATCACTAATTCATGGTGAAGCCAGGCTTGAAAACTTTAGCAACTTCAAACAAAATCAAGGGCACTAAACTAATAATCTATGCTGCCTCCTGTGTACATGTTGCATAGAATTTCTACATTTCACTGTTTCTTTCTTACTCTAGGACTTAGTATTCAATATCATAGCATTTTTTATTGGCTAAGACTCCCTTGAACACATAGTCATAAACTTAAGTTGTTAAGTTTCACTTGGTCTAACCCAGTATTTACCTTTAACATGCAGCAGAATAAACTATAGCTTATTAAAACACCCAATTTTGGGGTCCGCCTCTGGAGTTTTTGATTCAGTCAGTCTGATGTGGGGCTTGAGAATGTGCATTTAGAATCAGCTCCCAAATGCTGCTGTTGGTCCAGGAACTACAGTTTGAGAATCATTGGTCTACTAACTCAATCCATTGGTTATTAATAAGCACAATATTTTGTGAAAGCACATGATAAAGGTAAATCATGACATTTAGATCCAGAGCTTCTCAGGACATATTTGTAAATCAAAGCCAATAATTTTCATTACTGATTTCCATTTCTTCACTGAGGGACAAGTTCTACTGGGAAAAATTGGTAATACTTCAAGAAACACATAGGAACTCAAAGTACCACAGATCTTATATCTTATGCTCTTATTATAACATTTGTAATCTTTACATACTAGAAACCTACAAACACATACACATGCACACACACACAAACACACACACCAAAGATATAGGAAAATAAGACAAAGCCCAACCTGAATGTTCTTATTAAGAGTGAAGTTGCCCTGTGATACTAGTAAATAAATGCCTGTGTCAAAAGAAAAGAAATACTCATTAAAAAACTATTTGCTCTCTCTCTTAATTTCTCTTGTTTTTATTAATTAATAAAAATTTAATTATTTTGAGAAATAATAATTTCTCACTGTGTTGAAAATTAGATGCTTCCCAGGTGGCACTAGTGGTAAAGAGCCCACCTGCCAGAGCAGGGGATGCAGGAGATATGGGTTTGATCCCTGGATCAGGAATATCCCCTCGAAGAGGGCATGGCAACCCACTCCAGTATTCTTGCCTGGAGAATCCCATGGACAGAGGAGCCTGATGGGCTAACATCCAAAGAGTCAGTCACGAAGAGTCAGATACAACTGAAGCAACTTAGTACACACGCACACATGTTCCAAGAAATTTAGGTGACCCCAACTCTTAAATGTTTAGCAGATAGTTAGCAAATGGTAGTGATTTTATTTTTAAAAAACGGCCTATAATTGTAAGCTAACACTCCAATAATTTGGCCACCTGATGCAAAGAGCTGACTCATTGGGAAAGACACTAGTGCTGGGAAAGGTTGAAGAAAAAAGAGAAGGGAGATGCAGAGGATGAGATGGTTAGATAGCATCAACAACTCAATAGGTATGAATTTTGGCAAACTGGGAGATAGTGAAGGACAGAGGAGCCTGATGTGCTGCAGCCCATGGGGTCACAAAGAGTCAGACACAGCTTAGCAAATGAACAATAACAACAAAAACTGTAAACTTCAAATTGGAAATAACAAAACCCTAGCTATGATACATGTCATAATTAATAGTTACCTGATAATGCTACTAGTCTGGATGCCAATTATTCATGGAATGCTGAAATTAACAAGGAGGCATACAAAAGAAATGAAAAATAAAGGTTCCTCAATCGCAATTGATTTAAGTTGGGCTTCTCTGGTGTCTCAGCTGGTAAAGAATCCACCTGTAAAGCTGGAAACCTGTATTCCATCCCTGGGTTGGGAAGATCCCCTGGAGAAGGGAATGGCTACCCGCTCCAATATTCTGGCCTGGAGAATTCCATGGACTGTATAGTCCATGGTCACAAAGAGTGGATACGATTGAGTGACTTTCACTTTCACTTTAAAGATGTAAATTGTAAACAAGCAGATTAACTTAGAAAAGCTGAGTTTAACAAGCTTGAGAGGATGTGTATTAAAGTGTGTGAATGAGTGACGAGAGATTAAAGAAGTAGTTTTGAAATCAGGTTTTAAAGAAAGGCATAACCTGGTCAAGAAGGAAAAGGATCATTTAAATAAAATATGTGGTAACCCAACTTCATATATAAAATTTCCCCAGGTGTGTGTGTGTGTATATATATATATATATATGTAAATTTCCCAGGATGTGTGCAGACTCGTGCTAATTGACTGTACTAGCTATGAACTACATAAGTAGTACATAGAAAGAGAGAGAGAGTTTCATATCTCAGGCAAATGACTAAGGGTAGAAAGACTGGCTCATATAATGGAAATATGTTTAACTCTTTAATAAACTCAAACTGTTTTCCAACACATTTCTTCAATTTACATTCCCATCAACAATATATGATAGTTCCAGATGCTTCGCTTCATAAGAATTTTTAGTTTCAAATATTCAAATGTTGTTTTATTTTGCATTTCACTTATGAAAAGGGATGTGAATATTTTAAGGAAATATTTGTCACCACTATATAATATTTACTGAAGTGTCTGTTCACATTGTTTTGACCATTTTTAATTTGATTGTTCTCTCACTACTGAGTTGTGAGGATTTCTAAAAGCATATGTCTGGATACAAGTCCTTTATCAAATATGAGATTTACAAATATATCTTCTTTTGTGGATTCTTTTCATTCCTTTTCTTATCATTCTCTTAAGAATGTCTCCACAAATAACATAATGCAAATAAAAATTTAACGTTCTTGGTGCATACATACACAGAAGAATATCTGTTAAAAAGTTGATATTTTTAATTTTGATGTGGTACAGTTAATCTTTTTTTGTATTCTATATTAGAAATTATGCTAAATTATTGTGTAACTCAAGGTCAGGAAGATCTCACATATTTTCTTCTTGAAGGCTTTTTTACATTTAAGTTGATTCATTTTGAGTTAATTTTTGTTTACTAATATATGGTGTGATATATGAACTGAAATCCATCTTTTCACACGTGGATAACCAAATATTGTAGCACCTTGTATTGGCAAGAACATAATTCCTCTACTCAATTTTTTAATGCCTTTTGGAATAAATCAGTTGTTCATATATGTGTAAATCTATTAGCGGACTCTCCATTCCATTACTTTGATCTATTTGTCTTTGACCCCCAAACCACACTGCATTGATTACTTACTGTAGCATTAACAAGTCAGACAATGTAAGTCTTTCAACATTGTTCTTCTAAGTTTCTTACACGGTTCTAGTTTTTTAACATTCCCACACGAATCTTAGCCTATAGAATTTTGATTGAGACATGGGAGAAACTATAAATCATTTGGAAGAAAAGCTCTGACAAAACTGTACAGTGTATTAAGAAACAGAAACGTTACTTTGCTGACAAATGTCCATATGGTTAAAGCTATGGTTTTTCTGGTAGTAGTGTATGGATGTGAGAGTTGGGGCATGAAGGCTGAACACCAAAGAATTGATGCTTTTGAACAGTGATGTTGGAGAAAATTCTTGAGAGTCCCTTGGCCTGCAAGGAGATCAAACCAGATCATCCTAAAGAAAATCAATCCTGAATAATTACTGGAAGAACTGATGCTGAAACTGAAGCTCCAGTACTTTGGCCACCTGATGCAAAGAGTTGACTCATTAGAAAAGACCCTGATGCTGGGAAAGATTGAAGGCAGGAGGAGAAGGGGATGACAGAGGATGTGGTGGTTGCATGCCACCACTGATTCAATGGATATGAGTTTGAGCATACTCCGGGAGATTGTGAAGGACAGGAAAGCCTGGCATGCTACAGTCCATGAGGCTGCAAAAAGCTGGACACAAATGAGCGACTGAACATCAATAAATCGTTTGGGGAAAATTAACATCTTAAGGAAAGTCCGCAGGGTCATAAAGAGTTGGACACGACTGAGAGACAGAACTGAACATCTGAACAATATTGAGATTTTCCATTCATAATTGATATTTTGCTTATTCTCTGTTAGTATGTAGAAATGCAATTAACATTTGTATATTGATCTTGTATCCTACAGCCTTGATGAAGTTAGTTGTTAATTCTAGTAGTTTTTGTGTAACATTTTTTGACATCTTTGAAGAAAGTCTTACTTCATTTCCAATATTATTTCTTTTTCTTATCTTAAGCATTGCAAGTTAAATAGAAGTGGTGACAGCGGATGTTCTTGCCCTGTTCTTGATCCTATATAGATATTATTTAGCATTTCATCATTCCGTATGTGGAGAAGGCAATGGCAGCCCACTCCAGTACTCTTGCCTGGCAAATCCCATGGATGGAGGAGCCTGGCAGGCTGCAGTCCATGGGGTCGCTATGAGTTGGACACGACTGAACGACTTCACTTTCACTCTTCACTTTCATGCATTGGAGAAGGAAATGACAACCCACTCCTGTGTTCTTGCCTGGAGAATCCTGGGATGGGGGAGCCTGGTGGGCTGCCATCTATGGTGTCTCACAGAGTTGGACATGACTGAAGCGATTTAGCAGCAGCATTCTGTATGATGTTAACCATATGTTTTCATAAATATCCATTATCAAGCTGAAACACTTCTCTTCTAGTCCTAGTCTATTGAAAACGTTTTTATACTAGATCAATGCTGGATTTTGTTGTATTATTTTTTATATTGATTGAGATGCTCATTTCGTTTTCCTTTCTCAATCTGTTAGTAATGTGAATTATACTACTTGATTCTGAGTGTTTAAGCCAATCTTGCATACCAGGGATAAGTCCCCCTTGTTCATGACATAGTATATTTTGCTATATTGTTGTATTTAATTCATTAAACTTTTGTTAAGAATTTCTGCATCTGTGTTCATGAAGCAACATATGTTCATCAAGGCTTCCCTGGGGGCTCAGATAGTGAAGAATCTGCCTGCAGGAAACCCTTTTTCAATCCCTGGGTCTGGAAGATCTCGTGGAGAAGGGAAGTGCAATCCACTCTAGCGTTCTTACCTGGAGAATTATATGACTAGAGAAGCCTGGCAGGCTACAGCTCATGGGGTCACAAAGAGTCAGACATGACTGAGAAACTAATACGGATGAAAGATATTGGTGTGCAGGTTTTCTTCTTGTCTAATATTTGTTTCTGGTATTGAGATAAGAGTAATTTCAGCCTCAAAGAATGATTTGGTATATGCTTTCTCCTCTTCAATTATGTTAGTATTTGTACAGAATTGATATTTTATAGTTTTAAAATATTGGTAAAATTCCCTAGTGAAGCCATCCAACCTTGGAAAATCCTTTCTCCAAAGAATATTTTCAACTACAAATTCAACTTATTTAATTGACACAGAGCTATTCAGGTTTTCTGTTTCTTCCTGAGTGGGGTTTTGTATTTTTCCAAATATTTGCTATATTTCATCAAAGTTGCAAAATGTAGAGGCATAAATGTTCATATTTCCCCTTTATACTTGAAGTATCTAGAGAATCTGTAGTGATGTCATCTTTCAGAATCTGGATATTAGGAAGCTTTGCCTTCTGTGTTGTTTTTTGTTTGTTTGTTTGTTTGTTTTTATGATTTGTCTGGCTAAAGTTTTATTTATTTCATTTAACTTCCTTAAAGAAAAATTTTTTGCTCTTATTGATGTTTCCATTATGTTTCTTTTTAGAAATTTTTATTTTATATTGAAGTATAGTTGATTTATAATATTGAATTAAAGATTCAAGTATATAGCAAAGTGTTTTACCTATACATACATATATATCTATTCTTGTTTCAGATTATTTTCCCTTTTAGGTTATTATAGAATATTGAGTAGTATTCCCTTTGCTATGAAGTACTTCCTTGTTGATCATATATTTTATATATAGTAGTATGTATATGTTAATCCCAAACTCCTAGTTTATCCCTCCATTACATTTTTCCCCTTTGGTAACCATAAATACTTTTTCTAAGTGTGACTGACTTGGTGTTTTTGCTGTGGCTTCCTTCCGCTGCTACTACCAAGGTGAGGAGAAGGCCTATTTTTCTGTTTTTATTTCATTGATTTGCTAATTTTCAGCATCTCGTTTCTTCTTCTCAATTCGTTTTTATTCTTGCTTTTCATTTGCTAATTTCTTAGTGTGGAGGCTTAGATAGTTAAGACCACCTTTCTTTTCTGATATATAATTATACACTATATATTTTCCATTTAACACTACTCTAGGAATCTAGCCACCTTGGCTTCCTTTCACTTAAAATTCCAGAAAAGTCAGCTTCAAGAGTCCACTGTGCTCTCCTGTGTTTCCTCTCCCTGTGTTTCAGCATAAAATGTTATCCGGGCAGCAAGCTAAAGCAATAGCAGAAATCGCCTTATTTGTTTTCAATCTCTTAGTATCACTATCCTAGTAATTTATGTATAATATCTTGAGAATCATTGTTACATGGTGCCTGGTGGAGGATAAACCCTCTTTCTGTTACTCAATATTGGCCAGAGGCAGAAGCTGGAAAATATTTTATTGCTTGTTTTTATTTAAATAAAATTATTGCCTTAAGTATCTGTGTATAAGTGCTAAATCGATTAAGTTGTGTCTGACTCTTTGTGACTCTATGGACTGTAGCCTGCCAAATTCCTCTGTCCATAGGATTCTCCAGACAAGAATACTGAAGTGGGCTGCCATGCCCTTCTCCAGGTGAGCTGCCTGATCTAGGAATTAAACCCATGTTTCATGTCTCCTGCATTGGCAGGAGGGTTCTTTACCACTAGCACCACCTGGGAAGCCCCTAAAGCATCTGTGTTTCTAAAAAATAAAAATAAAAAATAAAAATAAAGTTAAATTAGGGTACTTTTAGTAATATATTACATGATTCAGAATCATTTGAGTTATGTCTCAGAGATTTTATATTTCTGAGGAAGAAATGTTTACAGGCTTGATCTCATTCACACCTTAAAAAAAGTTTTATTTTAATTAGAGGCTAATTACTTTACAACATTTTAGTGGGTTTTGCCATAAATTCACATGAATCAGCCATGGGTGTACCTGTGTCACCCATCCTGAAGCCCCCTCCCACCTCCCTCCCCATCCCATCCGTCAAGGTTGTCCCAGTGCACTGCCCCTGAGTGCCCTGTCTCATGCATCAAACCTGGACTGGCAATCTATTTCACATATGGTAATATACATGTTTCAATGCTATTCTTTCAAATCATCCCACCCTCACCTCCTCCCACAGAGTCCAAAAGTCTGTTCTTTACATCTGTGTCTCTTCTGCTGTCTCACATGTAGGGTCATCGTTAACATCTTTCTATATTTCATATATATACATTAATATACTGTATTGGTGTTTTTCTTTCTGACTTACTTCATTCTGTATAATAAGCTCCAGTTTCATCCACCTCGTTAGAACTGATTCAAATGCATTCTTTTTAATAGCTGAGCAATATTCTATTGTGTATATGTACCACAGCTTTCTTATCCATTCATCTGCTGATGGACATCTAGGTTGCTTCCTACTGTAAACAGTGCTGCGATGAACATTGGGGTACACATGTCTCTTTTAATGACCAATATCTTAGTTGCTCAAAAGAACTCTTTCTGTGGCAGAAATGTTCCTCAAGGAGGATTAAAATATACTTTGATGATGTATCCTAATTGAATAGAAACTTCAACATGTTTACTAATGTCAGGTGCATACTATATTGGCAATTTGAGATGTTTTCAATAATTAATTTCTGTCAAAGCATGATCAAAAACTGTTAGGACTCAAAGTAAAATGTTGAAATTAATTATTTCTTTTCAGAATGGCAATGATTAACTCTCAAACACTGGATGTTATTTTCTCAAGTAACAAAAAGTACATGGGAGCCTTGCAGGTAGTCTAAAGGAAACTTTTTATGTGTTCTTTCTAATAAACCCCAATAAAGCTTCAGAATACAGCTTGATATACAGTTACCTGGACTGGAAGAAACACAAGCTGGAATCAAGATTGCCGGGAGAAATATCAATAACCTCAGATATGCAGATGACACCACCCTTATGGCAGAAAGTGAAGAAGAACTAAAAAGCCTATTGATGAAAATAAAAGAGGAGAGTGAAAAAATTGGCTTAAAGCTTCAACATTCAGAAAACGAAGATCATGGCATCTGGTCCCATCACTTCATGGGAAATAGATAGAGAAACAGTGGAAACAATGTCAGACTTTATTTTTTGGGGCTCCAAAATCACTGCAGATGGTGACTGTAGCCATGAAATTAAAAGACGCTTACTCCTTGGAAGAAAAGTGATGACCAACCTAGGTAGCATATTAAAAAGCAGAGAGATTACTTTGCCGACTAAGGTCCGTCTAGTCAAGGCTATGGTTTTCCCTGTGGTCATGTATGGATGTGAGAGTTGGACTGTGAAGAAGGCTGAGCACCAAAGAATTGATGCTTTTGAACTGTGGTGTTGGAGAAGACTCTTGAGAGTCCCTTAGACTGCAAGGAGATGCAACCAGTCCATACTGAAGGAGATCAGCCCTGGGATTTCTTTGGAAGGAATGATGCTAAAGCTGAAACTCCAGTACTTTGGCCACCTCATGCGAAGAGTTGACTCACTGGGAAAGACTTTGATGCTGGGAGGATTGGGGGCAGGAGAAGAAGGGGACGACCGAGGATGAGAT
The DNA here is from genome assembly GCF_016772045.2 of Ovis aries. Taxonomy (NCBI): domain Eukaryota; kingdom Metazoa; phylum Chordata; class Mammalia; order Artiodactyla; family Bovidae; genus Ovis; species Ovis aries. Next base: position 141,907,263 of record NC_056080.1, read on the forward strand.
GGCTGGATGGCATCACGGACTTGATGGACGTGAGTCTGAGTGAACTCTGGGAGTTGGTGATGGACTGGGAGGCCTGGCGTGCTGTGATTCATGGGGTCGCAAAGAGTCAGACACGACTAAGCGACTGAACTGAACTGAACTGAGACTGCCCAAGTGTGGGTGACAAATGAGAAATTTTGAGGGCAATTTCGCACTGCAAAACCTCACAATGGATTGACATAAGGTTATTTATTACAGTTGCTTTTGAAATGATATAATTCAAACATTCAAAATGTTCAAGGGTTTCCAAGTTCATTATTTGACCCTCTAATGTAGGATTTTCAGGTCCAATGCTAATCTCTATTTCTATACTATAATGATTTCCTTCAGATATGGCCTTTGAATGTATGTAGTTATGGGCTGAAGATATATGGGATATGTATGCTCTAGTCTTTCAGACCATTAAAACAAATATCTAAGAAGACTGATGAAAAACTTCAGATTAAAATATTTTATAATTTTTTACTGTATTGCATTTTCAAATTGTAAGGTGAAGGTTTGGTAATTATAATTTCCTTTTTTCTTTTCAAGGAGAATGTGACTTTTCAAATACCAATATAGGTTAACATACCTTCGTTAAATATGCAAAAGGTAAGTAAGAGTTTAAAAGTTTTGGGGTAGTCTTCCTTAGGGAAACATATAAAAAGAAAATAAAAATTCCTAAGTAGCATTCAATCAATTCTCCTATCATTTTCTTTTCCATTATATATTGATAAACATTGTTCAAAAATAAATATGTCATATTGTAGAATAAATATAATGAAGTCCACAAAATGTCCATATTACTCATTTTGGCAGATTATTATCTTCCAAAGATGTCTACAAAACTATCTCCTACCCTATAATTTCCTCTAGAACCTTGCCACTCCACCATCAAATAGTGGAGTCTGTATTTCCTCTTCTTGAATCAGAGTGGGCCTTCGTGACTACCTCCATTTACAGCGTGGAGCATAAATGATGCTGTTTAACTCCAATGGTAGGACATAAAATGTAGTGTACTTTCACCTGTATCGCTGTTGGATCCATCAATCCCCCTGTAAGCAATCTGATTTCCCTGAGGCTGCCATACTGCAAGGGAGTCTGAACTACTACATGAGGAGAAACCTGGGATCTATCTGAAGAAAGAGCTGCCCGCCAGTCTCCAACTCTCTCAGTCATCTGTTCCAGATCTATCCAACTTCCGACTGCAGCTGTATGAGAGACCCCAAACCAGAACCACCCATTCCATCCCCTCCTGAATTCCTAACCTATAGATACTGTGAGACATAAAAACATATTTGATGTTGTTTTGAGCCACTGAATTTAGCAATGATTAGCTATGTAGAAATAGATAATAAAAAATCTCATTCCTTTGATTTATTTTAAAACATTGATTTTTTTGCTGTCATCAACTATTAACACTGTGATGTCATTCTTTTCTGAACATCAGTTGACTATAAAGGGAAGTAATGGGGGAAGGCTAGCTTTGATATGAATGTGGAGCTCAGGAAAATTCCGGAGAAATTTATGAAAGTAATATACGATGACTTTGGACATCCAGGGTACAACATGAGGACAACTAATAGATTAAGGGATGTATTGGAGGCAGAGATAAGCTTTGTCTCCTGAATTAAGGTGTTATTAAAGTATATGTCAGGGTTCTACTGAATGGCATTTGCCACAACTGTAAGGCTACCAGGGCACAGTTATGATCTGCTTTCTCTATAGCATGGGAAGAAACTGGAATAATGTAAGATATTTATGATTTTCCTCTCATTTAAGTGAAAAATACAATTTAAAATCAATTTTGTTCTTTAAATGGGAATTACTAATTTTATCAGTTAATTATTTTCTTGATGTTAGAATTATGTATGCAGAGACTATCTTAATGTAATTTTAGTTGCATTCATACTTACTGCTTTTTTGAAATTGGGAAATTTTACATAATTTGGTGAGAAAAGTAAGAGTTGCTGGCTAGTATCACCTCTTTTCTTGTTTCATTTATTTGATTTAAGATCACAGAATATGTGGTCTGACCTGGTGAGTCATTTATTTCTCAAATTCTTAGCCATACAATGTTGCCAAGTTTGAAAGTAAACAATAACATCCCTAAAGATTTCTGTTGCTCAATTTCTATCCTTCCCAACCAGATATAATATTGTCCCAAGGAATTGTAGTGTGTTAATAACAGCACTCAAGGTGATAGTGATAAATAATAATATCATATACTACACTGTTATCATTTTTATACTAGGAGCTTAACTCAGCTATAAATTGTATATAAACATTACTCAGGGTAGTCTATCTTCCTGTTTCCTCTTTCCAGTGAAAGAAAAATAGGAGAATGCCCCTGAGTTATTTCAATACTTCTACAGAGTGCTGTGAAATTTTCAAATTATAAATGAAGGTTATCTGACCTATGAAGTCAGATTGTTTACTCCATTGACACAGAAGAAAGGGATTGAAAAGTTGATTTATAAGTACTAGAGATACCACTTGGAGAAGGCAATGGAACCCCACTCCAGTACTCTTGCCTGGAAAATCCCATGGGCAGAGGAGCCTGGTAGTCTGCAGTCCATGGGGTCGCTAAGAGTTGGATATGACTGAGCAACTTCACTTTCACTTTTCACTTTCATGCATTGGAGAAGGAAACGGCAACCCACTCAAGTGTCCTTGCCTGGAGAATCTCAAGGACAGGGGAGACTGGTGGGCTGCTGTCCATGGGGTCGCACAAAGTCGGACATGACTGAAGTGACTTAGCAGCATCAGGGATACCACAATATTAACTCTATATCTTCAAGCAACAGGTTGTCAGTTCAGTTCAGTCGCTCAGTCATGTCCACTTTTTGTGACCCCATGAATCGCAGCACGCCAGGCCTCCCTGTCCAACTCCCGGAGTTCACTCAGACTCACGTCCATCGAGTCAGTGATGCCATCCAGCCATCTCATCCGGGGTCATCCCCTTCTCCTCTTGCCCCCAATCTCTCCCAGCATCAGAGTCTTTTCCAACAAGTCAACTCTTCCCATGAGGTGGCCAAAGTACTGCAACTTCAGCTTTAGCATCATTACTTCCAAAGAAATCCCAGGGTTGATCTCCATCAGAATGGACTGGTTGGATCTCTTTGCAGTCCAAGGGACTCTCAAGAGTCTTCTCCAACACCACAGTTCAAAACCATCAATTCTTTGGTGTTCAGCCTTCTTCACAGTCCAACTCTCACATCCATACATGACCACAGGAAAAACCATAGCCTTGACTAGATGGACCTTAGTCGGCAAAGTAATGTCTCTGCTTTTTAATATGCTACTTAGGTTGGTCATCACTTTTCTTCCAAGGAGTAAGCATCTTTTAATTTCATGGCTACAGTCACCATCTGCGGTGATTTTGGAGCCCCCCAAAATAAAGTCTGACACTGTTTCTACTGTTTCCCCATCTATTTCCCATGAATTGATGGAACCGGATGTCATGATCTTCGTTTTCTGAATGTTGAGCTTTAAGCCAACTTTTTCACTCTCCTCTTTCACTTTCATAAAGAGGCTTTTAGCTCCTCTTCACTTTCTGCCATAAGAGTTGTGTCATCTGCATATCTGAGGTTATTGATATTTCTCCTTGCAATCTTGGTTCCACCTTTTGTTGCTTCCAGTCCAGTGTTTCTCATGATGTACTCTGCATATAAATTAAATAAGCAGGGTGACAATATACAGCCTTGATGCACTCCTTTTCCTATTTGGAACCAGTCTGTTGTTCCATGTCCAGTTCTAACTGTTGCTTCCTGACCTGCATATAGGTTTCTCAAGAGGCAAGTTAGGTGGTCTGGTATTCCCATCTCTCTCAGAGTTTTCCACATTTTATTGTAATCCACACAGTCAAAGGTTTTGGCATAGTCAATAAAGCAGAAATAGATTTTTTTTGGAACTCTCTTGCTTTTTCCATGATCCAGCAGATGTTGGCAATTTGATCTCTGCTTCCTCTGCCTTTTCTACAACCAGCTTCAACATCAGTGAGTTCATGGTTCATGTATTGCTGAAGCCTGGCTTGGAGAATTTTGAGCATTACTTTACAAGCATGTGAGATGAGTGCAATTGTGTGGTAGTTTGAGCATTCTTTGGCATTGCCTTTCTTTGGTATTGGAATGAAAACTGACCTTTTCCAGTCTTGTGGCCACTGCTGAGTTTTCCACATTTGTTGGCATATTGAGTGCAGCACTTTCACAGCATCATCTTTCAGGATTTGAAACAGCTCAACTGGAATCCCATCACCTCCACTAACTTTGTTCATAGTGGTGCTTTCTAAGGCCCACTTGACTTCACATTCCCAGAAGTCTGGCTCTAGATTACTGATCACATCATCATGATTATCTGGGTCGTGAAGATCTTTTTTGTACAGTTCTTCTGTGTATTTTTCCACCTCTTCTTAATATCTTCTGCTTCTGTTAGGTCCATACCATTTCTGTCCTTTATCGAGCCCATCTTTGCACGCAATGTTCCCTTGGTATCTCTAATTTTCTTGAAGAGATCTCTAGTCTTTCCCATTCTGTTCTTTTCCTCTATTTCTTTGCATTGATTGCTGAAGAAGGCTTTCTTATCTCTTCTTGCTATTCTTTGGAACTCTGCATTCAGATGCTTATATCTTTCCTTTTCTCTTTTGCTTTTTGCCTCTCTTCTTTTCACAGCTATTTATAAGGCCTCCCCAGACAGCCATTTTGCTTTTTTGCATTTCTTTTCTTTGGGGATGGTCTTGATCCCTGTCTCCTGTACAATGTCATCAACCTCATTCCATAGTTCATCAGGCACTCTATCTATCAGATCTAGGCCCTTAAATCTCTTTCTCACTTCCACTGTATAATCATAAGGGATTTGATTGAGGTCATACCTGAATGGTCTAGCGGTTTTCCCTACTTTCTTCAATTTGAGTCTGAATTCGGTAATAAGGAGTTCATGATCTGAGCCACAGTCAGCTCCTGGTCTTGTTTTTGTTGACTGTAGAGAGCTTCTCCAGGTTGTCAGGTTTACCCAAACACCCTGTTCACTAGGGTGGCCTCATGAGTGACCTGAGGGGTTTGGCTGACAGGACAGAGCAGGTGTGAGTGACTTTAACACATCTTGTTAAAAACCTAACTACTAGAAATGTCACAGTCCTGTACATAAAAAAAAAAAAAGTATATGAGCATTTCTTTTACTTTTGTACCTTTTATAAGCCATTTATTGTAACTTTTATAAAGGTATAATAAGTTTGTACCTTTTCCCTCTCTATACTCAGTTCAATTCAGTTCAGTCACTCAGTCGTGTCCAACTCTTTGCAACCCCACGAATCACAGCATGCCAGGCCTCCCTGTCTATCACCATCTCCCGGAATTCAGTCAGACTCACATCCATCGAGTCGGTGATGCCATCCAGCCATCTCCTCCTCTGTCATCCCTTTTTCCTCCTGCCCCCAATCCCTCCCATCATCAGAGTCTTTTCCAATGAGTCAACTCTTCGCATGAGGTGGCCAAAGTACTGGAGTTTCAGCTTTAGCATCATTCCTTCCAAAGAACACCCAAGGCTGATCTCCTTTAGAATGGACTGGTTGGATCTCCTTGCAGTCCCACCCTAAACCACCAGCTTAAGCAGAAACACAGTAATCACTGTTATCAAGATAATTTTAAGTCAGACAGAGAAAAGCACATGTCATATGACATTATATGTGAAATCTAAAACAATGATACAAATGAATTTATTTACAAAACAGATTCACAGTCATAGAAGCCAAACTTATGACTATCAAGGGGGATGGGTGATGGAACTATGTTAGGAGTTTGGGATTAATATATATACACTACTGTATAGCACAGGGAACTATACTCATTATCTTGTAAGAGTCTATAAAGAAAAAAAACTAAAACAGTATATAGATATACAACTTAATCATTTTACTATACACTTAAAACTAACACAACACTGTAAATTTACTATATTTCAATTTAAAAAGGATATTTTTCATAAAGTAATAAAAAATGTATGAACTAGAGTAGATCATGATCTAAAACTACTCTCTGGAATATTGATTGAATCTTATTTTAATGTAGCTAATTTTCCTGAAATGGCCTTAAGTATGTTATTAAGGGGTTTCCTAAGTGATGCTAGTGGTAAAAACCTGCCCACCAATGCAGAAGATGTAAGAGATGCAGGTTCGGTCCTGGGTCAGGAAGATTCCCTGGAGGAGGGAATGGCAGCCCACTCCAGGATTCTTGCCTGAAGAATCCCATGGACAGAGGAGCCTGGCGGGCTACCATCCATAGGGTCATACAGAGTCAGACACAACTGAAGCAACTTAGCCCGCATGCATGTTATTAAACTCTGTAAAAATTGAAAAAGGTATAAAATAATCTCATTTAAGAAATTCACATATTTTAAAGAAATGGATTTGGCACTTTCAGAAGCGAGATGAATCTAATCAGAGAATGTTAGGGTGTGATAATGAACCTCCCTTCCCCAGAGGCACACATCTGTGTTTCTGAGAATATCACCATGTGAAAGTTGAGAAGAATGGGCTATTCTAAGATAAGCACAGAACATTCTCCCATGCAGGGCTTACCAAGCCACGAGTAAAGATACATGTATGAAAGCCAGGTTTCAAGAATGAATCTGTGAATGTATTGCTTCTTTATTCATCTAATGGTGAGAGGTAAATGAGAAACCCTACAGTTACTTCTTTTTCTGTTCCTGCAACAATTCGAATACCAGCCTATCTAAATAGTGTAACAGCAAGTGGAAAAAAATCATAGCCCAATAGCTTTTTAAATTAGTTTCTATGATGTATCATAGTTTTAATTGAAACTCTATGAGAAATGCCTTATTTCCCTTTTAAAACAAAAGCTTTAATATAGTCTGTTCACATAAGCATGTGAAGTCGCTCAGTCGTGTCAGACTCTTTGCAACCCCATGGACTGTAGCCTACCAGGCTCCTCCCTCCATGGGATTCTCCAAGCAAGAGTACTGGAGTGGGTTGCCATTTCCTTCTCCAGGGGATCTTCCCAACCCAGGGATCGAACCCGGGTCTCCTGCATTCCAGGCAGACGTTTTAACCTCTGAGCCACCAGGGAAGCATAGTGATAGCATTAAATATAGAAATAGGCTATTTCCCCTATGAAGCCTTTATGAAGTATTTGTTTATTGTAATGCACTTGCTTGTTAATTGTTTAGTTTTTGTTTAAGCTAGCAAATAACCTAGAAAGGATAGTGTCATTACTCAGCCACTAAACGAAGTAGATGTAAAGGTCAATTTCAAGTTAACAATCTTTCCCAGTGGTTCCAGTGAAAGAACAGTATGGAACCGAGAGAGGAAACAAACTATGCAACATATCTGAAGGACACAACATCACTAAAAGATAGCTGAAATAAAATGATGTTAATAGGCATGCTCTCCATTTCAGTTTTACTATAGTTCTTTGATTTCAAGCTGTTTTCCCCATCTCTGTCATTTTTTTGTCCTTAAAATGACAATATTTCCCTTGCAATAGGTTTTGTTACTGTTGTTACTATATTGTTATTAATAGCAATGTGGTAGCTATTGAAACAGTATTGTTAAGAAATGACTCCTGTAAATAAAAATTTTTTGGTCAAGAACTATTTTTAGAATTACCTATTTATATGACTGTCATACAGTTGGACCTCTGACCTGTGAGTTCTTCATTCATTAATTCAACCAACCATGAATAGATAATATTTGAAAAAGAAATTCCAGAAAGTTCCAAAAAGCAAACTTAAATTTGTCTTAGGTAGCAAGTATTTACATAGCATTTACATTGTATTTACAACTATTTACATGGCATTTGCATTGTATTTATAACTATTTGCATTGTATTAGGTATTATAAGTAATCTAGAGATGATTTAAAGTATACAGAGGATGTGTGTAGGTTATATGCAGATACTAAGCCATTTTATACAGGGCACTTGAGCATTTTTGGAACTTGATATATGTAAGGGTCCAGGAACCAAACCCCCATGGATACAGAAAGACTACTATATATATTCATATTTGTACTTAGATGAGTAGAAACATGATAAGATTAAAACAAGACAAAGACTTCATACAGCTCTAAGTTTATACTCCTGTCTTCAAGATTAAGCTCACTTTTTTCATTTATTTTTTGTATTGTACTTAACCCCACTCAGCCTCAGTTTTTCCATCTGTAAAATATTGATTAAAAATATCTTTCTTCTTCAGTTACTTTGAGTGATATATTGAGCAGAAAGTACATAGTAAATATGGACTAAATGTTTATTTTTGTTGTCATTCTTGTTAGTGTTCTTTCTCATGCATATTTGATTCAGCCACCCATGCATTTGAAGAATATTGCATATAATTTTGGAAAATGTCAGTAGTAATTACCTAGGGCCAAGTGGATTATATCTAAGGTAATACTGAATATTTAGTACTTGTTTTCAGTTTGGTTCAGTTCGGTCACTCAATCGTGTCCAACTCTTGCGACTCCATGGACTGCAGTATGCCAGGCTTCCCTGTCCATCACCAATTCCTCAGGCTCATTTCCATAAAATCAGAGCTGCCATCCCACCATCTTATCCTCTGTCGGACCCTTCTCTTCCTGCTTTCAATCTTTCTAGGCATCAGAGTCTTTCCCAATGAGTCAGTTCTTCACATTAGGTGACCACATTAGAGTTTCAGCTTTAACATCAGTCCCTCCAATGAATATTCAGTACTGATTTCCTTTAGGATTGACTTGTTTGATCTCTTTGCAATCCAAAGGACTTCAAGAGACTTCTCCAACACCACAGTTCAAAAGCATCAACTCGTCCTTGTTCAGCTTTCTTTATAGTCCAACTCTCACATTCATACATGACTACTGGAAAAACCATAGCTTTGACTAGATGGACCTTTGTCAGAAAAGTAATGTCTCTGATTTTAAATATGCTATCTAGGTTGGTCATAGCTTTTCTTCCAAGGAGCAAACATCTTTTAATTTCATGGCTGCAGTAACCATCTACAGTGATTTTGGGGCCCCCCAAAATAAAGTCTGTCACTGTTTCCAGTGTTTCCCCATCAATTTTCCAAGAAGTGATGGGACTGGATGCTATGATCTTAGTTTTTTCAATGTTGAGTTTTAAGCCAGCTTTTTCACTCTCCTCTTTCACTTTCTTCGAGACTCTAGCTCTTCTTCTCTTTCTGCCATAAGAGTGGTGTCATCTGCATATCTGAAGTTATTGATATATGTCCTGGCAATCTTGAATCCAGCTTGTGCTTCATCCACCTGGGCATTTCACATGATGTACTCTGCATATAAGTTACATAAGCAGGGTGACAATATACAGCCTTGACGTACTCCTTTCCTTATTAGGAACCATTCTGTTGTTCCATGTCCAGTTCTAACTGTAGCTTCTTGACCTGCATACAGATTTCTCAAGAGGTAGGTCAGGTGGTCTGGTATTCCCGTCTCTTTCAGAAGTTTCCCACAGTTTGTTGTGATCCACACAGTCAAAGGCTTTGGCATAGTCAATAAAGCAGAAATAGATGTTTTCCTGGAACTCTCTTGCTTTTTCTATGATCCTGCTGATGTTGACAATTTGATGTTTGGTTCCTCTGCCTTTTCTAAATCCAGCTTGAACATCTGGAAGTTCACTGTTCGCATACTGTTGAAGCCTGGCTTCGAGAATTTTGAGCATTACTTTACTACTGTGTGAGATGAGTGCAATTGTGTGGTAGTTTAAACATTCTTTGGGATTGGAATGAATCCCAATTCACTTCTTTTCACCTTCTGATAAATACTTGTATATGCACATAATTATTTAAGATCAAATTTCTATAATATATAATTGAGTAAATCATCCATATGAGAATATCAATAAAAAGTTATAAACAATTATAATTTAAAAAACTATATATCAACAAAGTATATGTTACTGCTACAAAAGTTTAAAAATAGAAAACATTGTGTATGCCATGTGTGCAATTATGTGGAAGCTACATGTGAATATAGTAAAAAGCTGGAACATAAATAATCGTTGATATTTGAGTAATGGAGATAACAAGATTGAAATTAATTTCTCTTTTCATCCTAATATCTTCATATATTGCTGGAATTAACTATGTACAATTAATTATAATAATGAGTTTAAAACCTATAACACCCTTTACTTGCTAGTGATATGAGCAAGCCTAGTGATTTATTCATCATACATTCTTTGTATTGTTGATTTGGTTGAACAAAATGTGTGTGTGTGTGAGAGAGAGAGAGATCTTTGTCTTTGTCAGATTTGCCCACTTTCTCTTTCCATTGTAAGTTCTATAATAGGAGAGTGGACAAGCAGAGCAACTTTCCGAAGGAGTATATAGTATATATATATATATATATAGTATATATACTCAAAGGAGTATGAAAGATAACTTTTGTCTATCATGGTGATTGTTCTTCATATTTTATTTTCCTCACTAGCTAATTGCCATACACACATGTAGCATTTGTGTTACCATTCATAAAATTGAGCAACATGAGAAAGTAAAATGAAACATGTTTGCTTGCTTAGATACATACAGAATGTCATATCACATAGTTTTTGGTACCAACCAAAACCCATTAACTGTGGTAACAATTCTGGGTACCGCATGTTGGCTTTAACTAAATTGCTGAACATACATGAATATTGATTTGAATTATACCATGATGCTCACTTAGCAAAGTAAGAAAAAAAAAAAAGGTGCAATATTTTAAGGAAGCACAGGGAAGGTTAGCAATAAATGGCAGCATTTCAAAATGTATTCTGTATTCACTAGACACAAATCAGAAAGTCTTGTTCTACTAATCAGTATTATTTTACATTTATAAATTTTAATTTATCATTGATAATAACTAATCTATACAGCATGCATGATATGACAGGCCTGTGTTACGGACTTTACATGTAAAACCTCATTTCGTTTTCTTGATAACCCTATCTGAGGTACATAAACATGGTTATCTGCCCTTAACATAGAAAATAACTGAGCTAAATAAATCTTAGCTCTGTGACCATGATCTCATTCTTAATACATAGAAAACCTGGATCTTAAAACATAATCCAACTTATTTAATTCTATATTTCATAACCTATCAAATTTTTAAAGCCTCACAAAGTCCTCATGCACTATATATAATCTTGAACAATCAAAATTTAAGCTGACAGTTTTGCAGGAGATTTTAGGATATATATTGTAGACAGGCATATATGATAAATAACCAACTGACAGAGAAACATGGACTTACTCAAGATAAGTGGACACTCTCAAGATAACCAGGAGCCCCATGTAAAAGCTCTATAATATCAAGCATGGAGATAATAAGGGAAAATTCAAGTGGTTATCAAAGTTATCTAAACATTTCCACAAAGCACTTTTATGGTTAATAAAATCTTTTAGTTTAGCTTACATACAGCTCAGTGCAAAGAGCAATGAGACTGCTTTCAAAATGTGTGTAAAATGAGGCATTTTTAGAGAGAATTTGCATTCTTCTAACAAAGTGTTCTTTCTTAGACAGTGCCTACTTTATTCTGCAAGGAAAAATTGTTTGAAAAAATAATGATAGTTTCATTGATTAGGACTTTTCATGGTATAGAGTCTGTGACATCTTTATTTTATTTTATTTTTTTTAGGTTTGTGAAGTCTTTAAATGGCAATGAATTTCTTGGTCTTCAAGGATGTTAATAATTTGTTTAACCTCTTGCTGATCATTAAAGCTGATGAAAACATTTGACTATTACGGAGTTTTTGCCTTTACCTTAGATGGTATTCTTTCCAATATTTTCTAAAGGAGTCTATTTTCCTCTAATTAGAAAAATAATGAAAGACTTACTGAAATTTTAGGTTATCATATATTAAATCAAACGTCTTAATGCCTAGGCACTTTAAAATAATAAAGATACTGACCTATACCCATAAAGAGGATGTTAAACATCAATCTCACACTAGTGCAAGAGTAAAATCTATCCCCCAGGAAAAGCAAAAAGATTTATGCAAATAAACCTCATCTACTTAATCTTTGCATTTCAAAAGACAACTTTTGCTTCTACTGACTATTCTTATTTTCATCTTTGCATTTGCATGTGGTTTTTGATTGCTGGATTATCACAGGCAGGAAATTTCTGGTTGACAACTGTCACAAAGCATGGCAGAATCTAGTTTAGCTACAATATATAGAATTCCCAGTAATGTGGCAAATTCCAAGTCAAGGGACAGAAACATCAGTTTTGAAATGCAGATAGGTGATAAAAACATGAGGAAGACATTTTCATCTAGATGGTATATTCAGATAGAACAATTTTATTCAAAATGGGCATTGTGCTGCAAAATTGATTGGCCTAAATTTTTCTTAAGGCCAAATAAATACGGCATTAAAAGGTGATTTCACATTATGGGTTTTAGCATGAAATAAGCTAGAAAATGTCAAAAATAAGTTAATGGTAATCACATTTTCAGAGAAATTGTACTTCCATCGCTACTATTACCACTGTCACTATTTCTACTGAAACTACTACTACTAAGAATAGCATTTAATTAGAAGTATTGTGTGTTGAGACTTTTTTATATCTACTGATATATTTAATGCTAGCAGTAGTCAGAGGAGGTACTTACCATTACCAGTGGGGTAAATTGAGTTTCAAAGAAGCTATGCAACTTGTTAATTTCAAATAGCTAGTAAATAGGGCATCCAGGATCTAACCTCATGTATTTCTAATTCTAAATGTGTAAGCCTTTCTCCAATACTCTCATACACTTAAGTATGAGAAGAAAAAAAGATCTGGTTGAACTGCTTAGGTTTGCTATGGATTATAAATCTTGTTTCAAAATAGTCTACAGATGTTTACTTACTGTTTTTTTTACCCAGACAATATTACAACTGGGGGAAATAATTAAGATATTTTACAAAACACTGAAAAATATTCTCAATAGTTACTTGCTGGGATCCAGCTCTGGTGGATCCACGGAATTCAAAGCGGGGACGATATGGGTGAGGAAAAATTTATTTAGTTATTAATGTAAGATTAGTTTAGGAAGAAATACTGTAGTAGGAAAATTTAGTGGAGAAAAGAGGCTGAATAACTTGGTTTATGTGGAAAGCCAATAAAGTTCCAGACAAGGAGCTTGCACCATCTACGTTAGGCCACCAACGTCCTCTTGAATAACGGGGGGTGCCCCACCTTGGGCTCCCTCTCGCATGGATCTTAAAAGCTGGGGCAAATAAGTAGACATGGCGAGCTTCCACACCCCAGATGGGAATTCAGCCAGAAATAAGAGTAAGAAAAGAAGACACGGGGGAAACCAGTCCAGCTACTGGCCCAGCCTCTACTGTCTAGAAAGGCCTTTTATACCTTTTAGATTGTACCTAGAGATCAATGGGTAATATAAAGTTATGCAGTGTCAGCAACCCTGACTCTTATCAAAACCAGGCTTTCTCTCTGCATACCTAATTGTATACACAAGTCTTAGATGATTTACATCATCTTCTAGCCAGAGGGCCAATTAACATTTTACAGCCTTTTTTCTGATAAGGGTTTGTCAACCAGAAGACTTATTTGTGTTGTTCTTCCCAAAGTCTGGTGCCACTCCCAGAAAGCACTAAATAAAGTTACATTCTTACATAGCAAAGATGCAATAATTTATAACAAGTAAAAGGAGTACAGTGATTTATAACAAAAAAAAAGTAATTAACTCAAAAGTCTAGTGTTGCTAACATCAAAAATACTATATTCATTTTTCTATATCCCAATTACATTGATTAATATCCTTCAGGTGTTAAAAGATTTAAAAAAAAAAAAAGATAAAGAATATGGAGGCCTGACAACAGTCATTGAGTCAACAGTGAAAACCCATCACCAATATGATTTTTAGCTCTTAGAAAAGGCTCTGTATCTTAAGATGCTTTAAGCTTTATGCCTCTTGTGGTTGGGGAGCTGTAAACAATCCACAAATTGTAAAAGTCTGTAATTGTCAGGCAAGTTAGAGAGCCATCAGAGGGGTTTGAACTGATGCAGGAGACTGAAGCCCTGAATTAACTTTTTCCAGAGAAAAGTGGTGGTGTGCAGGCAGACTCTGGTTTTTTGGTGGTAGATGTTCAGGAAAACTCAAGGGGAACCCCTGAAACTAGATCACATCTTTGCGTTTTGTCTGGCTTCCTTCCTCATGACCATTGCCATGGGTGGGATTCCTCATGCTGGCTCCCGGCAGTTACTGTCAGTTTATAACCATACTTGGTATATTGTGAACTGAAGAGCAGTATTAGAGAGACAAAGAGAGAGATGGAATTTTTAAAAAAGAACTATCCTTTTAACAAACAGAATTTTTCATATTTGTACAACCTAAAGTTTGGGACTCTTCAGACAAACTGGTAGAATGGTGAAGAAATCTGAGCCAAAAATGTAGAGATATACTTTATAGGCTAAAAAAGGATAAACAAGGGACATCTACATATCAAAATATTTTTGTCTATCAGTATGTCTTCGATTAAGTGTTACTCCTGGAGCAACCTGTTCAGGGATAATTCCAAAACAAGTGATAACAGTATGTTCTTTCCAATTAACACTTCTTCACTCTTGTTCCTATTATATTTCCACTCTCTAATTCTAATATTTGGAATCTAAGTTTTACTGATGACTTTCTCCTTTTCCATCCTTGACTGCAATTGTTTCTTATAGTATGTATTTGCCTGTCTTTCAGACATAAACATTTTATTGTGTCTGTGGTACTGAAGAAACAAAATTGAACTTTTCAATGTAGAAGGACACAATGCCTATCAGAAACTGGTTCTTTAAGTAAATACAGGGACTTCATGGGATTAAAATTTCAGAAAAGCAGTTACTTGGTTTAGCAGACCTGGAAAGAGAGTTTCAAAAATCTACCAACTTTAAATTCTTTAAAACTTAAAATACAAAGTAATTTAATTTTTCTCACAGTTCTTTCTGATATTGGTCTCTGAACAGTTTTGACTATATAGTAAACTACTTGTAAAGAGTCTCAAATGAAAGAAACTAGTAATATTATGTCAATAACAAAAAAATCAAACAAATCTGACATCACTGTTTTCATAATTTCACAATGGTATCTTTCACAATGGCACTAAAAATCCCCAATAATGTCTAATTAAATCTTTAAACTGAATGAATTATTAGGTGCATAATCACAGACAATGTTGTTTTATGAAAAGAAGTTTCACATTTTAAGAAAAGAAAAACATTACATCATATTTTAAATTGCCTTGAATATAAAGAAGAAGCTAATTTGGGAACTCCTTTTGAAAAATAAATTTTTACTAACTGATTAACCAATCAAATCCAGCATTTACTGTTCCATTAAGAGAAATCTGTACATTTCTCTGCATCTTAAGCAATTTAGAAAATTGGGATTATGGAAGCCAGTTTCTTTTCAATGTGTCAGCAGAGATAAAGGATGATAGATAATAACCATGTGTTTGGTTTCTATGATGTCCCTTTAAAAAAAAATCAGAAGACATTGATGGAAGTGAGGTAAGTCTTTAAAAATAAAGCCTAAGTCCACAAGTTCAAATTCAATTTCTACAAAGGAAGCTAGGTAGTGTAATTATTCAAGAGTAATTCAAATGATCATTCCTTAACTAAGAGTTTTTACATTCATGTATGTATGTGTGTATCACAATAAACTGTGGAAAATTCTGAAAGAGATGGGAATACCAGACCACCTGACCTGCCTCTTGAGAAACCTATATGCAGGTCAGGAAGCAACAGTTAGAACTGGACATGGAACAACAGACTGGTTCCAAATAGGAAAAGGAGTATGTCAAGGCTGTATATTGTCACCCTGCTTATTTAACTTATATGCAGAGTGCATCATGAGAAACGCTGGGTTGGAAGAAGCACAAGCTGGAATCAAGATTGCTGGGTGAAATATCAATAACCTCAGATATGTAGATGACACCACCCTTATGGCAGAATGTGAAGAGGAACTAAAAAGCCTCTTGAGCATCAGTTGAGGTCAGTTGCCTCTTGAAAGTGAAAGTGGAGAGTGAAAAGTTGGCTTAAAGCTCAACATACAGAAAACGAAGATCATGGCATCTGGTTCCACCACTTCATGGGAAATAGATGGGGAAACAGTGGAAACACTGTCAGACTTTATTTTTGGGGGGCTCCAAAATCACTGCAGATGGTGACTGCAGCCATGAAATTAAAAGATGCTTACTCCTTGGAAGAAAAGTTATGACCAACCTAGAAAGCATATTCAAAAGCAGAGACATTACTTTGCCAACAAAGGTCCGTCTAGTCAAGGCTATGGTTTTTCCAATGGTCAGGTATGGATGTGAGAGTTAGACTGTGAAGAAAGCAGAGCGCCAAAGAATTGATGCTTTTGAACTGTGGTGTTGGAGAAGTCTCTTGAGAGTCCCTTGGACTGCAAGGTGATCCAACCAGTCCATTCTGAATGAGATCAGCCCTGGGATTTCTTTGGAGGGAATGATACTGAAGCTGAAATTCCAGTCCTTTGGCCACCTCATGCGAAGAGTTGACTCATTGGAAAAGACTGTGATGCTGGGAGGGATTGAGGGCAGGAGGAGAAGGGGACGACAGAGGATGAGATTGCTGGATGGCATCACTGACTCGATGGACATGAGTTTGGGTGAACTCCGGGAGTTGGTGATGGACAGGGAGGCCTGGCATGCTGTGATTCATGGGGTTGCAAAGAGTCGGACGCGACTGTGACTGAACTGAACTGAACTGATGTATGTATATGATATATGTGTGTGTGTAGAGAGAGAGAGAGAATGTGTGTCAGAGAGATAGAAATTTTCCCTCTCAACTGTTCCTACTCTCTAAATACATATCTACCAAATGAGCAAATCAAACCAAACACATTAATGCTTATTTGGCAAAAAAAAAAAAAAAAGAAGCTCTTAAGGAGCTTTTAGCACAACTATTCATCTATCAATTGATAGGATAATCCACTAGAGTAAAATCAAAGGGTATTATATACTTTTACCCTTATTATACTTTCTTCTGTCTATAATATCTGTATTTTTATGTACCCTGATTTCATCCCAGTGGTGTCTCAAAGAAAGAATATTACTCTGTTTCACATTTCCCTCATAATCCCTCATGTACATGAGTATATGACCTCAACTGATGCTAAAACAAAATTCTATTTAATTCCAGAGTGAGCTGTGTATCATTTTTTGTGTGTCTTCCTATTACTTCTGCCTATAATGCTGTCTTTTCTGCTTCTCTTCCTAGAAAAAGCTTAATCATTCTCCAAATTCAATTCAAATACATATCCTTCTATAATTTTCTTATATAGTCATTCTCACAGTATTCTTTGCCTAGCATTTGGTAATGCTTTTGGAGAAAATGTTAAATATATTGTTTTACAATTTATGGTTTCCTTTTTTTTATTTTATTTTACTTTATTTTACTTTTACAATACTGTATTGGTTTATCTTCCTCTGATACGATCATGGGTTTGTGTAAAGCAAGCACTATGTCTATAATCTTCAGATTTTAGCACAGTTCTAGGCACAAAATTTCCCTAGAAAATTTGATGATTAAATCATATGGGGTTCGGTACTTCCTCTGATATTAATAGGGCACCAATAATTTGTTCTGTTAATGAAGGCAACATTTACATTGCATTCATTTGCCAAGTCCATCCAGGTTAAAAAATAAATAAAAATAAAGTACAGTTTTGTTTTAGTTGTTACACTTTCATTGATTACCTAACTTGTTTTCTTAACTTTCCACTTGATTTTGGTTAAGAAAGTATAGCAACAATAAGTGAAAAGTAGTGTCCCTAAGTTAAAGGATTCTATTAATTCTAACAGGAATATTATGGTTCAAGGTCACTTCTCTGCAGCCAGTTCTGCATAACTGAAATTATTCAGATGATTCCAGTCGATAATTAAATAAGCAATCTAGCTAGCAAACAAAACATAAAATGCAGTTGTTAAGTAAAAGGAGTTTGAAATATCTAAATTGCTCCTTGTTGATTAATATTTATCAAACAGATGCCAATATTTCTGTACACTTTATGCTACATAGGTCTGACATGAGTAAGTTGTACTTGTTACAGAATATTTTAGTATGGCATAGAGTGTACAGTTAATATCTCTGTGCATCCATGTGCATCTATAAAAGATGTGTAGCAATTCAACTTGCTTCGAGCTCTCTGGGAGGTATACATATTGCTTGCACTCATCCTGTGGCATGTACTTCCCAGAAGTGTGGACAGAGATTCGCAAAATTCACATTGATACTTGAAAGAAAAAGAAACTAAATGGGAACACAAGTCATGGTATATTATAAAGCATCCAAATTTAAATGTATTGAAATCTGCACCTATGGAGATTTTCATAGAAATACTGATTTATCCTGGTCTCCAAACATTGCCATTTTCATTCTTCATAGACTGAAAAAAATGGTCTACTATCCCTTAGTTTTTAATCTGATGCCCTATTTATATGATTGAGAATCTAAATGTTTTAGGTATCATAAAAAGCACTCCAGTGTTCTTTGTTGGCTTATTTAATAATATTATGCAAAGAACTGTTTGAGGCTAGTATTAGTATCATTTAAATAAACTTATACAAGCATAATATGTTCAAGAAAACATTACATAGCTGATATTCTAATGTAAGGACAATTATAAATGAATCATATCTTTCCTTAGTACAATGGCAGTGTGTAATGATGGAAAGATTATAGCTTTTGCCCAGATAGATGTAGGTTTGTCGTCTCAGAACATCAGTCACCAAATATATGATCTTGCCTGAGTCCCTCAGCCTCTCTAAGATTCTGTTTTCCATCTGCAAAGAGAGCTAAAAGCACCTACCTTTGTGTAAAGTGTTTTATAATGTTCCTGTCACATCAGTTCAGTTAAGTCACTCAGTCATGTCCAGTTGTTTGTGACAAAATGGACTGCAGCATGCCAGGCCTCCCTGTTCATCACCAACTCATGGAGTTAAATCAAACTCATGTCCATTGAGTTGGTGATGCCATCCAACCATCTCATCCTCTGTCATCCCCCTCTCCTCCCACCTTCAATCTTTCCCATCATTGGGGTCTTTTCAAATGAGTCACCCCTTTGCATCAGGTGCCACAGTATTGGAGTTTCAGCTTCAACATCAGTGCTTCCATGAATATTCAAGATTGATCTGTTTTAGGATAAACTGGTTGGACCTCCTTGCAGTACAAGGTACCTCAAGTCTTTTCCAACACCACAGTACAAAAGCATCAATTCTTTGGTACTCAGCCTTCTTTATAGTCCAACTCTCACATCCATACATGACTATGGGAAAAAAAAAACAAACAAACAAAAAACAAAAAACAGAGCTTGACTAGATGGACCTTTGTTGGCAAAGTAATGTCTCTGATTTTTAATATGCTGGCTAGTTTGGTCATAACTTTTCTTGCAAGGAGTAAGTGTCTTTTAATTTCAATGGCTGCAGTCACCATCTGCACTGATTTTGGAGCGCCTAAAATAAAGTCAGCCACTGTTTCCACTGTTTCCCCATCTATTTGCCATGAAGTGATGGGACCAAATGCCATGATTTTAGTTTTCTGAATGAGGAGTTTTAAGACAACGTTTTCACTCTCCTCTTTCACTTTCATCAAGAGACTCTTTATGTCTTCTTCACCTTCTGCCATAAGGGTGGTGTCATCTCCATATCTGAAGCTATTGATATTTCTCCAGGCAATCTAGATTGCAAATTGCGCTTCATCTATTCTGGCGCTTCTCATGTTTTATTCTGCATAAACTTAAATAAGCAAGGTGATGATATACAACCTTGACGTACTCCTATTCCTATTTGGAACCAGTCTGTTGTTCCATATTCAGTTCTAACTGTTGCTTCCTGACCTGCATACAGATTTCTCAAAGGGCAGGTCAGGTGGTCTGGTATTCCCATCTCTTTCAGAATTTTCCACAGTTTATTGTGGTCCACAAAGTCAAAGGTTTGGGCATAGTCAATAGAGCAGAAATAGATGGGGTTTTTTTCTGGAGCTCTCTTGTTTTTTTGATGATCCAGTGGATGTCAGCAATTTGATCTCTGGTTCCTCTGCCTTTTCTAAAACCAGCTTGAACATCTGGAAGTTCATGGTTCACATATTGCTGAAGCCTGGCTTGGAGAATTTTGAGCTTTACTTTACTAGTGTGTGAGATGAGTGCATTTCTGGGGTAGTTTGACCATTCTTTGGCATTGCCTTTCTTTGGGATTGGAATGAAAACTGACCTTTTCCAGTCTTGTGGCCACTGCTGAGTTTTCCAAATTCGCTGGCATATTGAGTGCAGCACTTTCACAGCATCATCTTTCAAGATTTGAAATAGCTCAACTGGAATTCCATCACCTCCACTAGCTTTGTTCGTAGTGATGCTTCCTAATGCCTACTTGACTTCACATTCAAGGATGTCTGTCTCTAGGTGAGTGATCACACCATTGTGATTATCTGAGTCGTGAAGATCTTTTTTGTACAGTTCTTCTGTGTATTCTTGCCACTTCTTCTTAATATCTTCTGCTTCTGTTAGGTCCATACCATTTCTGTCCTTTATCGAGCCCATCTTTGCATGAAATGTTCCCTTGGCATCCCTAGTTTTCTTGAAGAAATCTCTAGTCTTTCCCATTCTATTGTTTTCCTCTATTTCTTTGCATTAGTCACTGAGGAAGGCTTTCTTATCTCTCCTTGCTACTCTTTGGAACTCTGCATTCAAATGGGTATATCTTTCATTTTCTCCTTTACTTTTTGCTGTTTTCATTCCACAACTATTTGTAAGGCCTCCTCAGGCAGCCATTTTGCTCTTTTACATTTATTTTCTTGGGGATGGTCTTGATTCCTGTCTCCTGTACAATGTCATGAACCTCCATCCATAGTTCGTCAGGCACTCTGTCTATCAGATCTAGTCCCTTGAATCTATTTGTCACTTCCACCGGATAATCGTAAGGGATTTGATTTACATCATACCCTCATGATCTAGTGGTTTTCCCTACTTTCTTCAGTTTAAGTCTGAATTTGGCAATAAGGAGTTCATGGTCTGAGACAAAGTCATCTCCTGCTCTTGTTTTTGCTGACTCTATATAGTTTCTCTATCTTTTGCTGCAAGTATAATCAATATGATTTTGGTGTTGACCATCTGGTAATGTCCATGTGCAGAGTCTTCTCTTGTTTTGTTGGAAGAGGGTGTTTGCTATCACCAGTGCGTTCACTTGGCAAAACTCTATTAGCCTTTGACCAGCTTCATCTGTACTCCAAAGCCACATTTGCCTGTTACTTCAGGTGTTTCTTGACTTCTTACTTTTGCATTCCAGTCCCCTATAATTCGAACATCTTCTTTGGGTGTTAGCTCTAGAAGGTCTTGTAGGTCTTCATAGAACCATTTAACTTCAGCTTCTTCAGCATTACTGGTTGGGGCATAGACTTGGATTACCATGATATTGAATGGTTTGCCTTGGGGACGAAGAGAGTTCATTCTGTCATTTTTGAGATTGCATCCAAATACTGCAATTCAGACTCTTTTGTTGACTACAGCTACTCCATTTCTTCTAAGGGATTCTTGGCCACAGTAGTAGATATAATGGTCATCTGAGGTATATCCACCCATTCTGGTCCCTTTTAGTTAATAGTATGTAGTAAATAAATGTTAGTTCCCATCCTTCTTATCAAAGGAACCAAAAACAAAAGAAACAAACAAACAAACAAAAAAAAACCCTCATTCTGTGCAATTATAGACCACAAAAGGGCTGTCTTTGTCTCTCCTTTGCTACTGGTCACTGAATTGCCTTCCCCTGAGTACTAATGAATAACTGTCATTGGGAAAACATGCACAATGATCAATAGTACAACAACCCAGCCATTAAGAAGAAACCACCACGTAGGGAAGAGTAACAGGAGGAAAATCAAGTAATCATCAGACTGACAGCTTTAGATATTTGATTAAAGAAGTCCAAGTCACAGAAACTCACTGGAGGAAACCTCTATTACTGAACAAGTACTAGAAATTTCCGACCTTAGAGGTATCCTTGTTAATTCCTCTCATTTAGGATACATATTATATTTATATATACATATAATTTGTGTTAGTAGGAAAATGATATAAAATGAAAGAGCAAGTTCAAACAGTGGAAAATGTGGAGATTCCTTAAAAACCTGGAAATAGAACTGCCTTATGACCCAGCAATCGCACTGCTGAGCATACTCACTGAGGAAACTAGAATTGAAAGAGACATGTGTATTCCAATGTTCATCGCAGCACTGTTTGTAATAGCCAGGTAATGGAAGCAACCTAGACGTCCATCAGCAGATGAATGGATAAGAAAGCTGTGGTACATATACACAATGGAGTATTACTCAGCTATTAATTGAAAAGAATACATTTGAATCAGTTCTAATGAGGTGGATGAAACTGGAGCCTATTATACAAGCCAGAAAGAAAAACACCAATACAGTATACTGATGCATATATATGGAATTTAGAAAGATGGTAAAGATAACCCTGTATGCAAGACAGCAAAAGAGATACAGATGTATAGAACAGTCTTTTGGACACTGTGGGAGAGGGAGAGGGTGGGATGATTTGGGAGAATGGCTTTGAAACATGTATAATATATAAAAAATGAATCGCCAGTCCAGGTTTGATGCAGGATACAGGATGCTTGGGGCTGGTGCACTGGAATGACCCAGAGGATGGTACAGGGACGGAGGTGGGAGGGGGGTTCAGAATGGGGAACACGTGTATACCCGTGGCAGATTTATGTAGATGTACAGCAAAACCAATACAATATTGTTAAGTTAAAAAAAAAAAAGAAAGAAAAAGAAAAATCATCCTAAGAATTCAAAGATGAGGTTGAAGACATACTCTATGTTACTTGATGCCTGCTGTCAGGCAGTCTTAGTCACTTCTCTGAGCATAATGAGAATAAAATTTTTAATCAAAATTGCAAACTTCAATCAACTGTCTGTTCAATATTCAGAGCTAGTTTATAGAAGGCAGTGGCTACGAACGTCATATACTGAAGAAAGGCAGGGGAAAAAGCCAACTTGTTAAATAACACCATTTCCATTTCATACCCACAGTGTCCCATGGCAATAACTAACTATAGTTATTATGACTAGTGATAGTTATTCCTTCTCTTCAGCCAGTGTGTTTAGTGTCTTCTTGAAGGAAATGCATTTTCACCTGAAGGGGGAAAAATTAAGCCAAAATACAAGGCATGAGATTCTAAGAAAGAAAGCATAAATGGTAGAATTCCATGAAATGCAGGGCATATGAGTGAGATAAAGTCCATAATAAAAAGAGGAGCTAGAGCAGAACTAAGACAAACTGGGTCTATTTCCAACTTTGTATCTTCCTGAGAGGAAATGCCATTGAGCTGCCAAGCAATAAATTTTGGTTCTAATCTTACCTATGATATAAACCGGTTGTTACCTCCTCTTTCTAAATTTCAAGTTCCTCATGTGTGAAATGAGATTGATGCAGCAGGTGATCTCGAAATTATCCACTAGCTTTAAGGTTTCAGACAAGACACCTCAAAAAACCTCTCTACCACATAATTGGGCTAAATATGTTTCACAGGAGATGAACACTCCTAAAAGTGAATAGGATTTGTCACAGTTTATAATCTGCTTTTGTAACTATAGCTCTGTTTCTGCTAATGTTCAACACAGCAGGGAGATGAATTACATCAGATGAGCAATTGTCTACAATGACATATCATCCTTTTCTACAACAAGTGCTCCATGAAATACTCAAACAAAAGTGTTTTTTTTTCTCCTTTTCCTTTGTGAAGAAAGAAAAATAGAAAGCTATTTTTAATTTGTCATTCTGATATTACTTACACTTTCCCCTTTGAGCTTTAAAACTTAATTACACTGGTAAACACGGTAGAGTAAAGGGATGTAGAACGAAGGATTGACTTTGAAGAAAAGTGCTAAATTTTTGACTATGTAGTTAGTCCTCCACTGAAGACTGAGAAGATTACATATTTTTTCCTAAATTTAACCAACAAGTATAGTATATGGAATGTACTCAATATCTTATAATGGAATAGAACATAAAATACACACACACACACACACACGCACACACAAACACACACATATATATATGTAAAAAACTGTATGGTCTGTCACATCCAACTCTTTGCAACCCCAGGGACTGTAGCCCGCCAGGCTTCTCTATCCACGATATTTTTCAGGGAAGAATACTGGAGTGGAGTGCCATTTCCCCCTCCAGAGGATCTTCCTGATCCAGGATCAAATCCGCATCTCCTGTGTCTCCTGCAATGCAAGTAGGTTCTATACCCACTAGCCATCAGAGGTGTTGTATAAAACTGAGTGTGTATATATGTGTGGCTGTGTGCGTGTGTGTATATATATAATTATTGAAACATAATTGATTTTTTAAACTGTGTTAGCTTGAGATGTACAACAAAGTGATTCAGTTATATATATGTATATATACATATATATGCATGTATACATATATATATGTGTGCATGTATATGTATGTATACATATATATACACATGTATACATATATATGATTCAGTTATATATATACATATATATGCACGTATACATGTATGTATGTGTATGTATGTATATATATATATACACATGTATACATATATATATGATTCAGTGTTATATATATATATCACTGAATCACTTTGTTGTACATCTGAAGCTAACACAGTATAAAAAATCAATTATATTTCAATAAAAATTTTCTTAGAAAACATAAATTTTAATATTAGGTGCCATTTTTTAAAGTGCCTTTTTCTCTTGGGTAAATAATGTTAATCAAAGTATGTGGGAATTTTGTACTTTCCCTTTAAGAAATACATATAGACAGTCAATGAGAAATAATCCATTTCAAAATATTTATGACAGGGCTTGAAAGTTTATTGAAATGTGATTTGATCTCCTGTAGCTTTGGCTGCAACAAGCAGGCGACTCTTGATTACTTCTGCATGCCAGTTAGAATTACAGCAATCATATTCTTATGTCTAAATTGCTGAAAATTGGTCATCTGTCTCCAGAAGCAGTCAGGGAAATGTACTGTATGTCTACCAACATATAATCAAAGTTTTAGTTTAGAACTAAGAGTGACAACAGAGATAAAAATGGGATCAAATTCAATTTGTAGAAAGATAGGGGAGTGTGTCTATCAAATTATTGACAAATTGAGAAATAATCAATTAGCAGAAATTTGTGTAACAAAGACACACATTTTCTGAGATTTTTAAGGATCCATTTGTGAGGAAACAATTTGCTGTGACTATAAGTACAATTTAAGGATATTCTTCCCTGATTGTGAATGTGTAAAGAATCTCCTTACCAATGCAGGAGATGAGAGTTCAATCCTTGGGTCAGGAAGCTCCCCTGAAGAAGGAAATGGCAACTCACTCCAGTGTTCTTGCTTGGAAAACTCCATGGACAGAGGAGCCTGGCAGTCTACAGTCCATGGAGTCCAGAGTCAGACATGACTTAGCATCTCAACAACAACAACAACAGACTAAATAGAGAGGTATTGCAAAACTTACTTGCTGTCATCTCTCTGGCTTGGCTTCAATTCCTAAAGTATCAGTCGCACATTTAATATTGATATCCCTAAATAGTATCATAAAGATTGCCAAGAGGTCAATATGCTGTGTGTTGCCAAATATTAAGATAAGAAGACTCCATTTTTCTTAACATTTTATTTTAATTATCAGTTGTTCAGAGTAGAGACCTAGGACTGAGGATGGAGTACAGACAGGACAATGCTGATAAGAAGATGAGATCACAAAGAGACATGCCGTGGGTCCTGCCTGGCATAAGAAGGGATGATTCAAATCCACGTGGCATGGAATGCATGAAAGCATGAGGCAGATCGAAGGGAGGATACAGTAGAGACAAAAAGCCTACTGTGTTGAATTTTTCCCACATTGGGCCATAACCCACTAAGGGTACCAACAAAGCGTTACTCTAAGTTTATTTTATGCACATTTCTAACTCATTATTGTGTGCAGTATAACAGTTTATTGGCTTTCCTGGTGGCTCAGTGAAAAAGAATCTGCCTGCCAGTGCAGAAGACACAGGTAGGATCTCTGAGTCAGGAAGATCTCCAGGAGAAGGAAGTGGCAACCCACTTCAGTATTCTTGCCTGGGAAATCCCATGAACAGAGGAGCCTTGCAGGCTACAGTCCATGGGGTTGCAAAACAGTTGGACAGGACTTAGTGACTGAACAACAACAAATGACAGTTTATGGTACTTAAGCAGCAAGTATAAAATTTCAGGTAGACTTTCAGCAACTCATTCTAAAGTTTTAAACTTCTTCTAAGATTTTCCTTTAACTCTTTGAAAAGTTACTGCTGATTCTTGGATAGGAAGTGGTTCCCATAGTTTTTCTACTATTTCCAGAATACAATTCCTTTTCTGTTCTCTTCCTTATTTTTTGTGTCTGTTAAGTCTTAGTCACTCAGTCATGTCAGACTCTTTGTAATCCCATGGACTGTAGCCCACTAGGCTCCTCTGTCAATGGAATTCTCCAGGCAAAAATACTGGAGTGAGAAGCCACTCTCTTCTCCAGGGAATTTTCCAGACACAGGGATCAAACCTGGGTCTCCTGCATTGCAAGCAGATTCTTTACCACTGTCTAAGTCCCAATAGATAATCATTACTTTTCTTCACAACCAATCCAGTATCTATTAATACAAAAGAAATTTAGGAAAAAATAAATTAGTAATGTGAATATTTATTTTCTTTTCTTGAGGCAAGAAGAGAGAAAAGAAGGGCAAATAAAGAAATTATTGATACCTTTGAAGGGAAACCAGAAAAAGAAAGAAAAGGAACACAATTCACGGAAAGAAGAAAATGAAAGAGAGGATAGGGTGTCAAACTGTTGTAGGCCCATTCCCACCCTGCAGTTTATCTCACAATATTAAAAAAAAATTTCCAGTTTATTCTGGCTGATCAGCTCACTACCTTTTGTCTCATTTACAATCCAAATCCAAACTTACAGTAGCTCTAGCAAAGAAACTGTGTTTAAAAGAGATTTGCAGCAGGCAGAATTATAGGCAAATAGTATTTACTATGAATTTTTATACAGAAGTGCTGGCGAATGTCTCTTCCTTTGTTCCCTTTTTCAGTTCTAAAGGAGGAACCAGCAGCAAAACTTCATTATGGTAACTTAGGAGTCAGATAAAGGGCAGAGGTAGAAACTATCCATCTTTCCTTACAATTCTTTGAATCCAAAGAAGACGTTCAGTCGTGTCTGACTCTTTGAGACCCCATAGACTGTAGCCTACCAGGCTACTCTGTCCGTGAGATTTTCCAGGCAATAGTACTGGAGTGGATTGTCATTTCCTTCTCCAAGGGATCTTCCCAACCCAGGGCTCGAATCTGGGTCTCCTGCATTTTAGACAGATAATTTACTGTCTGAGCCACCATAGAAGTCCAAAGAAGACATTACATTTACTTAACTGAAAAGATAACTTCTTTGTGAAAAAAAAAAAAAAATCTCTTCTTTCTCTTTCCATTTTCATCTATCCATTCAACCCCATTCCTGCTACCCCTCTTTTCTAATTCCTCCCCTAGATTTCAAGTAGGGAAAGTGAGAAAAAAAAAAAAAAACAAAAACTTTCCACCTTAGGGCTTTATATGACTCTAAAATGCTACGATCATTTCCCATGATAAAGTGTTGCTATGTTCTTTTCCCTCAGAACTAAAAAAAAATAGGTCTTGGGTAGAGACATTTGCCAACACTTCTAGAGGAAATTTATAATAAACACTGCTTGCCTATAATTCTATGACAAGTCTCTATTAACCAGAATTTATCCATTTTACTAGTAGAGGGATGATGGGCATTCATGATTCCTCTCAATTGGTGAAATTCACATGGACCTTCTGAATTATTAGGAAATAGTGTCAACTACTCTATATCGTATTGTAATGCTTTTAAAAATGATCATATGATGATGAGATATACAACTATTAAATTCAACCAAGCAGAACTCCTTTCTTCCTGACTCTGATTTCAAAACTGTAACTTTACTGTACAATATCCTCACTCCCTAATGTAAGGAGTCAGTCTAAAACAGCAGGGGCAAAAAGCAGACAACCACAACCATATCTTTCAAGAGCTGAGGGATAGCTCAATTGAATGCATGACTTCAGGTCTTTCTATTTTTCAAACTCTGCCCTATTCACAGAAATAAATGGTGCAGTGTAACTGTACTTTCAAAGAGTTGAATATGGATACAGGAAAGGAGACTAAATTCATCTGAGTTCCACACTGCTTTTTACTTAGAAAGCTATCTTTTGTTGCTTCAAATAAAGTGTTGTTAATATCCTGCAAAGTCTCATATATACTATCTTCAGCAATTTACATTTTCATAATGCCACATGGTATACTAAGTTATGATTTAGAAGCATTTGCAAAATCATAAATCATGTCTCTGATGCTTTGATCCAAGATAGGATATTTCCACCTCTGAGCATTTAGGTACAAAAAGTACTATTTGATTTATTTCCAAAAATGAAAAAAATGAAGCATATGTTTTTAATAATAGTCTATGGAATTTTTTCTAAAGGTAGAAACTCACAACAAAATTAAAAACTAATTATCTTTCTTATATTTTAAGGAACAGAGAGTAATTAGATAGTTCATTTGATAATTTAAGATCCCATAACCATTTTTATCTTATATTGGTTGGATACATAGGCTTTAAAAGGTTGAAATTGGGTTAGAGCAAATATGTGTTCTATTTTACTGAAAAATAAAAGTTACAAATGTGGTGTATCCATCTGCGAGTTCTCTCTATATTAAAAGATGGTGAATCTTCTGTGATTTCATAAAAAGGAGAATTCCATTTCTTTTCTGAAATTATTTTTAATTATGTAAAACTACCAGACATGCATCTTGGACAAAGGATATATATCTTCACCCTAAACACACATACACAGAATTATTAATGACTTTATAAGCAAAAGTGTTTGGAAAGACAATGTTATATCAGTATCTTTAAACAAGTGAAAATTTCTTTCTCAGTTCATCTTTCATCCACTAATTACATCCTTCATGTAAATTACTTTGGGATTCTAAAAACATAAATCATATAAATAATAAATACATGGCGGTACGTGGTTATTACTACTATGTTAATGTAACTGCTATATAATAACTTTGCATACTGAAATAATGTGACTGATAAAATGAGTTCAATGGGGCTCTTCCCTGGTGGTTAAGACTTTGCCTTCCAATGCAGGGGATGCATGTTCAGTTCCTGGTTGGGAAGCATTCCCACATGTCTTGTGGCCAAAAACCCCAAACATAAAACAGAAGCAGTATTCTAACAGGTGCAATAAAGACTATAAAAAAAATGAGTTCAATGACTTCGATCAGATTTATTTCTTTGGAAAATATTTTCACACTTATGCCACTGGTTAGACATCACAAAATATTAAACTTATTTCAGACAAACATGTCAATATAGGAGGACAATTTCCTTAAAACACTTTTCTGCATTTACAAAGAACAGTTTGAATCTCTCCACAAGTCAAATCTTTCTATATGTTTTCTATATAAGCATTGAAAGTATCTTTAATATTACTAAAGTAATCAGATGTGGGATCTGAATTAAGGTTGAAACACATGTTTGCAGAGCCAGATGTTAGAAGCCAACTATTCTTCACTGGTTATTTCATTGCATAGGTTTGACAATGCATTTTAACCACCCCGTGAATTTGTAGAAGTGGTATACTAACTATAACATCTTTCCAATCATTGTGGAAGAAATAACCACTGCTTTGTAATGCTTGTAAAAATTAGTATATTTTATATCTAATCATCTCCAATATACATATTGCAAATTGAAGGTAAATAAAATATGAAAGTGCAATTAACACTCACAAATTGGATTTATTAATGATTTTAGTAGATATCAAACAAATGAGTACATTTAGAGTGATCATAATCAAATAATTGTTAAAGAAAAATAATCAAACTTCAGCTATACTTAATGACAATTTTAAATGTTATCTCTCATTGCTCTTACTACTCTTGTATCAAAGAAGTGTTTTAGACTAATGTCTTTCAGATTCATGACTATGACTCAATTCATTTAAAAATATGTTAGAACAAACTATGACTTAAGAAAGATTAAAAATTGATAAACTTCCCTAGGGAATCTTTATTAGATAAGATGATAGTTCAAAGAAATTTTCATATAAATTATTATAATATATATTGATTAGTTAAAAGAAAAAATATATTGGCTTCTGTGTATTAAATTATGATCTTTCACTAGATTGCTGCTCCAATTTCTGAGTCTACACATTGTAAAACATAACTGCATTTTTCAGCTGAATCTATCTGACCTCTTCATAACAATTTGTTATTTATGTTTATGTGAACATCTTCACAAATTTACTTTTCTTCTCACTCAAGTACTCATCTCTTAATTTGCTAAAATCTATTAAAATAGTATTTACCATTTCCATTTTAAGTTCATTTGTTTATATTCATCAGGACATAAGTACTTATTTACAAGTGAAAGCTGAAACAAATTAAACAGTACTTTAAAACATTAAAATACAATCGTTTAACTTCCAAATGATTCAGTAGTTATGTTTCAGCTCTTGTTATACTAAGCTGGAAAAACAGAGTCTGATTTCCAACAACATTAATAAGCATTTTTAAACAAATTTAATTGTGTCACATACTGCATTCATTGAGAAGACAACAAATATATGATTCAATTTGTGATTTTATGTACATAGACTGAAATTCAGATTAAAAACGTCACTCTAATCATTAAAAATATAGTGAAAGTGAAATTCGCTCAGTTGCCATATCTGACTCCTTATTTTCCAGGACAGAATACTGGAGTGAGTAGCCTTTTCCTTCTTCAGGGCATCTTCCCAACCCAGGGATCAAAACCAGGTCTCCCTCATTGCAGGTGGATTCTTTACCAGCTGAGCCACAAGGGAAAAATATAGATGTAATAGTAACAATTTACATTTGAATACAAGTTTTAATTACAGTAATTAAAAGCCAGTGGCTGATGGCACGGGAGGAGCTGGGTCCGTTGCCATGTTGAAGGAAAAACAACCAAAAAAAGAAAAAAAAAAAAAACAGATAATACATTTTGAAGGAACTTCAATAAATAGATCTGAGTTACAACTATAAAAATTGAACCAAGCTAAGATTAAGTGGTAACTCTGTTTTTTTCAGCACTAAATTTCCTAAAACAAAAAAATACATGCAGTCTAAATTAAAAGAAATATTATCACTATTTTAGTTGATGATTTACAGTTCTTAAATAAATAGAAATTATAGAGGAATCAAATGCAGAGGGATTACCTTTCAATATGTATCCATTAATTTCTCTTTTACATTATAGAAGCATTGTTCAACTAATAGCTTATAAAACTAAGAAAATATGCTTGCATTCATGATAATTCTCTATGAAACATTTTGAAATACATGAAGTCTGGAATTCTTTTCTCAGATAACATGAAACCTGGTACACGCTTTTGAAAAAATAACATTAAGATTAAAAAGAATCAACTCAAAAAACAAGCCAAAGATTTATTTAACATATTATTTATGATTCAATTTTCCACCCTGATGATAAAAGGTAGAGGAACCAGAGATCAAATTGCCAACATCCGCTGGATCATAGAAAAAGCAAGTAAATTCCAGAAAAAAAATCTATTTCTGCTTTATTGACTATGCCAAAGCCTTTGACTGTGTGGTTCACAATAAACTGTGGAAAATTCTGAGAGAGATAGGAATACTAGACCACCTGACCTGCTTCTTGAGAAACCTGTATGCAGATCAGGAAGCAACAGTTAGAACTGGACATGGAACAACAAACTGGTTCCAAAGAGGAAAAGGTGTACATCAAGGCTGTATATTGCCACCCTGCTTATTTAACTTATACGCAGAGTACGTCATGAGAAACGCTGATATATGCAGAGTACATCATGAGAAACGCTGGGCTGGATGAGGCACAGGCTGGAATCAAGATTGCTGGGAGAAATATCAGTAAGTCAGATATGCAGATGACACCACCCTTACGGCAGAAAGTGAATAAGAACTACAGCGGCTCTTGATGAAAGTGAAAGACAAGAGTGAAAAAGTTGGCTTAAAACTCAACATTCAGAAAACTAAGGTCATGGCATCCTGTCCCATCACTTCACAGCAAATAGATGGAGAAACAATGGAATCAGTGGCAGACTTTATTTTGGGGGGGGTCCCAAAATCACTGCAGATGGTGATTGCAGCCACGAAATTAAAAGACGATTACTCCTTGGAAGGAAAGTTATGACCAATCTAGACAACCAATACAATATTGTAAAGTAATTAACCTCCAATTAAAATGAATTTATATTTAAAAAATTAAAAAGCAGAGATATTACTTTGTCAAAAGAGGTCTGTCTAGTCAAGTCTATGATTTTTCCAGTGGTCATGTATGTATGTGAGAGTTGGACTATGAAGAAGGCTGAGGGCCAAAGAATTGATGCTTTTGAACTGTGGTGTTGGAGAAGACTCTTGAGAGTCCCTTGGACTGCAAGGAGATCCAACCAGTCCATCCGAAAGGAGATTAGTCCTGGGTGTTCATTGGAGGGACTGCTACTGAAACTGAAACTCCAATACTTTGGCCACCTCATGCAAAGAGTTGACTGACTGGAAAAAACCCTGATGCTGTGAGGGAATGGGGGCAGGAGGAGAAGGGGACAACAGAGCATGAGATGACTGGATGGCATCACCGACTCAATGGACATGAGTTTTGGTAAACTCCGAAGTTGGTGATGGACAGGGAGGCCTGGCGTGCTGTGGTTCATGGGGTCACAAAGAGTCGGACATGACTGAGCGACTGAAATGAACTGAACTGAACTGATGATAAAATTTAACCAGTGTTAATGTCATAGTTTGTGTAAAGAAATGATAGCCTTCCTTGATTAATGGTAAAACAAGTAAATACTTAAGGCTAGATTTTATCTATACAACTTTCGAGAAATAACCCCAAATTTCTAGTATCTCACTAGCAGTGCTTAAACACATCCTTTCAGAATGTAGTATAAAAGCCCACTGACTACTATCCTAGACCTCTCATGACAGAGCTAAAATTCCTGTGTGTGTGTGTGTGATAAATAGCCATTTGGTTTTGACTTTAGAATCTCTTTGCAAAGGGAAAGTGCAATTCTAGGAGTGTGTGCTCAATCATTCAGTCATGCCCTAATCTTTGCCACCATGTGGACTGTAGCCTGTCAGGCTCCTCTGTCCATGGGATTTTCCAGACAAGAGTACTAGAGTGAGTTGCCATTTCCTGCTCCTGGAGATCTTCCTGACCCAGGGATTGAACCTGTGTATTTTGTGTCTCTTGCTTTGGAGGCAGAGTCTTTACCACTGAGCCAACTGAGAAACCCAATTCTAAGAGTAATAATGCCTTAAATCCAACAGCACTGATTCAATTTAGTAGAAATAGCTAGCTATCTGTTTGTTGTGTAGATAATAAGACCTGAAGAAAAAAAGATATTGGTAAGAACATGTTGATATAGGAAAATTAAAGGAAGACGGTGGGTGGGGAGAACAATTCTACAATCTAGGATATTTTCTAAATAGTGTTAGGTCATTTGGGACATACAACACAAGTATCCTTGCTTCTGGTTGATTGAATGGAGACACTAGAGAGACAGAGAATCCAGATGGTAAAAACTGAAAGGGATATATGTTGGGACAGGTAGAACAGAATCAGTATTTTAACATTCTATTTCTTTTTACTGATAGTCAATTACAAAAACAAGCTACTAGTTTGGTATCCATTGTTTTAAAGTCATGTAAATATAGTGCATTTAATCATGCTAACATTGCCAATAATAATAATGATACTGGCTAAATATTACACAGTGCTTCCATATGCCAGGCATTTGTTAAGATTAATTTTACATACATGAAGTTATCTAATATACACTTATTTAATCCTTACAACAACTCACAGAAGTAAGGATAATTATTATCTTCATTTTACTACCTTAAAAAAAGACCTTATTCAGTCACTTAAAATGAGTTCATGTTTGTAGATCTTTTAAAGGGATTTTATAAGATCTTTTGAAGAGATATTATATCTGTCGATTATAACTCACTTTTTGCTATATTTTCCAATTTTCAGTCTTTGCTGTTCTTTCTTTTAAAATTCTTTAACTACCACTAAAAAGTGAACTAAATTCTCTAATAGAGAATCTCAAGAATTGGAAAAAGGCGAGAGGAGAAGGGGACGACAGAGGATGAGATAGTTAAAAGGCATCACCGACTCGATGGGTATGAGTTAGGGTAAACTCTGGGAGTTGACAATGGACAGGGAGGCCTGGAGTGCTGCAGTCTACGGAGTCGCAAAGACTTAGGTGCTACTGTGCGACTGAACTGAACCGAACTGAAGATCATTTAGGAGAACAGACCTTTGTGTAAGCGTCAATTTGAAAGTTAAGAAGCGCATTTAATTTAGAATAAGATAAATGGCTTCTTTTAAGGAGTTTATCCTCATGATATCCACTTGTTTTTCCTTTATTATTTATACTTTTGGCATTAAAGCAAATGCTTTTGGGTTAAAGCATTAAGAGGAACAATGCCTACTATTCCGCTCTATTTTTCAAAATGTCAAGTGGTGTTTTGGCTAACCATCAGTATCCCTCAATTCAGGGCTAATTCTGAATCTGCTGTGAATGCTGGAATATTTTGTGGATCAACAATAAAGAATTTTTTCTAGGCTCATTAATGAAAGCAAACCAGAAATCACCTACGTGTAACAAAGCAGTGTTGAAAACATTTTTTTTCCTAATAAATATTCCATATATGTGAATAAGAAAATAGACAATTATGGTCAATATATTTCCTTGTTTTCAATTTTAGTTCTCTGACAAATCTCAAACTTAAAGCTTAAAGATACATTATTACATATATAGATTGACCTATTACTTTTCTTAAAATATGCTGCAGTCTGTCAGAAAATCCATGCTCTATACTAACATGTGACCATTACCATAGATTTAGCTAACATATCTGCATTATGTTGAGTTCTGATACCCTAATAATGATAATAAAACAACTAGGCACTGAATAATGTCATCTTTTATCAAAGTACAAAATATCTGTGCTTGTGTTTCCTTGCAATGTCAGTATAGGTTGCTTGTATGTAAACTGCAGTTATTTGGAGTGAGACAGCAGAGGGAAAAGAGCAAATAAAAGTGATTTTTGTGTGTATGGGCATCCAGATACCACAGTTCACTAGCTACACAAATTGTTTTCAGGGGTTTTGACATCTCTCTCAAGTCCTTCAGATTAAATCTGAACTGCAATCCCAGATGTGAAAAGATAATATTTTGCACACTAGACCCCAGAGTTTCAGCTTGTTTTTACACAAATTTCTGCAAAAAGCCATTGAAACTTGACACCAGATTATCCCCCCCCAAAATCTCTATATTGCATTAGAATATATCCTGCTCAAACATAAAAATAAACTATATTTATTTTTTACACAATAGAAGTATCCTTGTGCACAATTTCATCTTCCTTAAAACCGTCTAAAACAAGTGGCCCTATCTCTCAAAAAATTGTTCTTATCCTGTGTTTGCTGGCAGCTCGTTAAGTGTACCTATCAAGAAAAGAGTCGGTAATATCACTTTCTCCCATGCTTAGAATCAATCCTAAATCATGGACATTTGTGGTGGGTGAAGATATTTTTATTTGATGTCTTTTATTCTGGGGAGGTGTAAGAGAATAAACTACAGTAAGTATCAGCATAAAGTTTTAATTTTTGTGTTAAACTATAATTGTTTCAAGAGCACATAGTAATTTGCAATATGTAACAGCTTGATTCAGTCTTACACATGTTCTGTTACATACATGTAGTTTTGGTATTTTTCTTTCTAAAAATACAATTAAGAAGCACAACCTTAGAGTTAGCAGGAATAAATATGAACCATTCTAATGTTTATCACTAATCTGACTTTCACCCAAATATAGTAAAAGATAAAATAATATTTTATATTGGCCACTAAAATTACATATTGACTTAATAAAATTGATTGACTTAAATAAAATTACTTATATAAGATGAAGATGTACAACTATTGAGAGGCGAATCAATAGAATAAATATGCTTAGAAACACTGGCTATATTACTTGGTAGATATAGCATTTTGTATAGGTGTATGCCAAATAATTCATCAGATCATGGAAAGTGCCAAATTCTTTGCTTTAGAAATGAAGTTGACTTGTGGAAATAGAAGTGGAATCATGTGGGTAGAATATTAGGCTTTAGAAACCTAAACATAGCTGTAAAAAGCAAAAGCAAAATGAATAAAATCATATTAAATTGTTGTTTCATCAATGTTAATTATGACATGAAAACTAGACTAAAAGAAAATATTCAATTCTGACCGGGAAAAGGTATTAATATGAAGTTCAGTGCATTTTGCTTTACTTAATCTAATTAAAATAATTAATCTGAAGTTTATTTCATACATGCTTCAGCAGTGTACACTCATGATTAGGGGATGAAAACAATAATAATACATGTTTTGTGAAGCATACTCAACCGTGTCCAACTCTGCAAACCAATCGATTGTAGTCCATCAGGCTCCTCTGTACATGGGATTTTCCAAGCAAGAATACAGTAATGGATAGTCATTTTCTCCTCCAGGGGATCATCCCAAACCAGGGATCTAACCCACGTCTCCTGGATCTCCTGCATTGGCAGGTGGATTCTTTACCACTGAGCCATCTAGAAAGCCCAATAATAAAGGTAGATAATTTCAATAAAAATTATAATGAAATTCTTGGCTACACAGTTTTTCTTGTCATTAGCAAGTCTAGGGATTCCCAAGTGGTTTTAGTGGTAAAGGACCCACCTGCCAATGCTAGGGAGTGACGTAGGTTTGATCCCTGGGTTGGGAAGATCACCTAGAGAAGGGCATGGCAACCCACTCCAGTATTCTTGCCTGGAGAATCTCATGCACAGAGAACAGGGACAAGAAAACTAACAATCTCCTGATCAGATGATAAGAATCCGCCAGCAATGCAGGCAAGCTAGGTTTGATTCCTGGGTTGGGAATATCCCCTGGAGGAGGGCATGGTGACCCACTTCAGTATTCTTGCCTTGAGAATCTCCATGGACAGAGGAGTCTGGCGGGCCCCAGTCCATGGAGTCACAAAGAGTCAGATACTACTGAGTGACTAAGCACAGCACACATACCTCCAAATGCAGCATCACTTGGTTAATCTATTCAGTTTTAAATATCTGCTTTTATATAGTGATAACTATTGATGGAAAAAGCAAGAGAGTTCCAGAAAAACATCTATTTCTGCTTTATTGACTATGCCAAAGCCTTTGACTGTGTGAATCACAATAAACTGTGGACAATTCTGAGAGAGATGGCAATACCACACCACCTGACCTGCCTCTTGAGAAATCTGTATGCAGGTCAGGAAGCAACAGTTAGAACTGGACATGGAACAACAGACTGGTTCCAAATAGGAAAAGGAGTACGTCAAGGCTGTATATTGTCCCCCTGCTTATTTAACTTATATGCAGAGTACATCATGAGAAACGCTGGACTGGTAGAAACACAAGCTGGAATCAAGATTGCCAGGAGAAATATCAATAATCTCAGATATTCAGGTGACCCTACCCTTATGGCAGAAAGTGAAAAGGAACTAAAAAGCCTCTTGATGAAAGCGAAACAGGAGAGTCTTAAAGCTCAACATTCAGAAAACAAAGATCATGGCATTTGGTCCCATCACTTCATGGGAAATAGATGGGGAAACAGTGGAAACAGTGTCAGACTTTATTTTGGGGGGCTCCAAAATCACTGCAGATGGTGATTGCAGCCATGAAATTAAAAGACACTTACTGCTTGGAAGAAAAGTTATGACCAACCTAGATAACATATTCAAAAGCAGAGACATTACTGTGCCGACTAAGGTACATCTGGTCAAGGCTATGGTTTTTCCACTGATCATGTATGGATGTGAGAGTTGGACTGTGAAGAAGGCTGAGAGCCGAAGAATTGATGCTTTTGAACTGTGGTGTTGGAGAAGACTCTCGAGAGTCCCTAGGACTGCAAGGAGATCCAACCAGTCCATTCTGAAGGAGATCAGCCCTGGGATTTCTTTGGAAGGAATGATGCTAAAGCTGAAGCTCCAGTACTTTGGCCACCTTATGAGAAGAGTTGACTCATTGGAAAAGACTGTGATGCTGGGAGGGATTGGGGACAGGAGGAGAAAGGGACGACCGAGGATGAGATGGCTGGATGACATCACTGACTCGATGGACGTGAAACTGAGTGAACTTCGGGAGATGATGATGGACAGGGAGGCCTGGCGTGCTGCAATTCATGGGGTAGCAAAAAGTCGGACATGACTGAGCGACTGAACTGAACTGAAGTATTGCCATAAGTGTTGCTAAAACAATTAATCTCAATTGAAATTGTCATGTAGTCCAGCTGGGAGTGTTGTTGTTCAGTCCCTAAGTCATGTTGGAGTCTTTGAGGATATATGGTTAGCCAAAAATTTCCTTTGGCTTTTAAGTACATATAAAGGACACATTTTTTCATTTTTACCAAGAACTTTATTGAACAATGTACCCACAATTTTGTTCCACTGCATTCTGCCATTTTTTTCAGGCAACTTCAAAATTTCATCTTCCCAAAACTTTTTTGGGGAGAGGCAAAGAACTGTTCCAGGGGCCTTTTATAACCTTCTAGGGAATTGGCTTTTTTTTTCCATTAAGAGAATTTTGTAAAGACTGAAATAAATGGACATCCAAAAGTGCAATGTCTGGTGAATATCGCAGATGAATCAAAACTTCCCAGCCAAACTGTAACAGTTTTTGCCTGGCCATCAAAAAAACATGTGGTCTTGTGTTATCCTAATGGAAGATTATGCATTTTCTGCTAATTTCAGATGCTTTTGTTGAGTGTTACTTTCAGTTGGTCTAACTGAGAGAAGTGCTTGTTGCAATCAATTGGTTTTCTTGAAGGAGCTTGTAAAAGAGGACTCTCTTTCAATTCCACCACATACCCATCACCTTCTTTGGATGAAGGTCAGCTTTTGGTGTGGTTAGCTGTGGTTCCTTTAGCTTGTTCCATGGTTTCTTCCTTGCCATTTTATTATACAGTATCCACTTTTTATCACCCTTCACAATTTGTCTTAAAAGTGGAATGTTTTCATGAAGTTTAAGTAAAGAATCGTATGTGAAAATATGGTCAAGGTTTTTTTTTCACTTATGTAGAACCCAACATCAAAATAATGGAAATAACCAACCTGGTGCAAATGATTTTCAGCACTTGATTTGGATATTTTGAGTATGCTGGCTATCCCCTGCATAGTATAACATTAATTGTACTCAGTATCTCATTTTAACCACTATCAACTTCAACTGGTCTACCTGACTGTGGAGTGTTGTCCAGGAAGAAGTCTTTAGCAAGAAACTTGGCAATCACTTTTGACAATTGTTTGATTACCTTCTCCATACACTGCACAAAACTTTGTATTTCAGCTGCAAATATATCTGAATGTAAATGTCCCAATCTAACAACTAGCTCAGTTCCTGCCATATAGTTGGACTTCCATAAATTTTTGTTAACTGAATGAATGAATTTGAGTCCCCATAGCACACATGATAATGTGTATTTTAGATATAGCAGTCTCATTCGTATCTGCTACTGGCTTGGTCTAAGAAGAATATGAGGCTATGATACAGGGTCTAGATGAGTTGAAAATATGGGATAATTATTAGGTCGATAACTATAATTCAAATGTTCTTAATTTTGACTCTTGCTGTTTGAAGGAAAAGTCACGTTACAAGAGACTCAGAAAACCCAATCAACAGAGATTATAATTCTATGCCTCATAACTGTGGGCTTTCAGAGTAACTGATGTTCATTTTTCCTATAAATTGTGTATCACTCAATTCAGTTCAGTTCGGTTCAGTCGCTCAGTCGTGTCCGACTCTTTGCGACCCCATGAATCACAGCACACCATGCCTCCCTGTCCATCACCAACTCCCGGAGTTCACTCAGACTCACGTCCATCGAGTCGATGATGCCATCCAGCCATCTCATCCTCGGTCGTCCCCTTCTCCTCCTGCCTCCAATCCCTCCCAGCATCAGAGTCTTTTCCAATGAGTCAACTCTTCTCATGAGGTGGCCAAAGTACTGGAGCTTCAGCTTTAGCATCATTCCTTCCAAAGAAATCCCAGGGCTGATCTCCTTCAGAATGGACTGGTTGGATCTCCTTTCAGTCCAAGGGACTCTCAAGAGCCTTCTCCAACACCACAGCTCAAAAGCATCAATTCTTTGGTGCTCAGCTTTCTTCACAGTCTAGTCCTGTGGCCACTGCTGAGTTTTCCAAAAATCCTGGCATATTGAGTGCAGAACTTTCACAGCATCATCTTCCAGGTTTTGAAACAACTCAACTGGAATTCCATCACCTCCACTAGCTTTGTTTGTAGTGATGCTTTCTAAGGCCCACTTGACTTCACATTCCAGGATGTCTGGCTCTAGATGAGTGATCACACCATCATGATTATCTGAGTCATGAAGATCACTCAATTACATTGATACATATTTTGTTGACTCTTTAAAAATTGCCTCTTTATTTTTATTAATCATCTTTCCAGATGGTTTTACAACTTTTACTGTCAACTGCTTAAGTATGACTTATTTTTTCCCCACAATGTGGATATACAAACACATGTAAAGTTGGATAGATTGAAATAGATACTTGACCATATGTAAGCAATCCTTGCTTCAGAAATATATGTAAAAGATCCAAATGCTTGACTTTATGTAAATAATCCTTGATTCAGAAACGGAAAGCAGGTTCAGATGAGCAGTGGTATGGTCAATAGAAAAATCCAGTGAGACACTGAGAAGCAAGATTTGATGGTGCATCATCTTCTAGTTAGTTTAGACCAATGAGCTCAGTACACAAATGGCCTTTATCCATCACCACCACTGACACTTAAAATTCATCTAGTTAAAAAACAGATGCTCATATTTACAATGCTATAGAGGGAACCCATTCTGAACCTAAACATACATTTTGTCAATTCTTTGATTCATTTGCTGAAAACAATTTTTATACTTCCCATCTGGTAGCTCAGATGGTAAAGTATCTGCCTACAATGTGGAAGATCCGTGTTCAATCCCTGGGTCAGGAAGATCTCCTGGAGAAGGAAATGACAACTCACTCCAGTATTCTTATCTGGAAAATCCCATGCATGAAGGAACCTGGTATGCTACTGTCCACGGGATCACAAAGAGTTGGACACGACTGAGTGACTTCACTTTCTTATATATTTATTTTTTGCAATAATATTAAAAAAGATCTCAAGTTTTCCCACATTTGATACTATACCCAATAAATAAAGAGCTACTTTCCACTATAATGTCAATATTTTAAAAAATCTATTAGGTTAAATAGCTTTATCTCTCAAAGGATT
Organism: Ovis aries; assembly: GCF_016772045.2. Taxonomy (NCBI): domain Eukaryota; kingdom Metazoa; phylum Chordata; class Mammalia; order Artiodactyla; family Bovidae; genus Ovis; species Ovis aries. The sequence goes on from NC_056080.1 coordinate 141,948,749, forward strand.
GTTTTTGTTCATAGTTTGGGAACGCATGTAAGAATTAAAGATTTTAAAATTAAAAAATAAATAAAAAATAAAAAAAATAAAAAAAAAAAAACTAAAACATAGAGCTATCATATGACTCTGCAATCCCACTCCTGGGAATACATCCAGAGAACATGCCCGAAAAGATACCGGCACTCCAATGTTCACTGCAGCAATGTTTATAGTAGCCAAGATATGGAGACAACACAAATGTCCATCAACAGAAGATACTTCTAATTAAGAAGGAAAAAGTAAAAATGACTTGTATTTACATGATATTAAATGTGTGGAAGAAAAGTGAACTGATCAATTATTGAACAAAGTTTTTCCACATAGCCTGGATATTGAAATGTTTGTAAAGTTAACATTACAATTACTGGATAATTTTTCCAGAAAAAAAAATATTTTGATATGATATAAGCATAGCCTTAAGGAAAAAGAATGAAAAGATAAGAGAATACATTAAGAAATGTTGAAGCCTAATGAAAATCATCAGAGGCAAAAAGAGAAAATTAAAATGACTGAATAACTGAAAAATTATTTCAGTTAATTCAGTTTAAGATAAGGTTAAATAGGAAATTATCAAATAACTAACAGTTGCTGAATTTTCTGATTTCCAAACTGGGCTATTCACAATATGTGTTGCTCACATAAACAGTAAAAATGGTCAAACTACCTATGAATATAGATATGGCCATAGACCAAAAACTGAGATGTATTGTGTATTTAAAATTGTATTGAAATGTATTTACTATAATATGAAAACTGATATTACTTTCAATGATTGCAAATGTATCTTTTTCAGTCATTGTTAAATTGTCTTTCAAAAATGTTAAAATTGCATTCAACTCATGTCTTAGTTTAGGTATTTCTAGCCAACAAACTTGCAAACCGAGGCCATTATTAGTCTTAAAACTAGTATGAATATATATCTGTAGCTAACATCTAAAGTTACATTTGACCATAGTAAGTCATCTAAATGTGGGAATTTGGTATCTGCTTTTAGAAATTCTTTTTAATTTAATTACTCTAAATCACTTTGGTGTTTTTTATCTCCACATTATTTGAAATGAAATAACTTACAAAAGACAATATACTCCAAAAGATAAAAAGCTAAAAATCCAATATATTGAACTTAAAAAGGAAATTTTTTAAATTAATTTATTTTGATTGAAGACTAATTACTTTACAATATTGTGGTGGTTTTTGCATGTATATCAACATGAAACAGCTACCAGTGTACATATGTTCCCCCATACAGGACCCCCTTCCCACCTCCATCCCACCCCATCCCTCTGGGTTGTTTTAGAGTGCCAGCTTTGAGTGCCCTGCTTCATGTATCGAACTTGCACTGATCATAAGAAGAAAAGCGAAAAGCAAAGGAGAAAATGAAAAACATAAGCATCTGAATGCAGAGTTCCAAAGAATAGCAAGATGAGATAAGAAAGACTTCTTCAGCCATCAGTGCAAAGAAATAGAGGAAAAGAACAGAATGGGAAAGACTAGAAATCTCTTCAAGAAAATTAGAAATCCCAAGGGAACATTTCATGCAAAGATGGGCTCGATAAAGGACAGAAATGTTATGGACCTAACAGAAGCAGGAAATATTAAGAAGAGGTGGCAAGAATACACAGAAGAACTGTACAAAAAAGATCTTCACGACCAAGATAATTATGATGATGTGATCACTCACCTAGAGCCTGACATCCTGGAATGTGAAGTCAAGTGGGCCTTAGAAAGCATCACTACGAATGAAGCTAGTGGAGGTGATGGAATTCCAGTTGAGCTAATTCAAATCCTGAAAGATGATGCTGTGAAAGTGCTGCACTCAATATGCCAACAAATTTGGAAAACTCAGCAGTGGCCATAGGAATGGAAAAGGTCAGTTTTCATTCCAATCCCAAAGAAAGGCAATGCCAAAGAATGCTCAAACTACTGCACAATTGCACTCAACTCACACGCTAATAAAGTAATGCTCAAAATTCTCCAAGGCAGGCTTCAGAAATACATGAACCATGAACTTCCAGATGTTCAAGCTGGTTTTAGAAAAGGCAGAGGAACCAGAGATCAAATTGCCAACATCTGCTGGATCATTGTAAAAGCAAGAGAGTTCCAGAAAAACATCTATTTCAGCTTTATTGACTATGTCAAAGTCTTTGACTGTATGGATCACAACAAGCTGTGGAAAATTCTGAAAGAAATGGGAATAGCAGAACACCTGACCTGCCTCTTGAGAAATCTGTATGCAGGTCAGGAAGCAACAGTTAGAACTGGACATGGAACAACAGACTGGTTCCAAATAGGAAAAGGAGTATGTCAAGGCTGTATATTGTCACCCCGCTTATTTAACTTCTATGCAGAGTACGTCATGAGAAACGCTGGACTGGAAGAAGCACAAGCTGGAATCAAGATTGCCGGGAGAAATATCAATAACCTCAGATATGCAGATGACACCACCATTATGACAGAAAGTGAAGAGGAACTAAAGAGCCTCTTAAAGTGAAAAAGGAGAGTGCAAAATTTGGCTTAAAGCTCAACATTCAGAAAACGAAGGTCATGGCATCCGGTCCCATCACTTCATGGGAAATAGATGGGAAACAGTGGAAACAGTGTCAGACTTTATTTTGGGGGGCTCTAAAATCTCTGCAGATGATGATTGCAGCCATGAAATTAAAAGACACTCACTCTTTGGAAGGAAAGTTATGACCAACCTTCATAGCATATTCAAAAGCAGAGACATTACTTTGCTAACAAAGGTCCATCTAGTCAAGGCTATGTTTTTTCCAGTAGTCATGTATGGATGTGAGAATTGGACTGTGAAGAAAGCTGAGGGCTGAAGAATTGATGCATTTGAACTGTGGTGTTGGAGAAGACTCTTGAGAGTCCCTTGGACTGCAAGGAGATCCAACCAGTCCATTCTGAAGGAGATCAACCCTGGGATTTCTTTGGAAGGAATGATGCTAAAGCTGAAGCTCCAGTACTTTGGCCACCTCATGCGTAAAGTTGACTCATTGGAAAAGACTCTGATGCTGGGAGGGATTGGGGGCAGTAGCAGAAGGGGAAGACAGAGGATGAGATGGCTGGCTGGCATCAGTAACTCAATGGACGTGAGTTTGAGTGAACTCCAGGAGTTGGTGATGGACAGGGAGGCCTGGTAAGCTGCAATTTACGGCGTCACAAAGAGTCAGACACGACTGAGAGACTGAACTGAACTGAATATACATATTTCAATGCTATTCTCTCATATCGTCCCACCTTCACCTTCTCCCACATGGTCTATTCTTTACATCTGTCTCTTTTGCTACCTTGTATAAGAGGCCATCATTACCATCTTTTTAAATTCCATATGCTGCTGCTAAGTTGCTTCAGTCGTGTCTGACTCTGTGAGACCCCTTAGGTGGCAGCCCACCACGCTCTTCCATCCCTGGGATTCTCCAGGCAAGAACACTGGAGTGGGTTGCCATTTCCTTCTCCAATGCATGAAAGCGAAAAGTGAAAGTGAAGTTGTTCAGTTGTGTCCGACTCTTAGTGACCCCATGGACTGCAGCCCACCAGACTCCTCCATCTATGGGATTTTTCAGGCAAGAATACTGGAGAGGGTTGCCATTGCCTTTTCCAAAATTACATATATATGTGTGTGTGTGTGTCTGTTAATATACTTAAACAGGAAATTTTGTGTGTTATTGTAAGCTGAATTTTCTACTTAAGAAAAAAAGACTTTTTAGGAAGAGAACTACATTTGCTTTAATAGATTAAAACATAACAAGGCAAATCTATAAAACATTAAGATGGTGCATTCCCAGTGGATGAATAATTCCTGACTAATAAATTATTATATCTCATATGAGTTTCCTTCCCTTTGAGTAGAGGAAATCTAGATTAATTTTTGTCCTGAAAGGTATTCAATGAGCAAAGTTGTAATAGTTTTTCCATGGCCAGTGTCTGAATTGTGATTTTGATGTAAGAAAACATTGAAAGTACTCTTGAGCCCTTTGTCAATATAGTTAAGATCTCCACTTGAAAAGTTGCAACGTCTGTGTCAAGTTACACACCACCAAAGGAAAGAGTTAAAGTTGAAGCTGAATAACATTCAGATCTCAATAATAATATTCTTTCTTTCCAAATTTCTAATCTCCTAAGCCACAACTCCTCAAATTTCAGTGAAAGCTTAGTTTAAAAGCATATATTTTCTTTCTTTTATGATTTTGACTGTGCTGGGTCTCCCTTGTGGTGCTCAGGCTTTCTCTCATTGCAGTACACAGGGACTTCTCTCTGATTGCAGCACTAGGGCTTCTCTAGTTGTAGAGCATGAGCTCTAGAGCACATGGGCTCGGTAGTTGTGACCCGCTGGCTTCTCAAATAGTGATGTGTGGGCCCAGGGCATATGGGATCTTAATTCCTTGATAAGGGATCAAAGCTACACCCCCTGCCTTGCAAGGCAGATTCTTAACAACTAGACCACCAGGAAAGTCGCGAGCATTTATTTTGTTAACGAATGTGACCATATATCTTAGACACAACATGGTGAAGTGATTCCAAGCAGTGACGGTAACAGAATGGAATGAGAGAGGAATGATGAGATGCTATTCCTACGACATTATAGATTCCGTCTATTGAGAATATTCTTATCTCTACTGAAAGCATATGGCAAAATAAACTTAACCAGAAGCACATAGAATATAAAAGAAAATGACATTGCTTGTTTTCTCTTGATAGTGCTGATGATAAAGATTTGCACTAAATATTAAATATGGTTAATGCTTGGTATAAAGTGTTCCAGTGAGGATGAATTTCTGTTTTATATTAAAATATCAATGGGGATGCTTAAATAGCAATAATATTCTCTGCTATAAAAAGTATTAATAATAGAGTGTTGTAACACCTCAAAGCACAGTGAATATATCTCTCAGAAATATTATTATGTGCCATGCAAACAAGTTTTATATATTCAATAGTATGTGCCAGGCAGATAATGACACTTATTTTAAAAGGTTCTATATCTAAGAAATTTCTTTAATCCTACAAAACACTGCCAAGAATACATCAAGGATTTATGGGGCGCCATTCATATTTAAACAGATGTCTTGATAACAGCCACTTGAATAATGAGTACAGAGAGAGAGATCAAGGATTCACAGTTCACACTCTTGAGTAGAAGCAATATAATCTTGGGATTTTTTGCATATTTTGTAAATAGGTCAAAGAGTACTCTATATATCGTCAGTTTCCAGAGTTTATTTCATGAGCATCCAGAGTTTTCTTGCCATTCAGTTCTTATGCATTTCTCTCACTACCATTGTCTTTAATTCATCCTCAGGATTCATTTGAACTCCACCTTTAGCTGGCTAACTCCTTACTCTGATCATTTTCCAGCAATCTTTCCTGTTTGACAAAACTTTTACTTATCCAGTGGTGTTACGATATAATCACAGGAAAAATGGAAACGTTATTCAACTATTTTATGTTTATAGATTTCTAATGAGTACATTTAAGTCACTCAGTCATGTCTGACTCTCTGTGACCCCATGAACTGTAGCCTACAGAGCTCCTCTGTCCATTGATTTTCCCGGCAAGGGTACTGGAATGGAAGAGTCAGACACAACTGAATGACTTCACTTTCACTTTTCATTTTCATGCATTGGAGAAGGAAATGTCAACCCACTCCAGTGTTCTTGCCTGAATCCCAGGGACAGGGGAGCCTGGTGGGCTGTGATCTCTGGGATCGCACAGGGTCGGACATAACTGAAGTGACTTAGCAGCAGCAGCAGCATATCGTTAGCAATCACACGTGCATATATTTACTAGGCTTGATTAACCTCATTGACAAACATGTTATTGGTTGTTGCTTGCCCTTTCTGTGATTACTGGTCCTACTTTGGCTTGCAACCTATATTTTATGTCAATAAAATTAGGGCACTATTTTCATAACATTCATGAAAGGACCGATCAGCCCAATTTTTTCCTCAAACTTAAGATTTTATATGGAGGCTTTGCCACACAAACAAATAAAATTTGATAAATCTAAATTAAAGACAGTAAGAATTGAATAAAGTAGTTCTCAAAGTTGTCTTATATTTGAAAAATCTAGGGAGCTTAAGAGACTACCCATGCTTGGGTCCCACTCTAGAGATACTGATGTGCTTGCTTGGGATGCAAACCGGGCATTGCCAGGTTTCAAATTGTTCCTAGGTGAGTCTAACATACAGTCAGAGTTGAGAAGCACTACAAAAACTACCTCCCCACTTGAGAATCACTGTGCAGTGAGCCATGTTAGCTGACAATCATAATAAGATTGGGAGAAGCAACTGGACGAATTGAGCATTTGCTGCCTACTTGCTTCACAAAACCCAACAAAAGCTAAAAGCTTTACCCACTAAGAACTTTTGTTTACTAAGTTTATTACTTTGGTTTCTGCTATGAAGTGTGATTTTTTTTTTTTCCTGCGACAGGTGGCTTCTTTCCTCAGTTACTTAACAGGATTTCCTGTTTTGCAATAGTCACTGAAGTTTTTATGGCTAATCCAAAGCATAATGTTTTCAATCAATTTAACACCCAGACAACTTTACATAAGCATTACAGAGATAGTATCTTCTCATCAATAAAAATGATACATAACCTGTTCTGAGTTACACAGAAAATAATTCTCAACAATCACCTTTATAACAGAATATGAAACGGATCCCAGAGACAGTTCATTTAATGCTAGAGGTTTACAAGCATTGCATTCACAACTGCTTACTATGAAAAGCAACAACAACAACAACAACAACAACTAAAGGTCAGTATTTGAGATTTGCTCCGCTACACATCTTGTTTTAATGAAAATAAGGAGCAAAATCTGTCATGTTAGAAATGAGATGCACTGTTTGAAGCATTACGCACTTCAAGGAGAAAACTCAATTCATTTGACAATCAATGTTTAAAGTATATTTGGATAACAGTAGCTCTCACTCATAAATATTAAAACAAGCTGTTAAAGGGTATCTGATAAATACTGTAGGCCAGGAGGAGTTAAATATAATAGGAAAGGGTATGCTAGTTGAACAGAATAAAAACGCAATGGTTTATGTGACTGATATAAGCTAAAAAGAGACCAAAATGTAGGTACTCAAAAACATAAACAAGAAGATATTGTATGTTAAACAAAGGTTATGGAATATATGGAAGCTCTTACTTCTCAATGAGTAAACCTGATAGAAAACTTAAGTACACATGAGTGGAATTTATCTTTATTCAAGAATAATAATATATATATTTATAATAATAGATTATTATAATAGTTAAATAAGATTGTTAAATAAGCTAGTTAAATAAGATTGAATTTTTAGTTTACATATCTATTTTCTTTACTACACAAGGTGGTCCTTGAGGTCAAAGAAACTATCTGAACCCTTAGATATTTTCATCACAAAGCACAGTCTGACACACAGAAGCCATTCTGTATATGCTTGTTAAATAAATGACAAATTTTCCTTAAATATTTATAAGGTTTCAAGTAGCATGATAGCCATAGACTAAGAAAGTTATAAGACATCTTGAATTATTAATTCTTTATACCTCAACATTATATTGTAAAATTTATCACTTTAGTGTCTCTAAAGCATAATCCTAGAAACATCTTTTAGGGTATAAAGAAATAACTCAAGTAAATGAGGTAGACTAGTTTCACAGGAATCCTCAATAGATGGGCTAGGAAATTAACTAACATGTTCATAGTTTTTTGGTAAGATAACATCTGATGATTAATTCTCAGAGGCTTCCCTTTGAGTTCCCTATGAGCTAAGTGGGATATTTGCCCACCTTAAAAATTAAATGCATGATGAGGGGCAAATATGTGAAAAATAAAAGAATACAAGAAAGTATGTCAAAGATAATGTATCTAACCTAATGATTACAAGATACAAGACTCTAAAATTTTTGTTTTTATTTATAAATGTCTCAATATCTGATTTAGCAACACTTGCTAACTATTTCTGTTGAAGAAATGTATGTTCAGAAGAAAACTCCTGAATCTTCCAATATAAATGTTGCTTGGCAAAAAAGAGATGACTGGCACTATTACTCCACTTATACTGCACTCTAATGGGATCTCCCTATAGCTCAGATGGTAAAGAACCTGCCTGCAATTCAGGAGGCCCAGATTTGATCCCTGGGTCAGAAAGATCCCATGAAGAAGGAAATGACAACCTACTCCAGTATTCTTGCCTGAAGAATCCCATGGACAGAGGAGCCTGGTGGGCTAGAGTCTATGGGGTTCCAAAGAGTTGGACATAACTAAGAGACTAACACACTCACACTGCACTCTTAAATCCAGATATTTTGTCATAGAAGAAGATAAAATATTTGAATCAGTACTGTCATGCATTGCCAGACTTCATCTATCTTCATGGGTCCAGTCTACTTATAACATTTGTCATTAGTGTCTGCTTGTTCTAGTCCTCAAATCATGCTGCTTAAGGGACATAACACATACAAGAAATATTTAAAATATGATAATAAAGGAGTTTTTGATGATTCAAAGACTCAATGAAAATTCTACATATCTTGTTACTATAAAGTTCACAGAATTATGGATATTAGAAAACTATGAAAAGTTAGCATCACTGCAAAAGAGCATGGTATAACACATGTGAACGTGACTCATATGTGCAGTATAAACTGAATAAAAGTCTGTCCTCTACTGGTGGCAAAAAAGCAATAGATCATGGAGTAACTAAGCCTCAGCTCAGTCATGGAGAAAAATATACGATTGAATGAAATAAACATGATTTATCTAGTATTTCAAAAGAAAGTGGTCAGCAGATATCTCTATAGCAATGATATTGGCACAGTTTATTAGCAAACATTATCCAATAAATTGCCTAAGAAAGCTTCCTCTCCTAACTACTCTCAGAAATCAAAATATATGAAATAAGAAAGAGATATGCCTAAAGTACAAGCAATATTGTAAATCAACTATACTTCAATTAAAACAATAAAAACAATAGGAAAGTAAACTTAAAAATAAAAAAAACCACCAACACTTTAAATGGATGAATTGTATCTCCAATAAACCTATAAACCAAAAGAAGATGAAAGCAAAATAAATCTTTTTATAAACTAAAACAAGGGGAATTTTCCATTTCAAAAGTGTCATTAATTTAGCAGTGAGAACATCCATGTCACTGTTTCTGATATGAAAATCTAAATTTAGAATAGAATTGTAATAGTTCAATTGTTTGGTTGAGATCAGAGGCATAAATCCCAATCTGAACAGTATAGTTTAGAGTATCAGTTTCAAAGTACTAGTGGTTGAGTTATTCATAGACAGTACCAAACAAGGCATCTAAATTATGTACTGACTCAGATGGAACTGACTGAACAGAAGCAAGGACTTTCAACAGTCACTAGAGAAAAAGGAATGGAAAACTGCCCAATCTAACCCTAACCCTAACCCAATACAGGATAGGCTGAATTTGCAACTACATCTAACAGTATTGTAAAGATAAAGGCATGGGAATAGTGCATTTAATACACATAAGAGTACTATTCAAATACACCTTGAAATTGCTTTCTCCTTTTCAACTTCTTTGAATAAAATATTTTTCAAAACCTTTTAAAACTCTGACTTATTTTACTTAAGTCTATTAAGTAAAGTCTATTAAGTCTATTGTTTCCCATACATTCAGAATAGGGCTTACAGTTGAAATGCATATGTATGATTTTATTTCAGACTGTCCTCAGTACTATGCCACACACAGAGTGAAAACATCTGTTTCTCAGAGATATAATGGGTGAATTTTGATTCTGCAAGGTGAGACAATGGATAGGCAAAATACTTAGAACATTTTCAAAAGAGGCTTAGCGTTTTTCAATAAGGGACAAGGAAGAGGACACAGTACAGGCACCCCCTATCCCATTCACTTTTTTTGGCATAAGAGGAAAGAAAAATAACATTTTTAAAGAAATAGCCCAAAATGGACAGTTCAGTCAACTGGGACCTTACAGAAAAATACTTGAAAAAAAAAAATTCAAAGCATCAGAGTTTTAAAAAGAAGACTCTTCTCAACATTGATTTTCCTAGGATACTTCCATACACAGCAAAGAACAGGTTACAACTGCCTGAATTAGGGCTAAGGAGTAGCTCACTGTTTGTGATATCAATTTCCTTGTATTTTACATGTAGTCATAGGACCTTAAAAAGATTTATAAATCCCTATATAATCAAGCATTTGCTACTACATTAGTTGAATATTCCACATTTTATTTTGGAAAAGTAGAAGTCAGTTTCCTTTGGATTAAGTCAGTTCAGTTAAGCTCATCAAAATTTAGAAATTTAAAATAAGACAAATACAGTAAATATTTATAAAAAGTAAACAAGATAGGATAGTGTGCTAGTGACAGGTTCAGGGCAGGCCATCCCAAGATATACTGCTTCAGCATACTAATTATTTTGAATGAAAGTAACAAGAAACAGCAAGTACAAGGAAACTCTGACCTTCCTTTGTCCCTCTAACAATAGGAAATGAATCTCCAATGTGAAAGATATTTTTCTTGTTCCAGGAGAAAGATAGAGATTCTCATGACCAGATTCAGAGAAGTCGGGGATGAGAGGTTGCACAGAAAAACCTTGTTACCTTACTTCTTTACTAAGCTTACTACCCCTAACCCAAATCCCTGCGTATTGTTAATCCTTCACAAATGTATTGTTTCTTTATCTGAAAGGTTTAAAAGTTGCCTGCTTTGGTTACTTCTTTGAGCATTATGAGCCCCCATACATATGAAATTAAATTTGGTTTTCTCCTGTTAATCTGTCTTATATCAATTTAATTATTAGACTAGCCAAAGAATCTAACATGGAAAAGTTTTCATTTTCTACACTAGGAATTGAAAGGATGCAGAAGAAATATGTACTTTATTAACATGAACTCACAATCCAGCTGTAAACACTATGTTTATGTGTAGAAATGGATGGACAGATCACAGATGGCTTTATGGAAGAAAGGTTTCCAGAAATAATGAGAGAGGGACAGTTTTTAAAATGTCAAATGTAACAGAAATTCTGGAGATATTAAGCAGAAAATCTTGGGCAAATGATGAAAGGGTTATATTTCAACTGAAAGGAAAGATTATAGCAAGAAATGTGTGGTGGGAAAATGCAGTTAAAAGAGATGATTCCTTCAATTTAGTAGTGAATTGTAGCAATGGCTAAAGAGTATTCAGTCTACTTGGAAGGGTAGCTATTTCATATTTATTTTCCTTGGCAAATGACATTTATGTATATTTAAAGGAAAAATGGAAGTGGAGTGTAGAAAGAGACTAAAGAGCTAGATACTTCAGCAATTAAAAGGGAATAAATGAGATACTAGAAAGAAAATCAGAGATATATTGGTGTTACAAAGATGGTTTCCATCTTAGGACGTAGGACCTAAAGTAATTCAGGGTTGGAGGTTGTAAAAGAAATTTGAAGATAGTTGAAAAGGTTTGGGACAGTCATTCAAGCCCCAGGACATAAAGTTAATGAAAAGGAGCATAGAAAGACAAAATTTTCATTCACTACCCATTGAGTTAAATAATCAGTTCCAAAGCAAAATAAGAAGCTCTTAAGACACTACCAAAGGACTCAGAGTATACCTGCAGTACAATGCCCCTGGAAGAGCCTATCTATGGAACATATGTAGAAAAAGGTAAATAGGTTTGCTTGTAGGTGGTGATGCTAAATTAGAGCACTTAGTGTGATTTAACTTTCTCATAGCATTATTAACATTCAATTGAATGCTTTATTTAAAAAAAAAACCGTTTAGTATAGAAGAAATAGCATTCACAATTGCTGCAGATTTAGCTTCATGTATTTGCTAGTTTATCATGCTGCAAAAAGTATTATAAAAATAATCTTTCATTAAAGCCAAGGCCTGTGGATATATCTCTTCATAAACATACCCTTAGAATTAGTTTCATTTAGAGATAACCTTTAAAAAATATCTCAATATGCTGTGTTGTATTCAAATTCTTAAATTATACAGTTAGAATAATTTATGATGAAGAAACTTCCCAATATTCCTGGATTATTGAGTAGGATAAGGGAAGAAGTGCCTTGGAGACACCAGTAAAATGGTTAATATATATATATTCCTTTACATTCTCATTACCTCCCTCTTCTTCATGTAGCCTTGGAGCAAATGGCTACACAAGTGCCAGAGGTCTGGAAGAGGAGAGGTCAATGACAGACAATGGCTTTTATTTGCTTTTTGACTATAGTTACTCTTTCTGATACATGCCAGCCTAGTCTGAAAGAAGCCATTTTGTAAATTCACCTCAGGCAAATATAAATAAATAAGAAATGTACTTATTTGAGGATCTCATTCAGTTCTATTTCTGTCATTTTCAGTTTCCCACTTTTATGAACATACTCTTAAACAAGCATGGCCATTTGGGCAAACCCTAAGGGCAATTTGGATTTAGTTTTAGCTAAAGGGGGAGGGATCTTGGAAAAAAAAGTCTAAGTGGAAAATTTTAGGTTAGTTCTAAGGAAACCAGTTTGTGTTTGAGCAAGAAACATTACTTTGTTTTAATAATAACCAGGTTCAAGCAATTGTACTTCTCTCAAGTTGAAAATAAACATTGCTAAGGGACTCTATTGGAGAAGACTCTTGAGAGTACCTTGGATTGCAAGGAGATCCAACCAGTCCATTCTGAAGGAGATCAGCCCTGGGTGTTCTTTGGAAGCAATGATGCTGAAGCTGAAACTCCAATAATTTGGCCACCTCACACGAACAGTTGACTTATTGGAAAAGACTCTAATGCTGGGAGGGATTGGGGGCAGGAGGAGAAGGGGACGACAGAGGATGAGATGGCTGGATGGCATCACTGACTCGATGGACGTGAGTTTGAGTGAACTCCGGGAGTTGGTGATGGACAGGGAGGCCTGGCGTGCTGCAATTCATGGGGTCACAAAGAGTCGGACACGACTGAGCGGCTGAACTGAACTGAACTGAACTGAAGGGACTCACAAGAGTCTTCTCTAAAACCACAGTTCAAAAGCATCAATTCTTCGGTGCTCAGCTGTCTTCACAGTCCAACTCTCACATCCATACATGACCACTGGAAAAACCATAGCCTTGGCTAGATCGACATTTGATGGCAAAGTAATGTCTCTGCTTTTCAATATGCTGTCTAGGTTGGTCATAATTTTCCTTCCAAGGAGAAAGTGTCTTTTAATTTCATGGCTGCAATCACCATTTGCAGTGATTTTGGAGCCCCCCAAAATAAATTCTGACACTGTTTCTACTGTTTCCCTATTTCCCATGAAGTGATGGGACCAAATGCCATGATCTTCGTTTTCTGAATGTTGAGCTTTAAGCCAACTTTTGCACTCTCCTTTTTCACTTTAAGAGGCTTTTTAGTTCCTCTTTACTTTCTGTCATAAGGATGGTGTCATCTGCATATCTGAGGTTATTGATTTTTCTCCCAGCAGTCTTGATTTAAGCTTGTGCTTCCTCCAGCCCAGCATTTCTCATGATGTACTCTGCATATAAGTTAAATGAGCAGGGTAACAATATACAGCCTTGACGTACTCCTTTTCCTATTTGGAGCCAGTCTGTTGTTCCATGTTCAGTACTAACCATTGCTTCCTGACCTGCTTATAAGTTTCTCAAGAGGCAGGTCAGGTGGTCTGTATTCCTATCTCTTTCAGAATTTTCCACAGTTTGTTGTGACCCACACAGTCAAAGGCTTTGGCATAGTCAATAAAGCAGAAATAGATGTTTTTCTGGAATTCTCTTGCTTTTACGATGATCCAGCGGATCTTGGTAATTTGATCTCTGGTTCCTCTGCCTTTTCTAAAACCAGCTTGAACATCTGGAAGTTCATGGTTAATGTATTGCTGAAGCCTGCCTTGGAGAATTTTGAGCATTACTTTACTAGTGTGTGAGAAGAGTGCAATGGTGCGGTAGTGTGAGCATTCTTTGGCATTGCCTTTCTTTGGGATTGGAATGAAAACTGACCTTTTCCATTCCTGTGGCCACTGCTGAGTTTTCCAAATTTGTTGGCATATTGAGTGAAGCACTTTCACGGCATCATCTTTCAGGATTTGAAATAGCTCAACTGGAATTCCATCACCTCCAGTAGCTTTGTTCATAGTGATGTTTTTTAAGGCCCACTTGACATCGCATTCCAGGATGTCTGACTCTAGGTGAGTGATCACACCAACATGATTATCTTGTTCGTGTAGATCTTTTTTTGTGCAGTTCTTCTGTGTATTCTTTCCATCTCTTCTTGAGATCCAGCCAGTCCATTCTAAAGGAGATCAGTCCTGAGTGTTCATTGGAAGGACTGATGCTAAAGCTGAAACTCCAATATTTTGGCCACCTCATGCGAAGAGTTGACTCATTGGAAAAGACTCTAATGCTGGGAGGGATTGGGGGCAGGAGGAGAAGGGGATGACAGAGGATGAGATGGCTGGATGGCATCACCAACTCAATCGACGTGAGTCTGAGTGAACTCTGGGAATTGGTGATAGACAGGGAGACATGGCGTGCTGCGATTCATGGGGTCACAAAGAGTCGGACACGACTGAGCAATTGAACTGAACTGAACTGAACAGTAATTTATTCAATCACACGTGGTTATGTGTTGAAATGTGGTTTCCCCTTAATTAATTCTTAGCCCTCCCACACTAAAGAATGATGGCACTATGGACTATGGCATTTGTTTTGTTTTTCTCTTTGAATGTCACTAGCTTCTCTATGAAATGTAATCTTTTAAAAGGGAGGTAGAAAAACTTGTCTATCTCTGTACTTTAAACCTCTGATTTGGAATCTAAAACTAGCCTGTTTGGTGAGGCCTCTGAAGTCATTTAAATGTAAATAGCTGGGGCAGTCATTGAGCAACTCTAGGTCCTTTGATGTTTGAGTTTCTAGATCCTTTGATGTGTGAGACTCTAAGACAAAGCATTCATTTAGATACTTCTTTCTTGGCTAATATGGGGCCCCCTTTTTTTATTTTAAACAACTGTAGGAACCTTATATTTTTCACTTTGAATTAAACTGATAATAAAAGTCATGTTTTATCATCTAAATTTAAAAGCCTACATAGGTGAAGTTCAAGAGTTCAAGAGAAAACATTTTTTTTTAATGGAAACATTTGCAATAAATCCAAAGTTAATGACATTCTGACACCATATATTTAAGGTTTATAGCTTCCTGAATTTAATATCCAACATCAAATGTATATATAAATGCAATGAACCAAAAACAAAGGGCATCACAGAACAGACCTAATCTCCATAGTATATGTTAACCATATTACATCAATCTAGGCATGGAGTGAAAGGGTTTGATAAGGAGTCTGTAGCATCATCAGAGTTGTCAGAGGTAAAATTTTCAAAAAATATTATTCTTCCAGAAGCATCTTAAAACATGAAGCATATTCAGGGTAATTACTAAAACACACACATACATAAAAAACAATTTTGATATGAAAGAAGTATTTGTTTTACGATTTCAGTTTGTTTTTTTTTTTCTTTTTTAGAAGGTATTCTGGACAAATTGTCTGGATTCAAACCATATCTCTTCTACTTGTGAGCTCTATACTCTGGCAAGTCACTTAGGCTCTCTGTACCATGATTTCTTCATCTGTAAAAGAGTTTATAGGATTCATGTTAGGACTAAATTTGTAGTAGGTATAGAGACACAGATGTGGGAATAGAAGTATAGATATATGCATATATGCATTTATATGTATGAACACATACACACACACAATGCTTTGAACAGAGTAAGCACAATATTAGTGAGTTAATTTTATTGTGTTTATTTTGGTATAGAATGGTGCTGGGAAAAATGACCAACTGCTCACAGCTGTCCCTTTTTTATCCTCTGCTTTTGAGGCAGGAGAGAAGTAGGCAGGGCACAACCATGAAAAGAATGACACAGTTGTTGAGAAAGACAGGATGCCACAAAAACTGGATAGAACCTTCTAGGTCCAAGATGGTGGAAGATTTCACTTCCAGGGGACCTCGAGCCTCATTGTATGTTCATTGTAATGCATTAGCATATGCTAAATGACATACCCACTGGCACCATGATAGCTTGGAGACCAACAGTGAAAGACCCAAAAGTTGGTGGTATCCCAATTCTTGGAAGTCTCTGCCCCTTCCCAGAAATAGTTGGAATAATCCACTTGTTAGCCTATGAAATTACCTAGCCCACAAAAACTAGCAAACTGTATCCCCCAGGGCCCTCTCACATTATGAGATGGAACAAATTTTGAGAATGTTGGAACACCTAAAATCTGTAGAGCTTCTTTCTTTCACTTTATAAAGCTAGTAACATTTCATTACCCTTGCTTCCTTCCTTTTAATTGTAGAACTCTTCTATGACCTTTTGACATCTGGGAGGAGTTAATTCTAAAAAAGTCATCATTCCAAGGTCACAGTGATAAGATAGTTCAGAAAGGCATTTGGAAATTCAGAAAGTGAAAATTTTATAATGCTGATATTTTAGTTTATCTCTCAAACACTAATGAAAATACATTTTGACATTCTACTCAGGCACCATTTTCTGGTAATTCTCACACTTGATAAACCCATCCAGGGCTAACAGAGTACCTCGAGCATAGTCTAGACCATCCATTGGTAAGTTATTTTTCAAAGACAAAATCTAGTCTTCCAAACTATAGGAGGATATTACAAAAAAAAAAAAAAAATACTTACAAAAAAAAATCACATTTAACCTAGCATATGGTTACAGCAATGTTTTGGTTCATAATATAAACAGCATTTAAGGCTTACTGATTTTAATTTCCAAAATGTCTTCCATCAGAAGCTTAAGGGAAACCTATTTCTTTCAATCTCAAAACATGGTGAAGAAACCAAGGCATAAATTTTAGGAAAAAAATGTCAGTGAATTATTTTTATTTTTAGTGGTGGTGTAGTCTAATCAATGAGGTAATTAAAATTTAACAATATGTGTGGCCTAGTTTATTTTTTTAATAGTAAAAAACTTCAAATTTTTCTAGAAAGCTAGACTGTTCATATATACGTGAGCAGAACTTAAAATTTTCACATTGAAGGAGGCAAAAATATACATGTAAAGTCTCTTCAAAAAAAATGTTGGGAAAACTAGACAGCTACATGTAAAGGAATCAAACTGGACTACTTTCTCACACCATATAGAAAAATAAACTCAAAATGGATTAAAGACTTTAATGTAAGACCTGAAACCATAAAACTCCTAGAAGAGAACATTGGCAGCATGCTGTTAACAATATTTGGGGGTGGGGGGGGGCGGTCTGTTTCTCAAGGAAGGGAAACAAAAGCAAAAATTAAGTGAATGGGACTACATTAAACTCAAAAGTTTTTGCATAGCAAAGGAAATCATCAATAAAATGAGAAGGCAACCTGTTGAAGGGGAGAACATATCTGCAAATGATATAACTGGTAAATGATTAATATCTAAAATGCACAAAGAACACTTATAACTCAACACAAGAAGACAACTTGATTAAAATGGGCAGAAGAACAGAAGAGACATTTTTTCAAAGACGTACAAATGGTCAACAGACGCCTGAGAAGATGCTTAACATCACTAACCATCAGGGAACTTCAAATCACACCTGTCAGAATGGCTATCATTAACAGAAAACAAATAACAAATGTTGCTGAGGATTTATGGAAAAGGGGACCCTTCTGTGTACTGTTGGTGGGAATGTAATTGGTATAGATAACTGTGGAAAACATTATGAAGTCTGCTCAAAAAATTAAAAATAGAACTGTCATATGATACAGCACTGCTGCTGCTGAGTCGTTTCAGTCATGTCCAACTCTGTGTGACCACACAGCACAAAAACACTAAATCAGAAGGATATATATATATATATACACTCCAACTCTCATTGCAGCATTATTCACAATAACCAAGATATGGAAGACACTTTAGTGTCCATCAGTAGATGAATGGGTAAAGAAAATGTGGTATGTATGTATATATGTAATAGAACATTATTCAATCATTAAAAATCATGTCATTTTTGACAACATGGATGAATCTAGAAAGCATTTTGCTAAGTTAAATAAATCAGACAAGACAACAACTGCAGGATCTTATATGCAGAATCTAAAAACCAAAGCAAAACAAAAACAGACTCATAGCTATGGAGAACAAAAAAGTGGTTGGCAGAGGAGAGGGAAGTGAATGAAAAAGGTAAAGAGGATCAAGAGATAGAAACCTCCACTTTTAAAACAGGTAAGTCATGTGGATGTAATATACAGCATAAAGGATATAGTTAATAACATTGTGATAACTTATATGGTTGTATATGGTTCCTGGAGTTATCATGGTTGTGATCATTTCATAATGTATCAAAATGTCAAATCACGATGTAATATATCTGAAACTAACATAATATTGTACATCAACTACATTTCAATTAGAAAAAAATTCACATTGAAATATGACATTTTATTTTTATTGTTTTTTTTTGAAATATGACATTTTAAAGCCCAATTTCTCAGAGAACATCAACCTACTGATTAACCATGTTTATAGTATTTTTCTCAGTGACCTTATCCAACATCATCATGCTTCATATTTACTAACTTTTGCTGTCACTGTTAATTGTGAACTTGCACCAACATGGTCCCTTCTATTGCTAAAATTTATCATAAAATAACTATAACCAGAACATTCACAAAGTGATGCTGTCATCAGTATGTTGTTTTGGCACATTGGGAGAAGAAAATGTTGGTGAAAAATAAAATAAAATAAGCCTTGAAAATTGCTTCCAGGACTGTGTAAGTAATACAACATGTAGAGACAGCTCAGCTTGAAGCTCCTTAAAGGCAGAACTACAACATATGTCATCTTAAATACTTACAGTTTTAACTGCACTTAATAGCTACTGTAGCTTCAGAAATTTAAGAAAAGATAGTGCAACGAATTTTAAAGTCAATTTTCTTCGAAATTGGCATCTTACCTTTATTGTCCTTTTCCCCTCGGATTTCCGCTGATTTAGGATAAAATGTAGGCAAAGGAAGCAAAGTAAAACAAAACAAAAACAAAAAATCAGTTTCAATTTGTTATTGTAAGTACATTTTAAAAATGTCAATATTTTCAGTGCAATAATACACAATTTTGGTTTTCTAGTGAAACTATTTTTATTTGTTGCATTCTTCAGTGGTTTCAGGAAAAGTATATAACAACATTGTAAATATCATGCAACAATATGTTGAACAATATAAAACCTTCGATTGGCATCACAAATTGTTATACGCTTAGCTCACATAAGCATTAGCCAAGAAAAGACATCTTTCCTGTAAGATATTCTCTTATTATATCATTTATTTTCCATTCATTTTAAAATGGATGAGTTTTAATCTTGAGCATGAACACATTTCTTAAAAAAAAAAAATCTAAGTTGGTTGGAGATTCATGATTTAGAAGTAAACATAAATATCTATACAGTTTTGGATACTATCCCTAAATACCTAAATGTTGATTTTTGTGGGTCTTAGGAACACCTTAATTCAATTCTATTCAACTAAATCCTTTTTGCAGCCATCCTGGTAAAATCATTCTTTTCGCTTTTATTTAAGACTTCAACCTCAGGAAATGGGCAGTAAACTGATTTTGAAGACTCTGTAAGCATTTAGGCCATTTATCCCTTGAATTCATTCTCCTTTGTATGGGATGAATACATCACATGATAAAGTATCATGTATCTAACATTTCTAGCTAATTATGTTCCCCAAAGTCCTTTCTCCTAATATTTTATTACATTTTCCTATAATAGTTACAGTTGTGTAAACGTTTCTTTGAGCATCACAGAAAATTGGGGATGAGATAGGGTTGAATTTGAAATAAGGGTATGTACAAAAAGTGATACAATAAGTATAGTAAGAGAATGAATGGTGTTGTACAGTGCTTTGATATGATTTCATATTTACTTGTTCATGACAAATATGTAGCTTTTTTGATCTAAGAACAAAGTTTTTAAAAGTAATATTGTTTTGATAAGAGAGTTGAACTTGTTATGTCAAAGTGTCATCATCAACATTTGCAACTGTTGATAAGTACTCAGTAGTAGTTCAGATACTAAGGGGCACTGCTGGGGTTTTATCAATTAAGAACAAATGAAGATGCAACTATGGCAAAGAGATATTAAGAGTACAAATATCCAGAGTCTATGAGAACCATCTGAGAGTGTTCAGTCCACACAAGGTGACTCTTGCTGATCTAAATAGCTCTCTGACTTTGGAGTATTAACTCCTGCCTAGGAAAGTGGATCTCTGCTTAGCAGTGGTGAAAATCATGCAGTGGCCTGGAAGAAGGAGATTATCATGCTGGCCGGCATTAATGCCTTCATTTTCTAGTGATATGCTCTAGTAACAAGGGACTTTCATCTTTGCACTAACAACTGAACATCAGTTCTCAGTTGGCTAAGCTCTCTCTCCCAAAACCATCTCACAGAAATGTTAAGGAACTGTTGAAGGAAACCCACTGCTTTGGCCAGATGCAATGATAACCTCTTGCCTGAGTTGTCTTGAAACAGGAGGTCCTGATAAAGAATGTGATGCTGCCACTGAAAACTAACTGGGAGAATTTGGGAGGGGTCAAAGAAAGGGACAGAAGATGATATGTCCTGCCAATCTCCCAGAAACCATCACACTGGAATCCATCTTGGCTGAAAGATGCAAACATCACCAAGGAGGACCCTGAGTCAGATCAAATATGAGCCAAAAAAGATGATTAGTCAGCAACAACCCAGAAGCTAAGCACATTATCATAAAATCTGAGACCGCACACCATGTGGCAGAGCAGTCCTTCTGGTTTCTCTTACTCTCCTGCCCTCCACCCAAGAGCCCATTTACAATAAAGTCTTTCGCTTTGTCAGTACATGTATCTCCTTGGACATTTTATTTCCAAATGTTAGACAGGAGTCCACTCTCAGGCCCTGGAAAGGGCCCCCCTTCCTGCAACAGAAAGGTACACCTCAGATAAATTTGGACCTTATTCCTTTCATCATGCCCTTTGTCTGGAAAAATAGTATAATTAGCCTATCATTGGTTTGAAGTATGTTATTTCTTTATTGACTTATTAAGGGACATTATCTGTATGCTATTGGCTTGTGAAATTATAATTCCCAGAGTAGACATGTGTTAAATAAAATATTAGCAAATATAATCTCATTCTCTGAGCATAATTTGCCTTGAAACAAAACGAAGGCTCTATATTTTGTTATTCAATGACTTATTCTCAGACCAAAAAGGGTATATCTATATCTATCTATCTATATATTTTTTCTGTCATTTTAATATAACTTAAGTTTACAAAATTGATATTTGAGGCAGATATCCTGATATGGCCACAATTCAATTATATAAGGAAAGCAAAGTGTGCTTTTTTTTTTTTCCTCTTTGGATAGTTATTTTTAGCCTTAAATATTCATATTGTTCTTATGTGTTGATCAAATTCAGCCATCAGTGGCTCTGTGTTAGAATTTCATTTGTCTTTGAAGGCATAGCCTGAGCATAATGCTTTGAATAATCTCTTTGAAGAAAAAGTCCTTGGATTTTAATGTATTTAAACAATTGGTATTTACATCTCACTTTATATGAGTGATAATTCTTAAATAACAGGTTAAAAATGTCAACTTTCCTACAGAAATAATACGAGGTACAAAAAACACTCAAAACTTTATCCATATCTAAAAATATGACATTCATGTCAATGTATGGCAAAACCACTACAATATTGTAAACTAATTAGCCTCCAATTAAGATAAATAGATTTTAAAAAATAAAAATACCATTCTTTCTTTTATAGAACAACAATAGATCTTTCTATATTTGCTCCATTAGAATTTACTTTCAAGAACACAGTAGATTTTAGTTAGTTGTTTTACCGCTTATTACTGAGCAACTCAAAATCCTTAGCAAGACAAGTGAAAATATGAAAACATTAGTTATATCTATCTTGGTAAATTAGTGAATTATTGAAAAATTAATAATAATATTTAAGGCTAGTCAAATATTGAGGAGAACACTTCTTTATCACTGCAGTGAAAAAAAGACAACTCCAGAGTATGTGTTTATTTAATTAAATTATACATTTTAATGAAAAGAAATAGCCTATGCTGTGCTACTTTTGCCCTTGTTTGAGAATTTCTATTGAGAAAAGCTCAAAATAGATCAAGTGGGAAATATTAAAACGGTAGTTTTTGCATTTTTCTTACCACATAGACATAACACAATCTGTCACTATAAGTGGGCCATTCTCATGACAACTAGACAAGCATTAGAAATAAAAGAAAACACAGAAATATTTTGGCATACATGTGAGTAGATTCACAAATTGATACCAGATTTGATGATAGAAACATTTTTAAAAAATCAATTCTGGAAGGGAAAACACATGCTGAATAGCAACTTCTATTTTGATGAGAACATGGATTTTTAATCATTTTATGTTTTTTAAAATAACCCCAAGAGATGAGTATTGAATCAACAAAATCACTGTCCAAGCTAAATTAAATATAGTGAAGGAGGGAGAAAAGTTCACCAGTCTGAACTTTATAAGCTCAGAAATTTTATAATATGCACTAATCAAGTAGTTTTCACAGACTCTTATCAACCTCTAGGTGTGAATAAATTCTCTTACTACCAATAAATAAGCATTTCTCCTATTTTATCTAATTTTCAAGATTGATAGAGCTGATTGACCCATTAAAAAGAGGAGCAAGATATAGAGCAGAAGAGAAGCAAGTTTGTTAATATCAATGGAATGATCCAACTAGGAGATCAACCTCAAATTTTAGTTAGCTCTCTTCTGTATCACATAGAATTAGTGTAGTAGAATATGGTGGCAAATAAGCCATCACAGTGAAGAGTTATTCAAGTATACACTGAGGCTGTAACTGTATTGGTACAATCGAAAGAAATAAGATCAAATGATTTTGGTATTCCTCAATATCTCTGTGCTTTTGTATTTTAGCTTTATCTGTTTTCAGCCTGTGCACTCAAAAGAAACACAGCAAGAACAAAGTATGAGGTCAATACAAGAAATGATCTCTAACCCAAAAGAATATGGCCTCCCTGCAGGTTCTCTGAGAAATTCTAATTCCTTCTTTTACCCATCTCCAGGTTTATCACTCCTCTTCCTTTGCTTATATGTGTACAGTACAGTTTTTACCTTCATTCTGCCTTCATGTATTGCTGCTGCTTGCAGAGCATATGTCCTCTTGAGTATAACTGTTAAGAATTTCTGATCACTAAGGCTAATGGTAGATGAAGTGTTAGTCACTCAGTCTTGTCTGACTCTTTGCAACCCCATGGACTGTAGCCTACCAGGCTCTTCTGTCCATGGGATTCTCCAGGCAAAAATACTGGAGTGGACAGCCACTCCCTTCTCCAAGGGATCTTCCTGACCCAGGGATCAAACTTGGGTGTCCCGCATTGCAGGCAGATACTTTACCATCTGAACCACCAGAGAAGCCCCAGTGATAGAGTAAAAGGCAGAGGAACTAAAGTCAGAAGCCCAGGACACCACATCTCTGAACACAGGTAACAGAAAGAGGAAGAAATATGTTAGAGAACAAAGACACCAGAGCTTATCCTTAATTACTACCCTGCCTGCTGATTAAGAAAGAAATAGAACAATATGTGTACAGAGACAATGCATTTAATAAGAAGATAGATTTTTAAAGTTTATTACAATGATCACTCAATAAATCATCAACCATCATTATTTTTTTTTAAACTGAATTATAGTCGGTTTACAATGTTGTGTTAGTTTCTGGTGCACAGCAGAGTGATTCAGTCATGCATTCACATATATCTATTCTTCTCTTACTCTACCCTTATAGGTGATTACAAAATATTGAGTATAGTTCCCTGTGTTATACAGTAGGTTATCTATTTTACATATAGCATTCTGTATATGATAATCCCAAATTCTTAATTTGTCTCTCCCCTTTTTCCCCTTTGGTACCTGTACATTTGCTTTATATGTCTATGTATCTATTTCTATTTTGTATATAAATTCATGGGCTTCCCTGGTGGTTCAGTTGGTAAGGAATCTTCCTGCAATGCAGAAGACCTAGGTTCGATCCATAGGTCAGGAAGAGCCCCTGGAGAAGGAAATAGCAACTCATTCCAATATTATTCCCTGGGAACTCTCATGGACAGAGGAGCCTGGTGGGCTATAGTCCATGGGGTCGCAAGAGTCAGACATGACTTAGGGACTAAACCACCACCACCATATAAGTTCATTTGTATCATTTATTTCTTTTTTAGATTCTATATATAAGAAATATTGTATGATATTTGTCTTTCTCTCCCTGGCTTACATCACTTGGTATGATAATATCTATGTCCATCCAACTGTGACTCAGTTTTTGTCAGATGGATCAGGTGCAATAGCAAATTGAGATGTTCACTGTGGTCAAAAATAACAAAAAACACTTCTGATGACACGAGCAGGGCTGTGATTGTAACTTTTCTGAATTGCATAGTCAAAATGAAAGCATTTATGACTGTATACACAGAGTAGATATAGAATAAATATTTGTCTAACAAATGGCCAAAACTGGATGAGAAGTTAAAAAAAAAATCTTTATGGTGCATGTGCATTTATAATATAACAAATTAGAAGCCTAAGGAATTAGGTGTAATATTAATACTATACCAGGTAAGCTTACCCCTCCCCCTAATATACACTTTAAAAATATCAGAATGTGGAGTATAATTTTTACTTGGTTTAAATATCCATGTAACTACCAGGCCTAGTTTAATTTTTTTTAGTAGGCTGGTACATGTGACATTGTATTTCAGAAATTTATTCAATTATCAACTTAGAGTGTTGTTGAGTTCAGGGGAAAGATAATGGTGAATCTAATAAAAATAATAAACTTAAATGTACTCAACATGTTTACTATTTTCTTTCCAAAATATAAATCACCATTTCAAAAGAACACATTTATGAGAATATATCTAGGTATTTTTACTGCCTTATTCTCTTTTTTTTTAAATTTGAGAATTGATATAAAAGTTGTATACATAGTGTCACCTCATCAGTAAAGAGATTATGAAATTTGAAATCAGAGGATGATTGGGTTTCAGTCCTAAATTCACAAGTAGCTATATGAACTTATCCAAGCAAAACTTTAGAAGGCGGTATCTTCCTCCTACACTAAGACCAGGGCATTAGCTACATTTAATGATGATCACGATGGGCTTCTCTGGTGGCTCAGATGATAAATCTGCTTGCAGTGTGGGAGATCCAGGTTAAATCCCTGTGTCAGGATGATCCCCTGGAAAAGGAAATAGCAACCCACTCCAGTATTTTTGCTTGGAAAATTCCATGGACAGAGGAGCTTGGAGGGCTATAGTTCAAGGAGCCTCAAAGAGTTGGACACAACTCAGAGGCTACACTCAATGATGATGGTGATAATGATTGTGACAATGACAGGAATAATATTACTATAACTTTCACCGCCACTGGTATCATCACCTTTCATTTATTGAGTGTGAAGCATTTCAGCAAATACTTTACAATATCATCTCACTGAATTGATATAGTGACCCTTTGATGTGAGAAAATTATCAATCCTATTTTACAAAGAGGAATATGTGAATCAAAGAGGTGAAGAAACTTATTTAGTCACTCTACTTGTAAGGTAGAGAAGTTTTCAACTCAGCTCTTCTGGACTCTAAAGTTCTGGAATGTAAGCTCCATGGCAGCACACATTTAGTCATTTTGAGTTTTGAAATTCTGCTATGTTCTTAACGCCTAAATGAGTGCCTGGTACTAAGACGACCTGCAATAAATATCTATAGATTGAATTAAATAATAAGATAGTCCTCCATTTTTTAATTGCATAGATAATTAGACTTGTGGCATAATTGACTATGACTCTAATTGGAAAGTACAAATTTTAGAGCTTCAGTGATTGGATTCAACTGTTGCCTCGATCACTTACTACCTATGTGACCCCAGGCATGCTTCTTCTTGTCATTTTGGCTTAGTTTAATCATCTATAGAATGCAGAAATATGAGTTCCTACTTTTTACAGCATTTGTTACAAGGGTTAAAGTAAACTAGGAGCATTGAACAGTAGTTCAACTGCCAACAGTTGGCAGTTTTAATAGTATATATATATATATATGTTAATTATTGCTGGTGACTCATATTAACACATTTATTGCTATATAACTTATATAATGTAGAATTCATCCATTTAAAGGATAAATTCAGTGTTCTTTTGTATATTCACAGGTACCTGCAACCATTATTATAGTCAATTTTGGAGTGTTTTGTCACCTCAAAAAGAAACCCCACACCCTGTAATTGTCACCCCCAACCTTTCATTCCTCCTAAGTTTTAAGCAACCACTAATCTCCTTTCTTTTTATATTTCTCTGTTCTGGACTAATGAGTGCAATCATTACATATGCAGCCTTTTGTGGCTGGTTCCTCTCACTTATCGTAATGATTTCAAGATGCAGCTATGTTGCATCATGTTTGAATAAGTCATTCCTTTTTATGTCCAAGTTTTCTTTCACTGCATAGATATGCCACATTTTGTTTAAACGCTCATCAATTTATGGGGATTTGGGTTATCTACACCCTTTGGGTATTATGAATAATATTACTTGTAAACACATACAGAGGTTTTTGCTTGGACATGTGTTTTCATTTCCCTTGGTTATACTTGTACACCTGGGAGTGAAATGGCTGAAAACTCTATGCTAAATCATTTGAGGAAATGCTAGAAAGTTTTCCAAAACAGTTACACTGTTTTACACTCCTGTCAGTAGTCTACAAGTGTTCCAATTTCTCCACACCTTTCCCAACAATATAATTTTATTTTTAACTTATTAACTTTAGAATTAAAGACCATCTAAATATTAGGATTAAGTATTAGAAAATTTATGATTAAATATCTGTCTAAATATTTTTAAACTATATGCTATAGTTCAAAATTATTTTAATTAGGTCTGTAAAGCTATGGTACATGAACTATTCTACTATTAATATATGAACTTAAGGTACTCTTCCTTGTTACTAAGATATCAGTGAACAGATTGCCAAACTCATCCATTCAAAGGGTTGAAAAATTACCTATGTCTTGATATAGGTCTTCCTTTGTGGCTCAGACAGTAAAGAATCTACCTGCAATTCAGGAGATCTGGGTTTGATCCTTGGATCAAGAAGAATCCCTGGAGAGGGGAATGACTACCCCCTCCATTAGTCCGGATATGAATTTACACATAATTTGAAATACTTTAAGGAAATTCTCTCTTAATGAAACTTTTTTAAATGGTTGCCAAATTATTTTTTATTCAAATCTACCTACTATATAGTGTGCTCACATGCTCAGTCATGTCTGACTCTTTGCAACCCCATGGACTGTAGCCTGCCAGGTTCCTCTGTCCATGGGATTTTCCAGGTAAGAATACTGGAGTGGGTTGCCATTTCCTCCTCCAGGGGATATTCCTGACCCACGGATCAAACACGCATCTCCTATTTCTCCTGCATTCCAAGGATTCTTTGCCCCTTGAGCCATCAGGGAAACCCATGGAATAAAGACATTGCATTTGCTGAATATGGGGGGAAAGGGATTGAGAGTACTTGATTAAATCCAGTTGAAATGATTTTTTATGGGTCCTGAATCTTGGAACATGCAGAGATTATATGCAGTACCAGAATGAGAGCCAAACAAAAGGGGGGGAAAAAACAGTGCTTTATTCAGAATTGATACTAGAATTGATCTAACAAAGCTAAACAAGAGTAAAATATTCTCAAAATGACCTAGAAGCAGAATATTATGGATGATACCAAATCCACAGTTTCTTATTGAAGATAGAGTTGGGCTAGAATACTATTGCACTTGATCTCACATAATCATTCTGACTTATTTAAAACCTTACTCTTGCCCTGAAACATACTTATACTGTGACAGTAACAAAAGCAATGTGACAAACACATCTGCTTTCTGAAAATATTGCATGTCAGTTGAAACAATGTCTCAGTTTTGTTTGAATTTTGCATAAAAATACCTCTGTTTGCTGCTAAAAAATGTATGCAATTGTCTTGATCATCATTTTAAATTGCAGATCATCTTAACATGTCCTTCTCATGAAATGTAAAACTCTGACAATGCTGCATCGTGTCTATTAAACTTGTAGATGTTACAATATAAGCATCAAAGTAATGAAGTGATTATGAGAATAAACATCAGAATACAAATGACCTTTCTTTTTCTCTAGAAGGAAAACATTTTTTAAAGTGCAGTAGCTACCAGACTGCTTACCTCTGTGAAGGCCTTTTATATGTATATATATAATAGATGAAAGTGTACCTAGATCTACGATAAAATAAAAATTTAAAAGCAACCTATGTGTCTGCCTTTATATCAAACTCTAAGATAAACAAAGACTACATGAAAGTAGTGTTATTAGTTCATTAGCATTGTTTCAAGTGAAAGTTAAATGTTAGTCTTATATAAATACTAGTTAAACATGTGACTTTCTGATTGTGACTTGAAACTAAGATACTTAATTTATCCTTTGGCTTTATTTTTAAACTCATATTATCTAGCTTAGAGAAGAGTAAGTTATTACAACTGTCTGATATCAACTGTCATTTCTGGCTTATTTTCTAGATGGGAAAAATATTCCTTTTTAAGATTATCATTCAGTTTTCTTGAGCTTTTAGTTGATAACTGATATATTCTCCCCTATTTCAAACTCCTCTAGCAGTTCTATGCTGAATCTCTACTTTTGTGCATTTTCTGTGGAATTTCAGCTTTACTTCAAATCATTAAAAAAAAAAAAAAAACAGAAACTCGAATCCCTTCATTTTTCCCCCAGCTGAATGAATTTCTTTTAGGTTTGCAACATTCATTAAGCTTGTCTTAATAATGTCAATTCAAATAAAGCATAATAGCTTTAGTGGATAAAATAATGTACTCCAACAACTCATCTCCACTCCAAACTCAAAATTTGATCTTATTTGTAAAAAAAAAAAAATTTGAGATGTTAGTTAGATAAGGATCTTCAGTTGAAGCCATCCTGGATTTAGAGATGCCCTAAATCCAATAACTGGTGTCCTTTTAAGAAGAAACTTGAAAGCATTAGTTGCTCAGTCATGTCTGACTCTTTGGGACCCGTGGACTGTAGCACATCAGGCTTCTTTGTCCATGGACTTCTCCAGGCAAGAATACTGGAGAGGGTTGCCATTCCCTTCTCCAGAGGATCTTCCCAGTGCAAGGATGGAATCCGGGTCTCCTGCATCGCAGAGAGATTCTTTACCAACTGAGAGGACACACATCAAAAGAAAGAAGGTAACCAAATAATGGCAGGACAAGATTGGAGGGATGCAGCTACAAGCTAAGGAATGAAAAAATTGTCAAGTGCCCCCAGAAGCTGGAAAGAACAAGGAAGCATTTTTGGGGGGGCTCTCAGAGGCACTGAGGATACCTTGATTTCAGAATTTGAATCTGAAGAATTGTGAGACTATAAATTTCTGCTGTTTTACCCTTTTTTTTTTTTTTTTTTTTTTTGGTAATTTGTTCTGGTACAAGCAAATAATGAAGGGACTATGCTCCTATTCCAACAAAAAGAATACACAAGGATATAAAATAGATTGTTTTATTTTCTGATTATCAAACAAAAATGCATTGAAAAATTATTGAACACCAATCACTGTATTTTATATAATATGTAAATTTATGGAGGACTGGCATAATCATAAGCAAGCATATCATACAATAGAAACAGAATATCCAGTTTTGAATAAATAGATACCAGGTTCCAGTTCAGATCATTTAGTCATCTGTGAAACATTTAGCAGAAGCCTCTTTGGTACTATGTACACATATTCTAAATTATAGCAAAATGAATGGAATAAGGCCCTTGCCCAAAAGGATCTCAGAGTTTAATAGGGAAGCCAGAGGTAGTAATCAATAAATGCAATATTACATATTAAGTGTTACAATGGGCAGATGAATAAAATACTATCATACCATAAGAGAGCAAATAGCTGTTTAATGCTGAGCAAGTCCTTTGAGATCTCTGAATATGTTTATTGATCTGTAAAATGGAGATAACAGTAACAATTCATAGCCTTCCTACCTCTGGAGATTATTTTGAAGATGAAATAAAATAAAATCCTCCTCCTCTGATCCCTCCTTCCTTCTATATTTTTCTTTCCCAACTGTTTTGAAAACCTAACATTGTAAGAGACCTATGAATCAGACTCTCTCTTAGGTATTTAATATGCATTATTTGAATTACCTTTAAAATAGTTCATCATGGTAAATGAAATTGTGTTAATATTACATATTCGGAAATCAAGGTGTGGGGATTTATACTCTGTGCAAAAATTGCATAAATCAGGAAGGAAATATTCTTTTCATCTAAGCCTGTTGTAAGTCTTAGGGACAAATACATAAAAAATAAATATTATGCTACCAGAAGTTAATGTTCTATGTGCCTCGATACCTAATAATAAATTAGATGATGAACAATTCCAACTAGATAAATATTGTATATTCCCTATAGTACTTTATTAGCTCAGAAAGAACATTCTTATGTGTTTCTATAAAGTAGTCATATGCATTGATTTTAATGGTAGGCAATTATATTAGTATTTGCCTACTGGATTTCTCTAAGCTAATTTTCCCTTAAAATTTACAATTACATTTATATTAACTGTAAGAATATTCAGTGCTTTTACATATACAAGCAACACGGCCAGCTGTACAATGTGGAGCCTCCAGTACTAGTTTATTTTATATAATGTAGGCAAACTACTATTTTGTTGTTGTTCAGTCACTAAGTTATGACAACTCTTTGCCATCTCATGGATTGTAGCATGCCAGGCTTCCGTGTTCTTCACTATCTCCCAGACTTTGCTCAAATTCATGTCCACTGAGTCAGTGATACTATTTAACCATCTCATCCTCTGATGTCCTCTTGTCTTTTTACCTTCAATTTTTCCCAGCATCAGGGTCTCAGTCGCTTAGTTGTGTCTGATTCTTTATGGCTCCATGGACTGTAGCCTGCCAGGTTCCCCTGTCCATGTGATTCTCCAGGAAAGAATACTGGAGTGCGTTGCCATACTCTACTCCAGGGTATCTTCCAGACCCAGGAATCAAACCCACATCTCTTGCATCTCCTGCATTAACAGGCAGATTATTTACCACTAGCACCACTTGGGAAGACAAGACTACTATTAAATAAATAGTCTAATTGGGGATTTTCCAATTTAAGCATTTTAATTCTTTGTTCAGTTTCCATCTGGTTAATTCAGATGCATCATATATGTGAAGAGAGCATCTTATTTGTGGAGAAAAGACCAAGGATTCACAATCTAGTTCCCCTTCAGGGTAAGGACTATTCAGTGTGGCAATGCTGGGAAAATACAACATAGAATGAATTCTTGCTTCTTCAATCTCCTATAGCTTCTTTATCCATTCATTCACCAGGCTAGTTATTAAGATACAGTGATCGGCAAGATAGAAGCAATTATGTTTTTGCTTACAGAGATTATAGTATATAGATAATTACAATACTTATGATCTCAAAATAGTTTGGCAGCTTTTTACTCAATAACAGAAGTATCCTTTATAATTTTATTTCCCAGAGAATAATTTCTAATCATTTAGTTACAGCTTTGTTAGTGTTAGTAGCTCAGTCTTGTCCAAATCTTTGTAACAACAGAGTTATAAAGTGAACGTTAATTAATAGTACAACTAAATATTTACTGTAGCTAAACTCCAATATCTATGATGCTGCCAGATTTCTATAATATGGAAATAAAAGAACTCCTCCTGATTGAATTATCAAAGACTTGCATCGAAACTGCATAACATGGGGTCTGAGCTTTATTTAAAAAGGTATTTCATTACCCTAGAGGTTTATCTGCCTCAGGTGTCTTCCCAGTATTTAGCTCTTCATCACGTTGTTAGCATCTTCCATCTGTTGTGGGTTTTAGTTCTACTGAAGTATCTAAAATATTTTAAGCTTGTACATTTTTTACTGCTTTGTGAATCTACCATATAGATTCTCATATTTTTTTTTTCACAATTTATCACATTGACACATTTACCACATTGGCATTGTTATTTTCAGCGTCCAGCTCAACATGAAACAGTGGATGGTTTCATTTATCTCTCTGGGTGCATTTATTCTCAGCAGAGCTCTGTATAGAGGACATTTTTATTTTTATGATTGGTTATTTATCCTTATTTTTAGAAGAATGAGAGAGTTGTAATTCTTGGGAGCTTTAACAATAGAATTTTATCAGTCAACAAATATTTATTGAGCATCTACTATGTGACAGGCATGGTACTTAGGATCGTGGGCTCTGGAAGTAAATTGCCTAGCTTAAAACTCAACTCTACCACTTATTAACTGTGTGACCTTGGGCCAGCTGCTTAACTCCTCTATTTCCCGCTTGAGCTTGTCTATCTGTAAAACACCAAGAATAAAAATAGCAGCTCTATAATAGGGTGTTTGTGAGGGCTAATTGAGTTAATACAGTTGAGCATTTAACACTATCATACAGTGAGCTCTCAACAAACACTGTCTGTTACTGTTAATATCAATATCATAATCATTATTTTAACTATGCACTGGGAAACCTTGAGTACACTATAACAGACAAGGAAGAATCTTACAATCCACTGACCAAATCAGCTACTAAAATATACTTAGAGATTATCAGTGAATTAAATGCTGATATATAAGAAAGTGCCTTGAGTGGTAGTAAAAGACTGTGAGAAGGAAAAATTTTGCTTTGAGCTCCCAAGTGAATCACTATCTCATAAAAATGAATTATAGAAAACTGTATAATACTGATCTAGTTTGCCTGGAGCATATAATATAAAGTCCCAGTTAAAAAAAAAAATCAAACATTTTATTCAGCTAGTGACTATGGTCCAAAAGTAAAAAGCTAAGTTTATTAAGGGCTTTAAACATTTATAAATCTCCAGAGTCACAAGATTTAATACATGGCCCTTAATGTTAAATCAAGTAGTGAAACAGAGGTTTCTATCTTGGGCTCATGGGATCAGAATCTTGGCCCAGATGATGAGCTCTTTATCATATTCATTCTAACTGTGGCTCATCTTGAAATGATTAGATCTATTGTTAGGAAGAGACCTTGTCAGCACTAAGGATGCAGTGATTAATAGAAAATTCAGTATAATTCCTTTGGATATATGTCTAAGATCTCAATTGAGACCTGGACCACATTATTAAGTGATTAAAGAAATTGTAATTGCCACCCTTTATTCATATTCAACAACTAAGTAGGAATTAATCATTGCAAGAAAAGAATAGCAGAAAGTAAAATATATTATAACTAATATTTTAAAGATAGATAGCAAAATATTAAAATGGGCTACAGAAACAATGCTTGATATCATAAGCCAGAAAAAACAAATCATCAGAAATGCTCTAACAAAATCTGGTTTAATTTCAGTGAAGGTCAATTTTACCCTTGGGGCCACCATTTTCTTTTTTCTTTCACTATTATGGCAAACTTAGCTTTGTTTTGTTTGTCTTTACTCCAAAAAAAGGTAGACAGTGACTTTCAGTCAGCCCTGTCTGATAATCTCCAGAAGGTTTATCTTAATAGCATGCTGTTTGAAGGTGAGTTAAAAGTCTGACATGTTTGTTCAGCACAAAGACATGTTTCCAAGTTGTAGCATATCAATATTAAAAGATCAGGACTGTCTCAGTGTTTCCCTAAATAAGGTCCTGGATAAAATAAGCAGAATTTAATATAGGTACATTTCCTCAGAATGAAGATATATCAAAACAAGTGTCAAGTGAAAGAAGAAAGTTCTGTTAGCTGAAAAAGTACAGTGGTATGATTAGAATTGTAGAGAATTCTGTCAAATGTTTGAGGAAGAGTTGATTCCAAGTATTTTCCAAGAAAAGTAAGAGGAGACATGAGGCATGGGTCGACAGTGGTTCAGGGGCACTGGCAGCAGCAGTACTGGCACAAACCCTCTTGGAGGAGAGTTTATTACACTGACCATAGAGCTTATAACCTATGATAGAAATACTATGGCACTGGGTGGCCTCAGGCCCACCTACAAGGAGGGAGCATAGCATCAGCAGAAAATTGGATTAAAGATTTACTGGCCATGCCTTGCCCAATAGGGCAAGACCCAGTTTTCCCCACAGCCAGTACCTCCCATTGATTTAGGTCATACCTGAATGGTCTAGTGGTTTTCCCCACTTTCTTCAATTTAAGTCCGAATTTGGCAATAACGAGTTCATGATCTGAGCCACAGTCAGCTCCCTGTTTTGTTTTGCTGACTGTATAGAGCTTCTCCATCTTTGGCTGCAAAGAATATAACCAATCTCATTTCGGTGTCGACCATCTGGTTATGTCCATGTGTAGAGTCTTCTCTTGTGTTGTTGGAACAGGGTATTTGCTATCACCAGTGCGTTCTCTTGGCATAACTCTATTAGCCTTTGCCCTGCTTCATTCTGTATTCCAAGGCTAAATTTGCCTGTTACTCAAGGTGTTTGTTGACTTCCTACTTTTGCATTCCAGTCCTCTGTAATGAAAAAGACATCTTTTGGGGGTGTTAGTTCTAGAAGGTCTTGTAGGTCTTCCTACAACCATTCAACTTCAGCTTCTTCAGCATTACTGGTTGGGGCATAGACTTGGATTACTGTGATACTGAATGGTTTGCCTTGGAGACGAACAGAGATCATTCTGTCGATTGTGAGATTGCATCCAAGTACTGCATTTTGCACTCTTTTGTTGACTATGATGGCTACTCCAATTCTTCTAAAGGATTCCTGCCCGCAGTAGTGGATATAATGGTCATGTGAGCTAAATTCACCCATTCCAGTCCATCTTAATTCACAGGTTCCTAGAATGTCGACGTTCACTCTTGCCATCTCCTGTTTGACCACTTCCAACTTGCCTTGATTCATGGACATAACATTCCAGGCTCTTATGCAATATTGCTCTTTACAGAACTGCACCTTGCTTTTATCACCAGTCCCGTCCACAAACGAGTGTTATTTCTGCTTTGGCTCCTTCTCTTCATTCTTTCTGCAGTTATTTCTCCAGTGATCTCTAGTAGCATATTGGGCACCTACTGACCTGGGGAGTTTATCTTTCAGTGTCCTAACTTTCTGCTTTTTCATACTTTCATGGGGTTCTCAAGGTAAAAAGACTGAAGTGGTTTGCCATTCCCTTCTCCAGTGGACTGCATTCTGTCTCTAGACCATTCAGGTATGACCTAGATAAAATCCCTTATGATTTTACAGTGGAAGTGAGAAATAGATTTAAGAGATTGATATGATAGATAGAGTGCCTGACGAATTATGGACGGAGGTTTGTGACATTGTACAGGAGACAGGGATCAAGACTATCCTCAAGAAAAAGAAATACAAAAAAAGCAAAATGGCTGTCTAAGGAGACCTTACAAATAGCTGTGAAGTGAAGAGAGCAAAAAGCAAAGGTGAAAAGAAAAGGTATACCCATTTGAATGCAGAGTTCCAAAGAATAGCAAGGAGATATAAGAAAGCCTTCCTCAGAGATCAATGCAATAAAATAGAGGAAAACAACAGAATGGGAAAGACTAGAGATCTCTTCAAGAAAATTAGAGACACCAAGGGAACATTTCATGCAAAGATGGGCTCAATAAAGGACAGAAATTGGATGGACCTAACAGAAGTAGAAGATATTAAGAATAGGTGGCAAGAATACACAGAAGAACTGTATGAAAAAGATCTTCATGACTGAGACAACCATAATGGTGTGCTCACCTAGAGCCAGACATCTTGGAATGAGAAGTCAGGTGAGCCTTAGGAAGAATCACTATGAACAAAGCTAGTGGAGTTGATGGAATTCCAGTTGAGCTATTTCAAATCCTAAAAGGTGATGCTTTCAAAGTGCTGCACTCAATATGTCAGCAAATTTGGAAAACTCAGCAGTGGCCACGGGACTGGAAAAGGTCAGTTTTCATTCCAATTGCAAAGAAAGGCAATGCCAAAGAATGCTCCAACTACCACACAATTGGATTCATCTCACACGCTAACAAAGATGCTCAAACATCTCCAAGCGAGGCTTCAGCAATATGTGAACCATGATCTACCAGATATTCAAGCTGGTTTTAGAAAAGGCAGAGGAACAAGACATCAAATTGCCACATCCGCTGAATCATCGAAAAAGCAAGTAAATACCAGAAAAACATCTATTAATGCTTTATTGACTATGCCAAAGCCTTTGACTGTGTACATCACAATAAACTGTGGAAAATTCTGAAAGAGATGAGAATACTAGACCACCCGACCTGCCTCCTTAGAAACCTATATGCAGGTCAGGAAACAACAGTTAGAACTGGACATGGAACTACACACTGGTTCCAAATAGGAAAAGGAGTACGTCAAGGCTGTATATTGTCACCCTGCTTATTTAACTTATATGAATGGTACATCATGAAAAATGCTGGGCTGGAGGAAGCACAAGCTGGAATCAAGATTTCTGGGAAAAATATCAATGACCTCAGATATGCAGATGACACCACCCTTATGGCAGAAAGTGAAGAGGAGCTAAAAAGTGAAGAAGAACTAAAGAGCCTCTTGATGAAAGAGGAGAGTGAACAAGTTGGCTTAAAGCTCAACATTCAGAAAATGAAGATCATGGCATCCAGTCCCATCACTTCATAGGAAATAGATGGGGAAACAAAAGAAACAGTGGCTGACTTTATTTTTCTGGGCTCCAAAGTCACTGTAGATAGTGATTGCAGCCATGAAATTAAAAGACACTTACTCCTTGGAAGGAAAGTTATGATCAACCTAGACAGCATATTAAAAAGCAAAGACATTACTGTGTCAACAAAGGCCCGTCTAGTCAAGGCTATAATTTTCCAGTAGTCATGTAAGGATGTGAGGGTTGGACTATAAAGAAAGCTGAGTGCCAAAGAATTGATGCTTTTGAACTGTAGTATTGCAGATGACTGTTGAGAGTCCCTTGGACTTCAAGGAGATCTAACCAGTCCATCCTAAATGAGATCAGTCCTGGGTGTTCATTGGAAGGACTTGCTGAAGCTGAAACTCCAATACTTTGGCCACCTGATGCAAAGAGCTGACTCATTTGAAAAGACCCTGATGCTGGGAAAGATTGAGGGCAGGTAGAGATGGGGACTACAGAGGATGAGATGGTTGGATGACATCACCAACTCAATGGACATGGGTTTGGGTGGACTCTTTGAGTTAGTGATGGACAGGGAGGTCTGGCATTCTGCAGTTCATGGGGTTCCAATGATTCGGACACAACTGAGCAACTGAACTGATACTGTTCCCTCCCATTAGGAAGCTTACACATGCCTCTTAGCCTTATCCATCAGAGGGCAGACAGAATAAAAACCACAATCACAGAAAACTAACCAAAATGATCACATGGATCACAGCCTTGTCTAATTCAATGAAATTCTGAGCCATGCCATGTAGGGCCCCCGAAGACACAAAAGTCATGGTGGAGAGTTGTGACAAAATATGGTGATTGGAGAAGGGAATGGCAAAACAAATCAGCATTCTTGCCTTGAGGACCCTATGAACAGTATGAAAAGACAGAAAGATATGACACTGAACCATAAACCTCCTAAGTTGGTAGGTATCCAATGTGCTACTGGATAAGATCAGAGAAATAGCTCCAGAAGGAGAAAAGAGACTGAGCCAAAGCAAAAACGATGCCCAGTTGTGGATGTTTCTGGTGGTGAATGTAAAGTCCAATGCTGTAAGGAACAATCCTGTATAGAAAATGAGTGAATGAATCAAGTTAAATTGGAAGTGGTCAAATAGGAGTTGGTAAGAGTGAACATTATAACCCTGACTGAACACTAACCAAAAGCAGTGTTAATAAAACAAAACCATAATACTAACCAATATTTTTCATGTGTGTTGGCAAATCAAATTCAACAATCTATAAAAATAATCACACATCATGATAAAGAGTATCCCAGGTATGCAGGACTTGTTCAACTTTGGAAAAATAATGTCATCCACTATCAAAACAAGCCAAGGAAGAAAATTATATGGACCTATCAACAGACACAGAAAACACATGTTGAAATCAAGTTAGACCATGTGGGTTACTGGGCACAGAAACTTTCTGTGTATTCTGTTTCTTGTTTATGGGGAATAAGCTTCAGCCTCTATGACCTTCAGGGCTTCCCTAGTGGCTCAAATGGTAAAAAAAAAAAAAATCTGTCTGCAATGCAGGAGACTTGGGTTCAATCCCTGGGTTGGGAAGATCCCCTGGAGGAGGGAATGGCAGCCCACTCTAGTATTCTTGCCTAGAGAATTCCATGTACAGAGGAGCCTGGCAGGCTACAGTCCATGGGGTCACAAAGAGTCAGACACAACTGAGTGACTAACACTTTCACTTTCTATGACCTTCCCTGAATTTCAAGGGGCAGTTCAAACAGTTGCTAATCAGGGAAGGGAAAACTTGCAGAGGCAAGGGAGGAGCAGTCAAGAAACAATACTGCAGCCTTGGGGCAGGGTTCTGGTTCTGCCTCAAGAGCGTTGAGCTTCAGTGGAACTAAAACCCACAACAGATGGAAGATGCTAACTACTTGATGAAGTGTTCTTCATTGCAGAGAGAAGGCCACAGTTTGATGACCTTGAGAAGCACAGAAGCTCATCAGACCACCTGAGGCTAGATTCAAAGAATGCAGACCCTGCACATAGCCCTAATCCTTATCAGCAACCCCACAATTGGACTATTGCTATAAAACTCCTCACTAAATACCCCTGAATTGGGACACACAGTTTTCAGGGCACAAGCCCACTGTGTCCCCCTTTGCCTCCTGACAAAGCAATAAAGCTATTTTTTTTTCCTAGAACACCCAAAACTCTGTCTCTGAGATTCAACTCAGCACCAGCACACAGAGGCCAAGTTTCAGCATTAAACTGGCTATTTTCAAAAAGACAACAAATAACGAGTATTGCAAGGATGTGGAGAAAAAGGAATCTTCATGCACTGTTGGTGGGAGTGTAAATTGGTGCAGCCACTATGGAAAAAATATATAGAGATTCCTCAAAAATATTAAACATTAAACTACCAAAAGCACAATTCCTAAAAGTAAAATTAATCATGTTTCATCAAAATTTAAAATGTTTATGTGAGACCCTGTGAAGAGGAAGAAAATACAAGCTGTGGTTTGGGGAAATATATTTGCAATTCATATATCTGACAAAGGGATCGTATCTACAGTATAATAAAGAACTCTTAAATGCAACTTATAAAAACAAAACAAAACAAAAAAAACCTCGGGTAATCTATTTAGAACATGAACTAAAGATATGAACAACTGTTTCCTTAAAAAGGATATACAGATAGCAAATGAAAAGATTGTCAGCATCATTAATATCTTAGTCTTTTTGGGGTGCAATAAATAGGTAACATAAACTAGGAAACTTAGACACAAAAAAATATCTCTTTCCCACAGCTCTGGAGGCTGATAAGTCTAAGATTTGGTTGATTCGATGTTTGGTGAGGGACTAATTTCTGATCCGTAGAAGGTCTTTTTGCTGTGTTCTCACATGGTGAAAGGGCAAGGGAGCTTTCTCAGACTTCTTTTATAAGGACATTAATTCCCCTCATGCCCTGGTCTCATGACCTAATCATCTTCCAAAAGCCTCACCTCCTAATACTATCACCTTGAGGGGTAGAATTTCAGCATATGTATGGGGGGTGGGACACAAATATTCAAACCATGGCAATTAGCCATCAGGGGAATGCAAATTTAAACCATAATGAAATAGTGTTACACATCTATCAAAATGGCTAAAGTTAAAAAAGAAAAGTAACAACGCCAAATATCAGAGATATTTCAAAGAAAATGGATCACTAATTCACTGTTCATGGGAATAAAAATTGTACATACACTGTGGAAATCAATTTGATGATTTCTTATGAAATTAAACATGTGACCCAACAATTACACTTTTGGACATTTATGTCAGAAAAATTAAAACTTACATCCACACCAAAACTTGAACACTAATGTTCATTGCACCTTGTTTTGTAATAGTCAAAAATTAGAAACAAGTCAGATGCCCATCCACAAGTGAATGGTTAGGCAAATTATGGTGTCATGGTATTAATACCATGAAATGCTGCTGCTGCTGTTGCTTCAGTCGTGTCTGACACTGCGCGGCCCCATAGACAGCAGCCTTCCAGGCTCCCCTGTCCCTGGGATTCTCCAGGCACAAACGCTGGAGTGGGGTGCCATTTCCTTCTCCAATGCATGAAAGTGAAAAGTGAAAGGGAAGCCACTCAGTCATGTCCGACTCTTAGCAACCCCATGGACTGCAGCCCACCAGGCTCCTCCCTCCATGGGATTTTCCAGGCAAGAGCACTGCAGTGGGGTGCCTTCTCCACCACGCATTGCTACTCAGCTATATAAAGGAACAATTGAAACATACAATAACTTGGGTGAACTTCCTAGGAATTATGCTGAGTGAATTATCCCTAAGGTTATAAACTGTATGATTTGATTTATTACATTCTTAAAAATCTCAAAATTGTAAAATTTGAGAATAGATTAGTAGTTGCCAGAGAGTACACATGGGAAGGAATGGTGTGAAGGAGATGAGTATGCTAATAAAAAGGCAACAAGAGGAACATTTTGGTGATGGAACTGTTTGATTGATTGACTATGGTGGTGGGGACATAAATATACACATGTGATAAGGCTGGAAAGAGTTCATCATGGGAAGTATTGGATTTGGACACAACTGTAGCACATCTTTCATGTGCGCTGTAAGTGACAAGATACAGTAGGAAGAATACATTGTGTTTCATGTCACTGCACACCATTTCTTTGTTGATGCTTTCATTCAATTCTTTCTAATTTTATTTTAGCATTTGTTAAAGAAAAAAATAAGATGATACATATCTCCATTCTTTTTGTTTAGAGTTATTCTCATTTGTGTCTTCCTCAGTAACATCACAGTCAATGGGTTTTTTTTTTTTATTACTTTTTGCAAGGTGAACCTATTTTATAATAACTATTTATAAAATATGATGGAATTTATTTGGACCACTATTCTCACTTATATTTAAATGCATACTATTAAAATCAGTGCAACTTTATCATTACTATTTCAATATCAGCTGCTTGTATCATCACATGAGTATATACTAAGCAACATTTTTCTTGGGCAGAGTAACCTGCATTAAAAATGTATACACAAACTATCCTCTTGTTCATAATTTCAAAATTTTTGCTGAGATTAATAAAAACTGAAAACTCCTAGAGCAGTATTAAACTGTGATTGTCTGACATGGAGACACTTTTTTAGCCTGTTTCTAGTCTAGTCAAATGGCAAGCTTCAAGTGATTGAGAAAAGTTAACTGTTTAAAAAAATACTAATTATATAGCAACTTTTGCAAAGACATGTACAATTTTTCATTAGCAGAGTCACATATTTGACCAACAGTATAATCGGGAAAATTGACCAAATGATTATGTAAAGTGCAAAATAAAATAAAATAAAATTTTAAAATGTAGTCTTTAAAATTTAAAAGGTAAAGGTGAATTTTATTGTATATTTAATTATACTTCAATGAAAGTGTAAAAATGCTAAGGACATTCTAGGTGATCAGTTCTGCTTGACAGAATTTGAAGCTGATCTTCACCTTTCTCTAAGTCCCCGTACTTTAATCGTAGGTAGAACCTATGAGATGTCACACTTATGATTATATTATATGACAAAAGGGGAATTGTCCTGGGTGCGTCTCTTAATCACATGAGCCCTTTAAAAGCTGAGATTTCTCCAACTCGTCAAAGAAACAGAAGTCAAAGAGATGCAGAACAGTTTTTCTGGAAGAAAAAATATAATTCCTGTTGTGAACTGCCTATGTTGAATGTCACATATCAAGGAACTGGGAGTGAATTCTTGAGTTAAACTCAGCCAACAGCTAGCAGATAAATGAGGGCTACAGTCCTACAACCGCAGATGAATTTTAACAACTAGTATGCTGGTAAGAGGACTTTGAGCCCCAGATGAAAATCACAAGCCTGGTCCTTGTTTTAATTTCAGGCCAGTGAGTCCCTGAGCAGAGAATCCACTCACTGTGACTGGACTTCCAAC
Source organism: Ovis aries (assembly GCF_016772045.2). Classification (NCBI taxonomy): domain Eukaryota; kingdom Metazoa; phylum Chordata; class Mammalia; order Artiodactyla; family Bovidae; genus Ovis; species Ovis aries. The sequence goes on from NC_056080.1 coordinate 141,990,884, forward strand.
CCACAGAAACTATCAGGTTAAAAAAAAAAAAAAATGGTGTGTTAGCTAGCAAGAGAAAGCAAGTTGATGCTTATATAAGTATTCACTGGAACATTATTTCAACTTTGTTATATATTTAAACATTCTTTTAATTAAATGTTGAGATAAGAAGAAAAAGGCTGAACAATATCAGGGAACTAGCTTCACAATAAACTTTGGTCTCATTAGAAAAAAAAAGGGTGCTGCTTACTAATTTCAAGCATAATTCACCTGAGCCTGTGCCAGAGGGTGCAGATAAGAAATACTACAGTGCATGATGAAGGAGAACAAAAAGTGTTCTAAGTTGCATTACAATGTTCAATCAGACAGTTGGGTCAGTTAATGTATGAGCTAAAGGTTGGCATATCAATCTCCTTAGCTGTTTGGAAAGAGAATATGTCTATTGTCCATGATATGGAGCTGCATGATTCAGTGAAGATCATTTAAAATGTCTCATAGACAAATATATATATATATATATATATATATATATATATATATATATCATTTCAATTGCAGTTCCTCTGTATTAGTACTTTTAAGTTAATTTTCATGATTAGGAATATTGAAGGTTATTGAAAGTAAACTTTGCCATGCATATTATATTGCAAAACATAATGCTTCCCATTTGAAATCAGTTTATTTCTCTGCAGATGGATTTTAAACTTGGCATCTGCATAGCACTAACTATCTATGCTACTGCTAAATCTATGCCTGGTGGACTCCAAAACCACAAGCTATATGTGAAGTAACTAAACAAGAAAAAGAAATGGCCAAATATCAGTCCAGTGCTTCACAGAATGCTTTTCGATAGCAGATTTCAGAGTAAATGCAAAATACTGATTTCATATCCTTGCTTCTTGAATCAATATTTAAGGAGTAACCCATTCATTTCATAAACTCTGATTCCAAAACCCAATATATGGGACGTGGAACACAAATGAATGAGGAATGAATGGTGGCTGGAAATAAAGACAGATGATATCTGGGGAAATGAAGTGAAATGACTATAAGCAAATTAAATAAAGCACGCATTTCAAAGACTTGCAGAGAGTTAACAAGTATATAACAATGGATAGAAAGGAATTATAAAACGCAAACCAACTAATTAATTTTTCTAAAATAAATAAATGAATGTTTTGTCGTAAGCATCTATGAACCACCAGTCACAGACTGAACATATAAGTTTCTATTAAGAGCTTCTGAAAATTGTGGGTATGTAAGTATATGCAATATTTATAATTTGTAAAGTACAGTTTATTGACCACTTACTATTTACGAAGCACTGCACTTTACATGTATTTTATTTGCACTATTAATGTAATGGTAAGAGTTAGATATAACTGTTTTCACAGTCTAGCCTACTTAATCATATAGATGGAAAACACTGAGAACAATTATAAACAATAACAAAAGCTAGAATTTATGAGTACTTATTGAGAGTCAGATATTATTTTGAGCCCTTGTGTTATTATTATCTGTATTATCTCATTTAATCTGTGCAATAACTCAAAGAGACGGTTATTTTGTTTTTAAACTTCCACTATATAGATGAAGAAAGTATAGCTCCAAGTTGTTATATAACTCACCCCAAATTAGTCAATGTATATCTGCTTGAATTTTATCATCATGCATATGCTAGTCTGCCTAGTGAATATATTGTCCACAAGTAACTATATTATATAATATGATCATTGACAGATATCTATATAAAATACAGTACACACATTAAAAGTATTTCAGAGCAAGATAAAAAGTCAACATTTTTCAAAATAATGAGGTATTGTTTTAAAATGTTTGTTTTCAAAAATTTCTAAAAATTGTGAGAACATCCTAATATGCTCAAAACATACAATTTGGGCTGAGGTTTGTTTTATTCCAAAGATGTGCAAGTTTATCTTGTAAATAAGGCACTTGTTTAAGTCTATGAGCTTTCTATGGATAAAATACTGGAATACACTTACTTTCATCATGACAGACAGGAACATGAAAACATGTAGATAGACTACTCAACCACAGACTAATTTAATGCCCTCAATAGGTAAACTCATTACTGTTCTGAAGCTGCAAACAATTAGCCTTCTGTAATTCTGTACTAAGTTGCTGATTTGTTTTAACCATGCCTCAGTATAAATGATTTCATAGATGATGGACTTGTTTCACCACCTGTAATTAAGTATGGGCCCAGAAACCAAAGGAAACAACAATAAATATGGAACTGAAAACTGAAAAAAGTCTTTGCTTTAGAACATAGGGCAAGATTAAGGAGGTACTCATTATAACTACTTACTGGGTAGAGAAAAAGGAATTTATATATTCTTTTGAATTTGTATCCTGGTACTGACAGATGGATGACAACAATCATAGAAATAAATTTCATTTTAAATAGTAATAACTCTTTTATTGAGGACTTACATTGTGTCAGGCATTATTCTTTAATTGTACATGCATTATCTTATTAAACTCTCCAAATACACTTTTGCATTAAGAATTGTCACTATCCCACTTTACAGATGAATTAACTGAATCATACAGAATTTAACCGATTGTATGTGTGTGTGTGTTAGTCACTCAGTCATGTCCAGCTCTTTGCTACCCGATGGACTGTAGCCTGTTAGGCTCCTCTGTCCATGGGACTCTCCAGGCAAGAACACTGGAGTGCGTTGTCATGCCCTTCTTCAGGGGATCTTCCAGACCCAGGCTTCAAACCCAGGTCAACAGCATTGCAGGCAGATTCTTTACCATCTGAGCCACAAGGAAAAAACATATTTAACTGATTAAATGAAGTAAAAAAAAAAAAAAAAAAAAAAAACTTGCTCATAATGACAAAGCTAAATTGAGCAGAGAGAGGATCCCAACACAAAACTATCTGATTCCAAAATTTGCTCTACTGACAGCATTAAAGTAATTGATAAAGTTATTGATTTTTATGGATTTCATTTTCCCAAATCTAAATCTAATTACAAATTTCAGGTAAATGGTAAAGAGTATTTCACTATTCAATTTTATAGGTGCATTTTTTTAAAAACCAAGTACCTCTTCCTACAGAAGACCGTGTTTTCCTCTGTAAATGAAAAATGAAAATGAAAATGAATTCCACTTTTGAAATAAGTATAAAGCATAAATAAATCAAGATAATACAAAATATAGGAGGAAACATTAAAAAACAAAAGATGTATTTAATCTGGAAAAAAAGAAAAATGAGGAATGAACTATTACAATTTTTTAAAACAATGAATTCCTTACGGAATACCTCATTATTACATAGATGTAAGATAAAATGGGTGATTTAAACATAAATAGCACTCGTGTTTAAATTAAAATTTCATTAAATATCTACTAAAACATATGATTGCCTATAAAAGAGTTCTAACCTTGAAATTTGCAATGCTCATTTTGAGTGAATTTATTCCCAGTGTCAAATTAGAACAGTATGCTCTTTGTGAAAGTCACCATGTCACAACTGATAGAAGTGAAAAGGAACAATGGAATACTAGTTTATCTCTATATATAAAATTCAGATTTTAGGAATGACTTAAAAATGAAATTAGTCTCTTTTCACACAGATTACAACCTAACAGGTATATCCTGGGGGATGTCTTTTTATTTTTCTTCTTTGACAACTTTTAAGGATTTGAATGCTCAGTTTCTAAGTTGGATCTAAAATTGTCATTTATTTAGCAAATGATTTTGCCATCCCAAATTATCTTTATTAGAGAAGAAAAAAACAAATCAATAGATCTCTTTATTGATAATGTCAGTGAGTATCAAGCTCCCTAAAACAGTATTTCACTTGGATATTGTGGACAGTACCTAATAAGGCCACTTAATAGAAATTTATTTTCTCTTTGTGAGCCTATTAAAAAGTACCAACATATTAACCAGATAAAAGATTTTACCTTAGCTATGATATTTCTGTAATAAAGTAAACACTCTTTTCTAGACTTTGTTGTGCATAGTAAAAAAGGCCAGTGTAGCTAGCATCACCCTATCAGGTTTCTCTTTTTACTGGCTTGATTCTTATGAACAATTTTGGGAAATTATTTTAGCTTTAAAAAAATTATATCTTCTTTATCTTGTATACATTTTTCCAATCAATAACCCTTTGTTTGATTATTCTAGTGGGGTATTACAGCAGTCAGGTGAAATTTTAGAAACTCAGAAATGTCAGTGGGTCATGAGAGGAACTGGTTAGGAAAGTAACACAAGAACTAGGGCTACTATTACAAATTTTAAAATTTAAAAAAAAATTGTTAAAAATATATATAAAATAATTGATTTCATTTTTTGTTGCCCATTCAACGTCTAAAATGCAAATTAATATAGATCACTTCCAAAATTATGTTTCATTAAAAAAAGACCCCACTTTCCCATCTCTAAGTTTTAAATCCCATTCATCAACAATACTACTTAGTCAAGACTACAGTAGGGGATCTGGAATTATTTCTCAGATCTCAGTTGACTGGGCCTTAACTTGATTAATCACCACAATATATGAGTTCTTTGATCTTCACACGTTTAAAATAGTTAATATACTTAAATCTACTTAACATGTACTTAACAGAGCAAAAGTCTTAGATTTGTTAACATTGTGAGAAATAGAATATACTTAATAGAAAGTTTTAGCTTCTTAGCATCTAAAAGGTAAAGAACTTTTCATTATGGAAATATCAGGATAAGGTAAAACAATAGAGGTTGGTTATGCCATCTAAGCTGATAGTATCTAATTTTCTTAGGAATACATCAATTGAAACTTGAGTTGACAAGTTTTTCAAGAAGAAAAACCAAAATCCTGCACATAGATATACATAAGGGACAACAGCAAGTTCTGGGGTGCATGGCAAGCTATTGTTTGATCAACAATCTCTCAAAAACTTTGAGAGATTACACTAGCTACAAAAGCAAAATTAGAACTGCACTTGCAGTTCAAGCAAGTGCAAAGATGAATTCCTCTCAACATGATCCCACTATATGGGTTTCCAAACTGGCTCTTTAATAAGTTGACCACTTTTTCCTTTTTCTTTCCCTTATGGGAGAAGGAATATAAAGACAGCTTTGAATGGTGGAGGGCTGCTCTGCTGGCTTTATCAAAGCTCTAGAGATATAAACCAACACTGTCAGTTTCTAGTCATGATAATGAAATAACAAAGTCCATTTGCAGAAAACTTTGAGAGATTACACTAGCTACAAAAGCAAAATTAGAACTCTTGTATTATAAGGGAGAAAATACTTTCAAGTTGATTTTATTTATATTCTGTTTCATGTTATCATTTACACTGTACCACCCTTATCAGAAAACATGTCTATTAGGGTAAGAAGCCTTATTTGTCAAAATTTTTACATAATTGGTCAAGAACTAACAATGTCACTGTGACAATATTACAATGTTACTGAAATCATAACCCGAACCTGAACCCAAACATACAAAGCCTCCGGGAGTCTCAGGGTTATTTTTGAAAATCCAAGAATACAAACAAGAATCATCTATGTAAGCAAACTACTGCATTCCTAGACTGTAAGATAACTATGAAAAAAAAAAGAATACATTTTGTGCTTGTATTTATTTTTATTTCTTATTGTATCAATGAGTATTTTCAATTAAAAAAAATCATGCTTCTGAGGTTTTGTTTCCTACTATGTTAAAATATAGTTTGAAGGTATATAATTTATAAAGAATATATATATTATCCTTTGCAATACCTAGCTGAAGGAATTCTTTTTATTACCTTTTAATGCACCAATTCTTAAGAAAGACATGTTTAACCAATGATACAAATTCGTCTTTCTGAGAACTTGAGTAAAATATGTTGGCTCCTCCAGGGTCCACTTACTAAAGTGACAGCTTTCCCCAGATGTAAATGCTCACAATAGGAAAAAGAAAAAGTGCTTTTGAAGCTATAATAAGAATGATAATCCTGACATTATTCATTGTTTCATTTAGAACAAACAATGTGATATTCTACGTGTTCTGTGAACTTTGTCATAAAATGGTACAATTCATACTCATCATGTATATGGCACAAGTCCCTTGGGAAAGAAGGCTTAAAAATGAACAACTATGATGAGTTTGCTGAATGCCAATATGAAGATGCATGCTAAAACTACCTTATACATTAGATTTGATATTGTCTGGTTTTGAGTACTTTGTTTGAACTATCTGCATTGAGTACATGCTGTCTTGCCTTAATAATGATAACTCTGCAGAGAATATTGTCCCCTGAATCTCCTCTGGTATGGTTAAGCAAGGCCTTTCTTTCTCCATTTTGACAGCTGCTGTGGCAGATCAGCTTGTCAAATCTATGTAGTTATCACTTTCTCTGCATGCTCTGACTAGCCAGTCTTCTCTTTGTAGGTAACTTTTAACTCAGTACAACTATTGACACACCATTCATTTGTCTGTTTGTTCAGTTGCTCAGTTGTGTCCAACTCTTTGCAACCCCATGAACTGCAGCATGTCAGGCTTCCCTGTCCTTCACTATCTCCAGGAGTTTTCTCAAACTCATGTCCATGGAGTTGGTCATGCCATCCAACCATCTCATCCTCTGTCGTCCCCTTCTCCTCCTGCCTTCAACCTTTCCCAGCATCAGGGTCTTTTCTGGGTCGGTTCTCTTTTGTCAGGTGGCCAAAGTATTGCAGCTTCAGCTTCAGCATCAGTCCTTACAATGAATATTGAGGGTTGATTTCCTTTAGTATTGAGTGGTTTGATCTCCTTGCAGTCCAAGGGGCTCTCAAGAGTCTTCTCCAGCACTACAGTTCAAAAGCACCAATTCTTCTGGCTTCAGCCTTGTTTATGGTCCAATTCTCACATCCGTACATGACTACTGGAAAAACCATAGCTTTGACTAGACGGACCTTTGTTGGCAAAGTAATGTCTCTGCTTTTTAATATGCTCTCTGGGATTTTCATGGCTTTTCTTCCATGGAGCAAGTGGTTTTAATTTCATGTCTTCAGTTTCAGTCCACAGTGGTTTTGGAGCCCAAGAAATATAGACTGTGCTATTTAATGCTGTAAAGTTTATGCCAATCAAAAGCAAATGATGCATTTAAAAAGAACATATTTTTCCTAGAAAAGAAGTAAGTATATCTCCCATGTTAGACACTAATTATAACAATATTATTGAATTATCTGATTGTCTTGGCTCCTTGACCTCCTAGAACATGAGGTCTAAAAATATTGTATTATTCTATGAAAGTCAAGCTGTTAAACCAAGTGAGTACTGACATAGGAAATTGAAACCACTATGTTTTCATATAGTCATAAACTTGGAATTTCCTTTCATTTGGGAGCATGCCTTTCAATGAGTACTGCAAAAAGCATGAGGTATGTTGTAAAGAATGTAAAAAGGTATAATTGAAACAGCACTGCTCTTGCATCAATGACTCAGAGTAGTCTTTACTAGTTAAGATTCAAACACACTTGAAATATCTGTGGATAGTAGAACTACTCTATAGAGTCAAAAGTACCCATAGTTTTAATGTATATTCTTCATTACATTGGTTTCAATTAAAAATATATATATATGTATATATCCAAAAATTCAGAAGTGAAAATAATTTCTCTTTGAGCTAAAGCACATACATAGATGACTAGTTCCAACAATGATTTGAATTAGCCTTATACCTTTAAAGCATAGGACAAAATAGAGAAACCATTAGCAAAAATGGAAAAATTATAATGTCAGGACCTGAGAAATACATACTACCATAGCTCATAGGTGTTTTAATTTTATAGTTCAGTCAATGAAATTTGCTCTGACCTTGCATGACAAAGAAAGCACAAAAAAATCATAAGTTACTATCAAGGCCTATGGCATGCAGTTCTAGGAACATATGAGTTGCATATCAAATTATGTAAAATGTTGTATAATAATTTCTATCTTATTAAACAAATGAGAAAATACTATGTGCTAATAGGTACTAAGTATGACAATAAAAAAAGGAAATAAACATAATCAAAGAGGTCATAGGTTATTACGATAGTATACTACCAAATATAAGGAAGCAATCCACAGTGTGAGCTGTTTCTTAAGAAAGTACATTAGTGTGAGGCTCTAGAAGGCATTAAGTGGGGCTTAGGGTACAAAGAATTGGAAGAAGCAATGGATAAAAATAGGCAAGGAGTTCGGATGAAGTCAAATTTTACTGCTGACCTATATTTAGGCCATGCCTGAATGTCAGCATGAACAAGCTTTCTCTTTGTTGCGAGTCTCTAAATTACATTGTCAACCTTGCTTGTGTGCAACCTTGCTTGTCAACCTTGCTTGCAACTCTTTGTGACCCCATAAACTGTAGCTTGCCAGGCTCCTCTGTCCATGGTATTCTCCAGGCAAGAATACTAGAGTGGGTTGCCATGCCCTCCTCAAGGGGATCTTCCTGACCCAGGGCTCAAATCCATGTCTCTTACATTTCGTGCATTGACAGGTGGGTTCTCTACTGCTAGTACCACCTGAGAAACTCCTTGTCAACCTTGGACTCATTGTATATAACTCCATGTCCTGGAAAAAAAATAAAATGTGAATAAATGCACTTACACATGGACACGTGTAATTCCCCTGTGGGCAACAAAATCATATTAATTGGCAAGTAGAGTTGTGTGCACTAGCCTTTCGAGAGTTACAAGTAAAACAGATATTCCAATTCCTAAATTTCAGAAGGAATTCGAATATTTTATATGCACAGGGCATTTGGGGTATCTTTTAAAATTTTGGAGATGTAGCAAATGGAACCCCACTCCAGTATTTTTGCCTGGAAAATCCCATGGACAGAGGAGCCTGATAGGCTGCAGTCCATGGGGTCGCTACGAGTCAGACACGACTGAGAGACTTCCCTTTCCCTTTTCACTTTCATGCATTGGAGAAGGAAATGGCACCCCACTCCAGTGTTCTTGCCTGGAGAATCCGGTGGACGGGGGAGCCTGGTGGGCTGCTGTCTATGGGGTCGCACAGAGTCGGACACGACTGAAGCGACTTAGCAGCAGCAGCAGCAGCAAAGTTGCAGAGCGCACCATCTAGTGGTTCAGTGCAGTGCATGACAGTATCTTCTGGTGTTAGACTGCACAGAGTTCTTGTTGTGCAGTTTTGTTGCACAGTTGTGTTTTCCCTTCTGTTTGCCTTTATTGCCATTCGCCATAGTGCTCCATTCTTTTGAAGAGAAATGAACACAATTAGCATAGCGTTTATACTATCCCCTTCCGTAAATCTGTTCTGTCATTGTTCATCTTAAACTATAGAAACTTCATCAGGGACACCTGATTCATGCAATAATAATAGCTGTGATATATATCATGGTCAAAGAATGGGTGAATCCCAAATACAATCATCCATCTTCCCTCACAAAACTAATGTTACGTTTGGAGCAGTATATGGACCTTTGCCTTCCTCATAGTTTCTCAAATCAACTGTCAAGCCTACATTGAAATTTTGTCTTCATAGTCACATTTGACTTGAAATACTTCTTTGTTTACTCAGCCCAAGGATGTACTCAAGAGTTTCATGATGGCCCCATGAGGCTTTGCAGAATAATACAGGGTTATGAATTGGGACTTCCCATGACCAATTACATCCTGGGAGAGAAGTGTATCTTACTAGCCCATGTTCATAGAACTTAAAATTGACATATGTCTACTTATTTCTTATTTTGCTTGCATTTTCACATGCCAGATGATGCTTTTCACAAATTTTAAGATTCTCATTCAACTCCTGTTAATGACTAAAGAACAGAAAACTGCATATTTAGCTGTAGAAGTATATAACTATATCTCTACACAGCTACAAAGAGCAAATATAAACATATTAAAGGCCTTGCAGGCCTCATACAAACAATAAGGCTCCTAGCACTTGGTTACCTTAATCCAGAATAGAATTTCCCCAGTTCACCAACTTAAACTCTGACTGATGTTTTTATTGCTATTATTAGAACTGTTTGAAATAATGGTGGAAAAAGAGAAAGAGATTTTCAGGGATATTCATTCTTCAAGATAATTTGGATTTTTTTCTTAGACCTTCAGCTATAGAATATGAAACATTACACAGAAGAACTACAAATTATTTTAAATAAATAAAAAGTTTCCTCTATAGCATACTTTTTCAGTTAGTAAACAATTAAATAGCTTATATCTAATTCTCTTCTAAAGAAATGGCAACCCACTCCAGTATCTTTGCTTGGAAAAATCTCATGGACAAAGGAGCCTGGTGGGCTGCAGTCCATGGGGTTGCAAAGAGTCGGGCACGACTGAGCGACTAATACTTATTTACTTACCTCAAAATGGGTATATTTGGGAAAACAAAAAGAAAAAAATAAAATGCTCTTCTCTACTAAGACAGAGTTAATGAAGAAAATTAGAATGCTCTTTCTATTTTTACTTTGGTCGAAGTTACCTGCTATACATAGACAGATTCTCTATCAGAAATGAAGCGTTTATTGAAAAATGTCTAAAGCTGCCATCTGTTCTCCATATTCTCAGATTTCAGTGAAGAGCTGCAGTGATTTCAGTGCTTATTCCCTGTTGCTACATTCTGTACTTTCAGACTCTATTCTATACTTGTGGCAGATTGAAAGTAAGAAATCCCTGAAACAGTGACAAATGTACTTCATCGCCTTTCTGCACAGCCATTTTCTCTTGTGTTAAGACTAGCAACAGAGGATCAGATTGGAATGTCTTGCAGTGTAGGATTTCTCGGGAATATTTGCTGAAAGTGGCAGAATATTTGTCAACAGTTCTGCAAGTTGTATAGCAACTTCCTCCTGTTGTCTCTTTGTCACTGAAAAGTGAAGGAACAAGTTCCCTGGACATCGACTCTATTGGTCACTCTAGCAACATTCATATTCACCAAGCCAAGATAACTTTGGGTAGAGAAATGCCCCTGCCTTCCAACATGAGAGATATATACATTTATATGCATAGACAGAAATGCTTTAGAATAAAATTGGGATATAAAAAAAAAAATAAGACAATGGGAGAGCAATGTAAGGACCAAGGCATGCTCTGAGTATGCCTGTTCAAATTATCTTCAGATTATGTTTTACCTTATCTGGTGTCCCAATTGCAAAAAAATAAAAAAGCTAATTCTTTTTGTACATGGATATTGTTCTCATACAATTTTCCTTATACTTAAAATAGTTCTCAAATATTTTTATCATAAGTATACTTTCAGAATATGGATAAGATTTTTGCTTTACAAAGATGGGATATTTTCACTTTCAGATTATCCAAATTTTCTGTGATTGCCCTCCAATGGCTTTAATTACCTAATGTGATCAATAGGACATTAGTTTAAGAAAAGTCATCAACAGTTCTGAGTTCTTCTACTTGAAAACAATGTTAATACTCTTTTATAGGTATTGTGAACCATGCCTAACTAGGCATTTTTTTTTAGAAATCATTTTTTAGGATGGCCAGAAACTATTTTTCAATAAAGTAAGACTGTAAAACAAAAATCATATAACTTCGCTCACTGACTATTCCAGAGCCTAGGCTGCATAGCAACTGAGGTCATTCTCTAATAAATAAATATGTTAAATTACAACTTCTTTATTTTATTTCAATTTACCCAAAATAAACATTAAAATCTGATTTTTGACTTGTCAGTGACCTGAATGGTTAATGAGTTATTATAAAATTGGAAATGCTAAGATATAATTATACCCAGAAAAAATTTATGTCGATGCTGTCACTTTTCTGATATTAGCTAACTATTTATTCCAGGTGCTGTCATGAAAGTTTAAAGTCTAGACTTTTTCTCCACTCTGGGCTGTTAGTGCATCTTGACAGTATTAATGTCTCCTTAATGGAATTACACACTAAGCTGAAAGTACAGCTCTTTAAGTGTTAGCATTTATATTTCAGAATCACTTAGCAGGGAAGAAAACAAGTTTAAATTCTTCTGTGCCAAGCAATCCTACCACTCAGTTATCTTCGGGAATTGTCTGGGAAGAAAAATGAGATCTTCGCAAAATGAGGAGGGCCCTAATGGCTACTGCATGTTGTCCTTATGATCTGATTGCTACTCTTACCACCGCAGATGCCATTTTTGTTTCTCCTACTACAACTTTACTCATGCTGTTGACAATTTTCTCACTTTAGATCTCACTAGAATATTCTCCTTTTCTTTTTTCCTATCCAAATCTATTCATCTCCGAAGTCCCAGCTCTAATCTCACCTTTTCTAAGAAGCTTTACTGGATACTATAGCAACTATCAGTGACATCAGTCTGTAACTCCTACACTACTTTGTCTCTGCAATGCAAAATTTTAGCACTTAATTAAAGCAGATTTGTGGCTTTTAATGTGATTTTTCTCCCTGTAACCTAGCAGGACCCTATGGGAACTTCCCAGGACAGACATCTTCCCCCATATCCTCATCTATAGCTTGTCTCTGAAGTATTCAGATAATAGTATCTCATGTATATTTCTGGAGTTTCCCAGATGCTAAAAACCACCACCAAAGGGAAGAAATTAACTACTTGATGGTCATGAACATTTAGTTCCCAGACTTTTTGGTGCCTAAGGATCAATTGCCATGAGTGAATCAGAATTGTTCATGAGGTGATCACATACGCTGGGATACCTCTCCCTCACATGGCCTTTAAAACTGCTTTGCTGAAATTCTTCAGGGAGTTCTGATTGTTGGAGAACAAGCCACTCATTCTTGCATGGCCCTACAGTAAACTTTCTTTGCTCTGAAACTCTAGCTTTTTGGTTTCTTTGACCTCATTGTGCATTCAGGCACACAAAGTTTTGCTTGGTAACACTAGGGCTTCCCAGGTGGCGTGGTGGTAAAGAATCTGCCTGCCAATGCAGGAGACACAAAACATGCAGGTTCAACCCCTGGATAGGGAAGATCCCCTGGGGGAGGAAATGACAACCTGCTCCAGCATTCTTGCCTGGAAAATTCCATGGACAGGGAAGCCTGCTGGGCTACAGTGCATGAGGTCATAAAGAGTTGAACACAACTGACAAAGAGAGAGAGATCCCCATTCAAGGCATAGGTTTCTTGTAAGAAAGAATTAATTTTTGAACATCTGTATATCCCTTAGCCTATACAATGCACATCTGAAAATCTGATGAATTGCTTTGAGTGAGATGTTTATAAGAATTGATAAGGTCTCACATAGTGAAAGAGTTAATCATCATTTTTCAGTGAGGGGAAAAAGGTCCATTACTTGTCCTTGGAGGTAAATAGAGCAAGCAGCCAGATAATATCCCTTTTTAATGTTGAATAAAAAGATTTAAGGAACAATAACAGCTGCAGTTTTAAGAGCTTTGGCTGTGTCCTATCACTGGCCCAATTGTTTGACATGTATTGTTGAATTTAATCCTTCCAACAGCCCTCTGCAGCAAGTATGGTATTACTATCTCCATTTTGCTGATGAGAAAACTGAGACTTAGAGAAATTAACTAGTTTGTCCATTGTTGTATAGTTAATAAAGACAGAATTAAGATTCAAACTTCAGTTTCCCGATTTACAAAGCTCAAAGTTCTTAAGCATGAAGAATGTTCTGTTGCCTCCCCCAAATGAAATTGAATTCAATGGCTGCTGCTGCTGCTGCTAAGGCGCTTCAGTAGTGGCTGACTCTGCGCAACCCCATAGACAGCAGCCCACCAGGCTCCTCTGTGCCTGGGATTCTCCAGGCAAGAATACTGGAGTGAGTTGCCATTTCCTTCTCTGTGAATTCAATGGAGAGGGAGTAAATGCAGAATTCCTGCTTTCAAATTTGAATGTAAATAGAATCATAGGGGCAGACCTTAGAGAAACCCTGAAGTCTCCCTGCCTGGATCCATTTTCTTTTGGCAGTTCAAAAGCAGTTTCTGAATTTCCCATTTGAGTGTGACTTAAACAATTACCTTCTCATTTTGACACATTTATTAAAGGAGGAAAGAGAAACTGAGGGAAGTCCTCTCTGCTAAATCCTTGTTTCTTATTTAATCTTCAAAGTTACTTGATCTGACTTATAAATTAATTGATTGTATGTACCAAAGCTGCTGAACTGAAGCCCCAAAGAAAAAAACAGGTTCTCAGATTTCTTAGACATTGTGTAAGATGTCAGATGTTTGAATAGCAGTGCCAGTTATGGGTGTTTCCAAACATGGTCTAGACATAAAAGGAATTTGAACTCATGTAGAATTTTTAAGATTCTGTGTCTGCTTCTATCACTTTTATATCATTGCCTTAAGTTCTATGCCTCAAGCAGAAAAGTGTAAGTTTATTCTTTTTATCCATTAAATAGCTTAATCGTAATTAAAAAAAATAATAAAGGTAAGAGAGATCCACTAAAATAAAAGTCTATTCTTAGTCCCTCCTTTTGGGGCAAAATAAATTATTCTTTCAATTAGTGTTCTGTTCTGAATACATCATTTATTTAGTTTATTACTGAGCCCATTTGGTACTATATGGTAGCCTCTCCTTTAAAAAGCAGTTCAACCTAAAGATTTTTAGATCAAGTACAAGTTATATAAATTCTCTTTACACAAGTTTGTACAAATTGTAGTATCTCTACAGTAAATTTCCTTAAATTCAGTATCTATTCACTCAACAAACCACTTTGACCTCTTCTGTAGCATGAATCACAGGAATTTATCAATATGTGAAAGAAGTATCAAAGGTGACAAAACATGTTTGTTGCCTATAACATGCCCCTATATTATTATAAGACTAGTACCAATAGTTCTTATACTATTTAATTATATGCTGTTAATATTTCAATTATTTGATGAAACAGTACTTCAAATAACTAATGAGCATTTCATCTTCTTGTTTACTATGTGAACCCCCAAATTTAAGCACCCATTTTCTCTCTCTTGCCAGCATTTTAAGCATTTTCTAAGTATCTGTTAGAGAACATGAAAAACATTGAGTGAGGAAACAAACAGAACAAGGTCCATCTTGAAAGCAGGGCTCCATCTTGAAAGCAGGGCTCCATCTTGGGCCGGACTGTGGACTTTGAGCTATATGACCAGTATCTATGGAAACGACATACCAACTGGAAAACCAAAGGCCTCGGATGGATGGAAGAGCCTCAGGGCTCATACCTAGACTCTCCATCGCCTAAAAGAATACCTTAATTATCTGTATAACTGGATAGCATCATAAATTCTATTATGCTTATTGGGGTGTGATCACAGGCCTATTGATAATTGACCACTGTTAACTACCTAGGCTGAAGGCATACGAATCATGGGTTAACTTTGAATGTATCTTTCTTTTCCTTTGTCCAGAGTAGTTTCAGAGAATTTGGGAAGGTGGGTTTGGACACATACACCTGGGGTACATAAGGTTTTTACAAAAACTGTTCGGGGTCCTTGGCTAAGAGGAAACTCTGCCTTGGGCCCACTGGTGTAATAACTGCACTCCATTATCTGCATTGTCCTTCTGAGTGAGTCTGTTTCTCGGAATGCGTGGCTACAACATTTGGTGCACTGGCCCAGAAACTCCTCACTTTGAGGAGATAAGTCCCATTTGGGACTACTCCGAGGCCTTGCAGCTTGAATCTTCTAGTGGGGGAAGGCACCTCACCCTTCTGGAAGGATTCTGCTCCTCAATGCGCAGACTTTTCACATTAGCAGGTACTGGACAGCAGGAGGGGAACGGAGCACTCAGGTGAGGAGGAACCCACTCTGCAGGCTGGAAGAGGGGGCCTGATCACCCCCCTGGGAGGGACTAGAAGGGGCGTAGACCCAGAGGAGCCTGGAATAGGCAGGTGGCAGTGATTGCATAGTACACAGGTTGACAAGTGTGTTAGGACTTAGGAAGGAAATTTGTGAAGGTCATTTAGGAGGTAGTGTCCATGCCATCTTGGGGGAAATTATTACCAAGCAATCGTCAGGGAATTGTTAGGAGAAGAAACTTGGTCTTTGTGTGCTTATATTCTGCCCTTCCCAAGGAGGTATCCAATCTGCTGTGAAATTCTTGAGGCTCTCAGAATCGTCAGGCTAGAAGGAGGAGGATACATAAGTGAGTACGAAATGGCTTTTCCAGAGATGGCTTGGGATGTGGGATATTTAATCCATCTGTTTTCATCCACACCCGATCAAGCCCACCAAGCCAGAGTGGACTTTAAAAGTTAAGGGAGAAACAGTCTTGGACCACGTGGTGTTCTGGTTAGGCCGTGCTGACCGGCCGGTGAAGACACGCTGATCCCCCTCTCCCTCTGGGATCTGGCGAGTAAGGCTCTTCTCACCCCAATTAGGAAAGAGGCGGAATGGCAATTTAAGTTTCATTGAGTGGAAATATCAGAAGTACGTATGGAGAACTTCGTAGACAGAACGAAAAGCAAAAGTAGAAGAAGGTTCGAGAAGGTAAGCAAGATGGGGGGAAGTGAATCTAAGGCAACTGTATTGGAGTGCATGATTAAAATTTTAAAGAAGGGATTTGGAGGAGACTATGGGGTGAAGATGACGCCTAACCACTTCCACATACTCTGTGAGGTCGAATGGTCCCCTATGGGAGTAGGATAGCCACCAAAGAACACCATGCACTTAGAAATATGCAAGCAGTCTATACAGTAGTCACAGGAAAGCCAGGACACCCAGATCAATATCCATTTATTGACTCATGGCTAGGGTTACCTCAAGACCCTCCTACTTGGACAAGGTTCTGTATCCAGAATGAAAAGAGAAAAATATTAATGGCACAAAAATTGACTGATGATAAAAATGGAAATTCTACAGGATTTGGATGGGGATGGCCTGACCCGTCCACCACACTGGAGAATGACACGCCTGCCTCCCAGTGTTCCATCAGGACAAGAGCCTGCCTTAATGCCTGACCCAGGGCCAGGCGAAGTTCACGCAGCAGCCGCTAATCTTCTACCAACTCTCCCAGAGATCATAGAGCCGTTTCGGCAGGCTCCATCCCAGCAATGGAGACCTCTGATCAATGCCCCCAGAATTCCACCTCAGCCGGATCTCCTAGATTGTATCCACCTCTCCCAGTGAGTACTGATGGGATTAGGGAAGAAAACACAGGAATTAGACAGATGCTACCCTCCGCCAAGCAACAGGGGGAATGAACCCCACTACAGATGCCCCTCAGAGAACTACAACATCCTCTGATTCAGGATGCATGTGGGCACTACCATAAGCCCCCTGTAGCTTATTATTACCAGCCATTTTCCTCTATGGATATATTAAACTAGCAGAGACACACTCCACCATACTCGGGGGAGCCACAAGCCATGATTAGGCTAACGGAGGCTATTTTTCAAACCCACCGCCCTCATAGAGTGACATAATCCAACTACTGGTCTCCCTTTTCAGCACTGAGGAAAGACATAGGATCCTAACTGAGGCCAGAAAATGGTTAAGAGAAATGGCACCTGAGGGTACTGCAAACCCTCAGCAGTGGGCAGAACTAGCCACCCTGGATGAAAGGCCCAACTGGGACTATAACACAGAGGAAGGGAGGGGCCACCTGGAGAGATATCAGGTAGCTACTTTACAAGGCCCCAAGAGGGGGGCCCGAAAACCTATGAGTATGGCAAAAGCCTCTGAAGTGACTCAAATGGAAAGTGAATTGCCCTCTGAGTTCTATGATACCTGTGGCAGACTCATGTTGATGTATGGCAAAACCAATACAATATTGTAAAGTAATTAACCTCCAATTAAAATAAATAAATTTATATTAAAAAAAAAGACTGTGTGAGGCCTGTAGACTTTGTACACCAATAGATCCAGAGGCTGCTGGGTCTCAGATGGTAGTAAGTGCAACCTTATGTCTCAATCCTACCCTGAAAATGTCAGATGGGGGACACCACGTGATTCATGAATTTTTATACATCCCTGAATGCCCAATACCTTTGTTGAGAAAAGACTCACTGTCTAAATTGGGGGCACAAGTGACCTTTCCCCCCCATGAAAGGTGCACTCTTTGAGTGGGCTCAACCACCCATTTACTCTTCCTCTCAGTAACCCCTCAAGTTGAATGGAGGTTGCATGATTTCCTAGAATGGCTAAACATTCGAGAGAGAGAAAGTTTACTCAACAATTCCCTGAGGTCTGGATGGAAGACAACCCCCTCCCCCAGGCTTGCAAAACAAGTCCCACTGGTAATAGAACTCAAACTCAATACAATTATGTCAGCACCCGCCTTGATCCTGCCAGTCCTTGTTAAGCTGTTTACTCTTTACATGAGTGAAAAGGACAAGGTGGCTATGGGAATGTTGTCCCAGACTATGGGGACATGGGACAGACCTGTGGCTTATCTCCCGAAACGACTGGACAATGTTGCCACTGGGTGGCTAGGGATGCTTATGGGCAGTTGCTGCAGTTGCCTTAATGGTCTAGGAGGCAACCAAGCTGACTTTGGGCAAAGATTTGATCATAAAAGTCCTTCATGAGGTCAATTCTCTTCTGCGAGGGGATCCCCATAAATGGCTGTCATCATCCCAGATTACTCAATACCAGGGACTGTTATGTGAGAACCCCCATGTTACTATTGAGCCTTGTCAGGCCCTGAGTCCAGCCACTCTCCTTCCTGTGGGAAAAGGTGGGCCCTCACATGATTGCAAGGAAATATGCCAGCAGACTTGACTTGAGAGACCAGCCAATCCTGGACCCAGATTTGGTCCTGTACACCAATGGCACCAGCCTGGTGAAATAAGGACAACGACCTGGGATATGCAGTAGTCACAGAAGAAACCATCGTTGAGGCTAGCTCTCTGCCATCACACTGGTCCACTCAATGGGCCAAACTATATGCTCTAATCCAGGCCCTCCAGCTGTCAAAAGGTAAGAAGACAAACATTTACACAGACTTCAGGTATGCTTTTGCCACACTGCATGTACACAGGGCTCTGTATAAGGAGAGAGGCCTTTTGACAGCTAGTGAAAAAGATATTAAAAATAAGGAAGAAATTAAGACCCTAATAGATGGTGCCTGGGAACCAGAAAAGGTTGCAGTCATAAACTGCTGAGGACATCAAAAACTGGATACCCACCAGGCTCGGGAAAACAAACTGGCATATAAGACTGCTACACAAACAGCCAAGGGATTGGGGGTGACAAGTGAAGACTCTATTAAAGCTCTCATATTGGTGGAGCTGCCTGAGCTAAAACTGGACTCTCCAAAATGCAATGAAGCCCAAAACTAACTAGCCAAAGTGTAAGGGGCCATCCAGACTGAAAAGGGATAGTGGGAATTGCCAAGTCGCAAATTATTCATACCGGAGGGTCTGGCACCCACTCTGGTAAGACAAACACACCAAGCGACCCACCTAGGCCATGATAAACTGGAAGAGATAATTCAAAAATATTTCTTGGTCCCTCCCCCTCCCACCTTCCCTATGCAGGACAGAATCTCAGAACTGCACTGCCTGCTCACCAGTCAAGGCTGCCTCTCAGCACAGAGAGAAACCTCCGGGGATTCCGCTAAAAGATACGTTGGCCTTTGACCACCTGGAAGTGGACTTCACTGAAATGAAGCCTCACTGACACTACCGTTATCTGCTGGTCATTGTATGTATGTTCTCGGGATGGGTAGGAGCTTTTCCTACCCGGACTGAAAGAGCATCAGAAGTAGTCTGGTGCCTGCTTAGGGAGATAGTTCCTAGATTTGGATTTCCTGCCAGCATTGGATCGGACAATGGCCCAGCTTTCAAAGCTAATTTAGTACAAAAAGTAAGCAAAACTTTAAAAGTGAAATGGAAATTACATACAGCATATAGGCCCCAGAGTTCTGGGATGGTGGAAGGAACCAACCGGATACTTAAAGAGACACACTCCAAGTGGATCATAGAGACTGTGCTCCTGGGTGGACTTGTTTCCAACGACTCTTCTCAGACTCAGGATGACCCCATGGCCCCATGGCTATTCTCTGTATGAAATTGTGCATGGGAGGCCCCCCTCCCATAATAAAACAGATGTCAACAAATTTGCCTCACGTAAGGGAAGATGAGAGTTCACAGCAGAAGGAACAACTGGGTAAGGTAATAAATCAGGTAACTACCACATGCCAAGGTCAGGGCGGCGACCGTGAGGAGCTACCCCACACCTGATGTCAGGGGAGGCGGCTGAGAGGAGCAACCCCATGTCCAAGGAGTGGCGGCTGTGTGGGCAAAGGAGGGCCGAGAGGAGCTACTCCATGTTCAAGGTCAGGAGGGGCAGCTGTGAGGAGATACCCTTCATCCAAGGTTAGAGAAAGCCAAGTAAGATGGTAGGTGTTGCGAGAGGGCATCAAACAGCAGACACACTGAACAAAGGTCCATCTAATCAAGGCTATGGTTTTTCCAGTGGTCATGTATGGATGTGAGAGTTAGACTGTGAAGAAAGCTGAGGACCAAAGAATTGATGCTTTTGAACTGTGATGTTGGAGGAGATTCTTGAGAGTCCCTTGGACTGCAAGGAGATCTAACCAGTCCATCCTAAAGGAGATCAGCCCTGGGATTTCTTTGGAAGGAATGATGCTCAAGCTGAAACTCCAGTCCTTTGGCCACCTCATGAGAAGAGTTGACTCATTGGAAAAGACTCTGATGCTGGGAGTGATTGGAAGCAGGAGGAGAAGTGGATGACCGAGGATGAGATGGCTGGATGGCATCACTGACTCGATGGACGTGAATCTGAGTGAACTCCGGGAGTTGGTGATGGACAGGGAGGCCTGGCGTGCTGCGATTCATGGGGTCGCAAAGAGTCTGACATGACTGAACGAATGAACTGAACTGAACTGAACTGATTCCAGTCCATTTTAGTTCACTGATTCCTAGAATGTCGATGTTCACTCTTGCCATCTCCTCTTTGACCACTTCCAATTTGCCTTGATTCATGGACCTGACATTCCAGTTTCCTATACAATATTGCTCTTTACAGCATCAGGCCTTGCTTCCACATCAGAGGCATTGGACACTTTGGAAGCTTCCACATCGGACCAGTCCCATCCACAACTGGGTATTGTTTTTGCTTTGGCTCCTTCCTTTCATTCTTTCTGGAGTTATTTCTCCACTGATCTTCAGTAGCATATTGGGCACCTACTGACCCGGAGAGTTCCCCTTTCAGTATCCTACCATTTTGCCTTTTCATACTGTTCATGGGGTTCTCAAGGCAAGAATACTGAAGTGGTCTGCCATTCCCTACTCCAGTGGACCACATTCTGTCAGACCTCTCCACCATGACCCACCCGTCTTGGGTGGCCCCACCAGGCATGGCTTAGTTTCATTGAGTTAGACAAGGCTGTGGTCCATATGATAAGACTAGCTAGTTTTCTGCGATTATGATACCATCTTACTTGGGTTTCTCTTACCTTGGGTGTGGGGTATCTCTTCACAGCTGCTCCAGCAAAGCGCAGCCACTGCTCCTTACCTTGGATGAGGGGTATCTCCTCACTGCTGCCCTTCCTGACCTTCAACGTGGGATGGCTCCTCTAGGCCCTCCTGAGCCCACACAGCCACCGCTCCTTGGACATGAGGTTGCTCCTCCCGGTCGCTGTCCCTGGCCTCAGGCAGGGGGTTGCTCCTCCCGGTCACTGCCCCTGGCCTCAGGCGCTGCCCCTGGCCTTGGACTCGGGGTGGCTCCTCTCGGCCACCGCTCCTGACCTCAGATGCCAGGTAGCTCCTCTCGGCCATCGCCCCTGACCTCGGACATAAGGTAGCTCCTCCCAGCCTCCGTCCCTGGCCTCAGACTTGGGGTAACTCCTCTCGGACGTTCCTGCACCATCGCAGCCTGGCACTCTAGGCCGCTGCTCCTGATCTCGGACGTGGGGTAGCTCCTCTCGGCCACGCTTAGTGCACCGGCCACAGCTGCCTGCGCTTAGTGCACTGGCCGTAGCCGCCTGGAAATACAAAAAACCTCGAATAGCCAAAATAATTTTGAGAAAGAAGAATGGAACTGGAGGAATCAACCTGCCTGACTTTAGGCTCTACTACAAAGCCACAGTCATCAAGACAGTATGGTACTGGCACAAAGACAGAAATATAGATCAATGGAACAAAATAGAAAGCCCAGAGATAAATTCATGCACCTATGGACACCTTATCTTTGACAAAGGAGGCAAGAATATACAATGGGTTAAAGACAATCTCTTTAACAAGTTGTGCTGGGAAAACTGGTCAACCACTTGTAAAACAATGAGTCTAGAACACTTCCTAGTACCATATACAAAAATAAACTCAAAATGGATTAAAATCTAAATGTAAGACCAGAAACTATAAAACTCCAAGAGGAGAAAATAGGCAAAACACTCTCTGACATACATCACAGCAGGATCCTCTATGACCCACCTCCGAGAATATTGGAAATAAAAGCAAAAATAAACAAATGGGGCCTAATTAAACTCAAAAGCTTCTGCAAAACAAAGGAAACTATGAGCAAGGTGAAAAGACAGCCTTCAGATATCCCCATCTGAATGCAGAGTTCCAAAGAATAGGAAGGAGAGATAAGAAAGCCTTCTTCAGTGATCAGTGCAAAGAAATAGCGGAAAACAACAAAATGGGAAAGATTAGAGGTCTCTTCAAGAAAATTAGAGATACCAAGGGAACATTTCATGCAAAGCTGGGCTCGTTAAAGGACAGAAATGGTATGGACTTAACAGAAGCAGAAGATATTAAGAAGACGTGGCAAGAATACACAGAATTGTACAAAAAAGACCCTCATGATCCAGATAATCACGATGGTGTGATCACTCATCTAGAGCCAGACATCTGGAAATGTGAAGTCAAGTGGGCCTTAGAAAGCATCACTACGAACAAAGCTAGTGGAGGTGATGAAATTCCAGTTGAGCTATTTCAAATCCTGAAAGCTGATGCTGTGAAAGTGCTGCACTCAATAATGCCAGAAAATTTGGAAAACTCAGCAGTGGCCACAGGACTGGAAAAGGTCAGTTTTCATTCCAGTTTCAAAGAAAGGCAATGCCAAAAAATATTCAAACTACTGCACAATTGTACTCATCTCACACGCTAGTAAATAATGCTTAAAATTCTGCAATCCAGGCTTCAGCAATTACATGAATCGTGAACTTCCAGAAGTTCAAGCTGGTTTTAGAAAAGGTAGAGGAACCAGAGATCAAATTGCCAACATCCTCTGGATCATGGAAAAAGCAAGAGAGTTCCAGAAACACATCTATTTCTGCTTTATTGACTATGCCAAAGCCTTTGACTGTGTGGCCCACAATAAACTGTGGAAAATTCTGAAAGAGATGGGAATACCAGAGCATCTGACCTGCCTCTTGAAAAACCTATCTGCAGGTCAGGAAGCAACAGTTCGAACTGGACATGGAACAACAGACTTGTTCCAAATAGGAAAAGGAGTACCTCAAGGCTGTATATTGTCACCCTCCTTATTCAAATATTTAGCACTTTTTTATTGTTATTTTATAATTAGTGGTTAGCATACCATTTTGTTGCTAAATAGACTACTGGAAGACAAGGGTTGCATTTTTTGTTGTTGTTATCATTATTATATTACAAGTATTTGCCTCAGGAGTTCTCACAAACTAAACACTCAATAAATGCTGTTTTTGATTTATTATTGTGTTAAGTGACAATTAAATAAGAAAGAAATAGTCCAAACAGCTTACTTTGGAAAATTTATACCAAACAGAGAGAGTGGGACATATTGCACATATTATTTATTTACCTTAATTTAGAGCAAAATGCATTTTTTACAAGTGTAAATTATATTGCCTCAGAAGAGGTAATTATCAAAGGTGTTTTTTATTAGAATATTTAAAAAAATTGCATTTGATATGTTGTAAAACTCCTTTTCAAACTAACAACAAAGCTTTTAATTGTTGTTGTAATGGAAAAAATATCAACAGAAGCTCAATAAGTTTCCATGCTACATATTAACAACAATGCCTGACACTGAGAGGTGAGGCAAGGGAGAAGAGGAAAGGCAATTATATTGGTGGAGAACACCCACAGAATTCCCAAAGCACACCTGATTAGCCAAGACAAACATTTTAGGCAGAGCTAAGGTAAATGACACCTAAGGCATGTGTTCCATGATTAAGTGCCACTCTTAAGGAGTTACTGGAGTTTTTCGTTTAATTATTTTCTTGTTGAAGTGCATGCATTAAATGCCTTCAATTATCCAAAAAGTGTGCAATAATTTTGTATCATCCTTTCCGTATAAACATTCTTTACTACCATCTCTTTAGGGCATCAGGGAGGAGACATGCTATGCTGGTTAAGTGACCTCAGTGTTGCCTTCAAGTATCAGAAGTCTTAGTAAGCACCACTGCTTCAAAAGAGTCAGCACAGATGTGTGACTGATTATTCATCTTGCTTGAACTCTCAACATACTTAGATTAGATACTTTTTCAGGTTTCCTTTGGTCAATGGGGAAGGAAGGCTGGAGGCTGGGATGCAGAGGTGTTGCCATTCTCATTCCTTGCATCAGAACACTTGAGACACTCCCTTACAACAGCTCATTTTCTCTAAGCACGAAGCACACCTTAAATTTACACGCAGTTATATGTCATTTGAGTTCAGTCGCTCAGTCCTGCCCAACTCTTTGCGACCCCATGGACTGTAGCCCACCAGGCTCCTCTTTCCATGGGATTCTCCAGGCAAGAATACTGGAGTGGGTTGCCATGTCCTCCTTCAGGGGATCTTCCTGACCCACAGATAGAACCCACGTCTCTTGCATCTCCTGCAGGCAGATTCTTTACGGCTAGTGTCACCTGGGAAGACCACATGTCAGTTACATATATCTCAATAAATCTGAAAAACAATGGTCCAAGAGTCCCACAGTTATCTTTCATGGTCCAAATACATGTGCATTAAAGAGGCAAGGCAGATCACTAAATCCACTATTTGTGTACCTTCAGTATTTATGCCCAGGAAGCAGGTTCCCACTTCTGTAAATCCACAGAGTACAAGAGTAGCTCACATATAAACAGATACTTTAGAAAGAATTCGCCCTCAAAATGATTTTATGGACTATATTAAGAGATCACTCGATAGCACTGAGCAAATTACTTATAGTTGATTTTTCAAATGTAGATTTAATTAGGATGTCAATTATTGAAGCCTCCAAGCATCAGAGTTCATTTGATCATGTTTCAGATTTAGCCTCACTACCAGGAACACTGATGGAATTCTCAAGAGCAGCAGTGATGATGAATAGAAAGTGAAAGACAGATTTGCTTCTTGGGTCTGTTGTTCTATTATGTCTTGCCATTTGAACTCTTGCCAAAGAAGGGCAGAGTTTAATGAATTAGTTATTTTAGAGGCTAGGTAAACATGTGAGAGTTGAACTGTGAAGAAAGCTGAGCACTGAAGAATTGATGCTTTTGAACTGTGGTGTTGAAGAAGAGTCTTGACAGTCCCTTGGACTGCAAGGAGATCCAACCAGTCCATTCTAAAGGAGGTCAGCCCTGGGTGTTCTTTGGAAGGAACGATGCTAAAGCTGAAACTCCAGTACTTTGACCACCTCATGCAAAGAGTTGACTCATTGGAAAAGACTCTGATGCTGGGAGGGATTGGGGGCAGGAGGAAAAGGGGATGCCAGAGGAGATGAGATGGCTGAATGGCATCACCGACTCAATGGACATGAGTCTGAGTGAACTCTGGGAGTTGGTGATGGACAAGGTGGCCTGGTGTGCTGCGATTCATGGTGTCATGAAGAGTCAGACATGAATGAGTGACTGAACTGAACTGAACTGAATTGAATCTTCCTCTTTGGAGACTTTAAAAGAAAAATGGAAACCATGTTGTGAGACGAAATAAGTTGAAAGACAGAGTAACATGGACTTCCTGAGAATAAATGGATTAAGAAATAAACAATGTTGCATTAAACCAGAAAACACTGATCTGTGGCCTGGAGTTCAAACAGTCAAACTGTGTACACACACACAAAGTCACACACATGCTCATATATAAAATTAACTTTTATTGAATATTTATAATATGTCAGACATTGTACTAAGTAATTTACATAGGTTATGCATACAATCTACACCAATTTCTGATAAAAGAAATGTATTAGTATTGTCATGATAAACAGTGAAAATAAAACTCAGAGCTATTAAACAGTTTGGCAAATATTACATAACTAGTCTGTGGCAATGCTGATATTCAAACCCAGACTTTTCTGACTGCAACATGCAAACTCTAATCCAATATGATATATGACCTCATCTCCTGCATTGGCAGGTGGTTGTTTACCACTAGTGCCACTTAGGAAGCCTCTTCAAGAAAAGTGTAGGTGAATACCAGTCCTTAAGTGGGGGAGAATATTTTGCCTCTCATTGGAGAACCCTTATGGAATTCAAGATACAGTACTAGATATGGAGTCATGAGTTGAAATCCATCCTTGCTCTCAAAGAGCTAACATTAAAGAGGGAGAATAAATGTGGGCACAAATATTTGAAATGTAAGCCTGTGTGTCATAAAAACCTTGATAGGTACATACACAGTGCTCTGGGAGCTCAGAAAATGGAGAGGTAATAGTCAACTGGGTGGACTGAAAAGCATTTCACATGGTACATTAAAAGATGAATACTATGCCAGTGGTTCAGCACAGGAGGGGATAAGGGAGAAACATTGTTTGGAAGTGGAGAAATAGATACAAACAAATAAGTAGGGGGGGGGGATAAGAAAACTGAAGGAAGAATAAAGAGTCTAGTTTGATTGGCACATATGGTAGGCATTGACCAATGAGCCAGAAAGAAAAGTGTAGAAAGACCAGAAAGAAAGTGTGGGTCAAAACATGGAAATATGGTTTCAATGCTATTCTCTCAAATCATCCCACCCTCATCTTCCCCCACAGAGTCCAAAAGTTTGTTCTTTATATCTGTGTCTCTTTTGCTGTCTTGTATATAGGGTCCTCATAACCATCTTTCTAAATTCCATATATATGCATTAATATACTGTATTGGTGTTTTTCTTTCTGACTTACTTCACTCTAAAGGGGAGAGGAGTGCGAGTTTTACAACAGTATTCCAGGTGTGCTTTTGCAGCTTTATCAGAAAGAACATATAGATGAAATATATTTGGAAACTCACTCTAATAAATTCTAAGGTAAATCAAATCTGACCAAAGATCTTTGGTTGAAACCTGGTGAGATTTTCAATATGAGTATAAAGCCTTCTGTTGCCATGCTCATTTTTCAATAACTTTAGTTAACAAAAAAAGAGCTCTATATCACAGAGAAGGGCTGACAACTGCAGAGGGATCAAGATGCTTTACAATGTTTGCTAATAGGAATTAGCAGCTGGAAATAGGAGAAGGGGAGAAGGACTAGCTACTGTAAAGTCAAAGAAAACAGAAAACAAAAGAAAAAAGGAAAATCTTTACTGTCAGGGGCATGTAAACTGCTAAATTGCTCTTGTATTGCTTCTCTGACATTTGGGCACTAACATAAAATGGAGCGATTTGACATTGTTGCATGTGAAACAGAATATATTCTAAACAAATAAGGCTTGGAATGACAGATTTACTATTTAGATTATCTGTCAAATTCATGAGGTGAAGTACTTTCACATCACATTAAGGAATGTGATGTTCTATATGTTTCATAGATTATAAACATTATATGTTCTATGTATGTATGTGTGTATGTGTATGTGTAAGCATGTGCATTAGTCACTTCATTCATGTTCAACTCTTTGCGACCCTATGGACTGTAGCCTGCCAGGCTCCTCTGTCTATTGGATTCACCAGGCAAGAATACTGGGATGGGTTCCCATGCCCTTCTCCAGAGGATCTTCCCCATCCAGGGATCGAACCTGCAGCTCTCAAATCTCCTGCATTAGCAGGTGAGCTTTTTACCACTAGCACCATCTGGAAAGCTCACATATATACCCAGGGATCGAACCTGGGTCTCCCGCACTGCAGGCAGATTCTTTACCATCTGAGCCACCAAGGAAGTGTGTGTGTGTGTGTGTGTGTGTGTGTGTATAGCATAAGTGTGGCATAAACTGTTTCCAGTTGTTTTTTTTTCCACATTTATGGTAGAAATCAACAATTGGTCTAATGACTAGGTAATAAAATAGACCTAGAGATGAGATTTTGAAAAGTTTTTTTTTTAATTTTTTATTTTGTATTGGTGTATAGCCAATTGACAATGTTGTGATCATTTCAGACAAACAACGTATCCTTTATTTTTACTAATTTTCAACTTAGCTCTAGATTATATCAGCAGGTGGATCAAAATAACTTAGGGACCATATGCACTTGTTACTATGAACCTGTGCAAACTCAGCAGTGCTTCTTCTAATAGGATTTCTTTAATTTGCTTATGATAGTTTTAGGTTAGCTAAAAGGAAATCTCTTAAGCTTATAATCTCATGCTAATCTGAGAAAATAATATATAAACTTGAATTAACTGGAATTTTTCGTTCAGTATATCAGCTATGAAAATAAAGAAGAATGAAAGTATGATGTCTCTGGCAATAATCTAGTTTTCCGTTATAAATACTTCTGTAGGTTGTTAGCCCACTGAACTGTAGGAGGTGAAAACCAACTCTACATTGGCCCTGAAATTATCTGTGTCGTATGTGGGAGTATTTTAAGATGCTCAGTCATCTTACTACCTAAGGGCAGAGTGTTACATACTAGGGCAGGCCATGGGAACCTGAGTGTCCATGTTTGCTATTGCCAGTTTCACTCAGTCAACTCATATATCTGGAATTATCACTAACTTCTTGCTTTACTTTCCAATTTGTAGATGGCATTGTAGAAAAATGAAAAGGAACTGAATAGCTGGCTATTGAACATCTATTGTGTGCCTGCTTTAGAATCTACTGTGTTAACACTTATAGCAATTCTATAAGAATGATATAAACATCCTCATATTACCGGTGTGAAAACAAATTTAGATGCTTTATCACCGACCCCAAACTTCACATGTAGTAATGGAAGAGCCATTGGCTGGAGTCTTACAATAAAGAGAACCCAATAATATGGTTGCCTAACCATGAATTACCAGCATTGCTTAAATATTTTTTCTACAGAATCCTTCCCACTAGTTCAGGACATCTGGCTTCTGAAAGTTAGTCCAAGTTTATCATATTCTCCCTTGGGCATTCTAACTTGCTCGCTGACAGTTCACTTTTAAGGATCATACCTTCACCCTGAATGGTGTCCCCAACTCTACCCCACCTAATTTGATGTTTATTCCTTTCTCGTACAGTCAACATTTAATTCCCAACATACTTTATTCATGACCTCACATGATAGAGTGCACCAAGTGATGAGCTTTTAACACTGTGATCTCAGTGTCATCAAAAAGTTTCATCTGTGATTATAAATACAATTTATTTTGCTTGAGAGGTAGACATTGCTAGGGGACTCATGTGCAAGCTAAGTCATAATCCAGATTCTGTGTAAAGAAATTATTAATATGATAAAAGTATATTCATCCTTGATTTCTTTCTTATATTTTGAAAATTTAGACTTTTTAATTCATAAAAATTACTATTACACCAAATGGCATTTTTGGTCCATATTCATATTCTACTTTAACACTTAATAGCCAGTGGATATTAACATCATAGTTATCAATTTTTCAAAACTGGTTGTCAATATTTTGTAGTCTAAGAGTTCCAGAAGAATGGTTCCCATCTGTTGCAGTGTGTATTTATCTGCAATGGGTGTTTACAAGCCTTTTATCTGTGGACATGGCACAAATCTGCTATGCTGCTGAGATTCACTAATATGCCATGGGAATCAGCGGGATGTTAGGTCACATGTGGGATGCATCTTTCACTGAAGAGACATTCTCTATGAATGTAATAATGGGAGGCAGTGTATGGTTGGGGGAAAATCATGAACTTTAGAATCAGAACATTAGAGTCTGAATCCCTCTAACACTCAACCTGTGTAGCCTTACACACATTATTCAATCTCTCTGAGCCCCAGTTTCCTCATTAAGAAAAGCAGATATTATAGCTATACCTCAACAAAGCTGCTGTAGGGACTGGAGAAAAAGGAAAAAATTGCTGTGGAGCACCTAGCATGATGACTCTAGTAGTCACTTAAAAATAAAATCATTAATGATTAAAAGTAAAGTACTCACACCACTAAAGATCAAAGACAAAGGCTAAACTCCTAGGACTCTGGTCATAGAACAAAGCTGAATATTTTCCATATGTCTGAAAATAAAGCCTTATATATAATGTCACATCAAGGCATGTTGATTTCTTTTTTCTTTATTTTTTACCAAGCTTTTTATCATGTCAAGACTTAAATCAGAAGTTGGCTTGGCATTTTAAGGCTTTCCACAAAATAACCCTTGAGGATGAAAATAAACCTCAAAAGTTTCCAGATCAAGCTTTGGGAAAATTTTGATCTCAGATACTTGTATGATCATAATTAGCTTACATTCCAATAGGACATATACTTTACAACATAAAGGAATCATAACCAAAACAACAAAGAACATCCTGAATTTCGAGCCAAAAGATAAGTGCTTTGGGCTTTGAGGAAAACATGAATTATGAAGTGTGTGGTTCAAAAAAATTGTTTTAATTAGTGTACATCTTAAAAGCATCAAAAACATCATCTGATATGAAACCAAGGTTGGCAATTAAAGGAAATTAGTGGTATGTACACTTTGGAAATCGTTCTGTGGTTTCACGATCCCAGTGAATTTTTTTCAAGATGCTTTTGCTGCTAATGAAGAAACATAAGTGGCCCCACTGAGTAGACACATATTGAAATCAATACAAAATGCTGCCTGAGTGTATTCTAACATTTCAGAATTCAATTATACACAGTCTAAGAAAGAAGTTTTCTTGAATTATTTATTTATTTATTTTCCTTGCAAGGGAAGCAAAGACATCAGTATTGACCTGAGCACCTAAACTTTCCTTTGGTGTAATTTTATTTCAAAACAAAACAAAACAAAAAAAAATCAGTATCATAAGCCATTCAAAATATGAAGGAATTGTAAGAGTTTATTTTGCTTTATGAAAACTGATTCATCAAAGCCCTGTGGACTTCCTAACCATGCTGTGGTAAAATATGAGATCAGTGTAGCAATTCCTTCATCAAATGGATTTACTTTTAACATATCGACTTAGTGATCCTGTTAGCCACTATTTCAAGATTACAAGGTAATTCTTTAAAACCATGGTAATTCTCACATTCTATCATTGTTAATTAGCCTTTCGCATCGTGCAGAAAGAATTTCATTAAAGATTATCATTGTAGATTTAATATTTCTAAAAACTGTCTTTTTCTGATTATTTTAAAACCTCATATTCTTTATAACCCAAGTCTTATTGTTCTTTTATTTTCATTCTAGCATCATAAAGGGGTCATCCTACTTTATCATATGCAAATACATGCAGGTGTTCTAGCTGAATAGAAAACTATGCTAGTTTTACACTAGAAAGAAACTCCTTTTAAAATATCTCTGGCCCTAGGGACCGCCTTCCATTATCACTGTTCATTCCTGGTGAGAAATTATTAAGCAGATGTTACAAAGATGAGCTTTAGAGCCAGACCCAGGATATCTGCAATCTGTCTTTGGTACTTTCCAGCATCTCTTAGTGCTGCAACTTCCTCATCTACAAAATAGAGCTAATGATAATAGGCTTCAGTTCAGTTCAGCCGCTCAGTCGTGTCCGACTCTTTGCGACCCCATGAATCGCAGCACACCAGGCCTCCCTGTCCATCACCATCTCCCGGAGTTCAATCAGACTCACGTCCATCGAGTCTGTGATGCCATCCAGCCATCTCATCCTTGGTCGTCTGCTGGAAGCCAGTGTGAGGAATCCTGCCCGTGACAAGGTCATGAGGAAGGAAGCTGACATACACAAAGCATGCTCAGACTTCAGGGGCCCCTCTGGAAATTCCTAAGCATGTACCCCAACAAAAATCTGCTGGCTTTTGTGCTCTGCTTTTCCACTTTTCTGATATTCTCTGGAAAAAAAGTCAATTCAGGGCTTTAGCCTTCTGCATTTGAAAGGGATGTTTCAGTTAAACCCCCTCTGATAGCTCTCTAGCTTGCCTAACAGGTTCCCCAGACTTCTTACAGCCTGTGAATTGCTTACAGCCCCCCAACCTTGAGAAGCACAAAGCTTGAAAGCATCTTAAAGATACAGAGCCTTTTCTAAAGAGTTAAAAATCATATTGGTGACGGGTTTTCACTGTTGACTCAAGGATTGCTGCCAGACCTCCATATTCTTTATCTTTTAGGCACCTGGAAGGATGTTACTCAATATAAGCAGGATGTAGAAAAAGATACATAGTACTTTTGATGTTAGCAACACTAGACTTTTGAGTTAATTGCTTCTCTTTTGCTGTAAATCACTGTACTCCCTCTACTTGTTATAAGTTGCTGTATCTTTGCTGTGTAAGAATGCAACTTTATTTAGTGCTTTCTGAGAGTGGCACTAGACCTTGGGAAGATCAACACAAAAAAGCCTTCTGGTTGACAAACCCTTATCAGAAAAAAGGCTGTAAAATGTTAATTGGCCCTTTTGGCTGGAAGATGCTGTAAATTACCTAAGACTTGTGTATACAATTAGGTATGTGAGAGAAAAGCCTGGTTTTGATAAGAGTCTGGACTGCTAATGCTGCATAACTTTGTGTTACCCATTGATCTCCATGTTTTATCAAAAGTATAAAAGGCCTTCTGAACAATAGAGGATGGAGCTAGCTGCTGGACTGGTTTCCCCCGTGTCTCTCTCTCTTTCCTCTCCTCTTCACTCTAATTTCAGGCTGAATTCCCATCTGGGTCACGGAGGCTCGCCAAGTCTACTTACTTGCTGTGGCTGTTAAGATCCACGCGAAAGGGGGCCTAAGGTGAGGCACCCTTAGATATTCAAGCGAGCGCCAGAGGCCCAACGTAGATGGTGCAAATTCCTTGTCTGGAATTTTATTGGTCTTCCACGTAATCCAAGTTATTCAGCACTCTTCCTCCACTTAATTTTCCTACTACACTATTTTTTCTTAATGGATAATGCATCAATCAGTAAATAAGTTTTTCTCACGCCAACGCCATCCACCCTTCAAATTCCCTGGATCCACTGGGGCTGGACCCTGGCAGTCATCCCCTTCTCCTCCTGCCCCCAATCCCTCCCAGCATCAGAGTCTTACTGGAGCTTCAGCTTTAGCATCATTCCTTCCAAAGAAATCCCAGGGTTGATCTCCTTCAGAATGGACTAGTTGGATCTCCTTGCAGTCCAAGGGACTCTCAAGAGTCTTCTCCAACACCACAGTTCAAAAGCATCAATTCTTCGGTGCTCAGCCTTCTTCACAGTCCAACTCTCACATCCATACATGACCACAGGAAAAACCATAGCCTTGACTAGACGGACCTTAGTCAGCAAAGTAATGTCTCTGCTTTTGAATATACTATCTAGGTTGGTCATAACTTGTCTTCCAAGGAGTAAGCATCTTTTAATTTCATGGCTGCAGTCACCATCTGCAGTGATTTTGAAGCCCAAAAAAATAAAGTCGGACACTGTTTCTACTGTTTCCCCATCTATTTCCCATGAAGTGATGGGACCAGATGCCATGATCTTCGTTTTCTGAATGTTGAGCTTTAAGGCAACTTTTTGCCTCTCCTCTTTCACTTTCATCAAGAGGCTTTTAGCTCCTCTTCAATTTCTGCCATAAGGGTGGTGTCATTTGCATATCTGAGGTTATTGATATTTCTCCCAACAATCTTGATTCCAGCTTGTGTTTCTTCCAGTCCAGCGTTTCTCATGATGTACTCTGCATAGAAGTTAATTAAGCAGGGTGACAATATACAGCCTTGACGTACTCCTTTTCCTATTTGGAACCAGTCTGTTGTTCCATGTCCAGTTCTAACTGTTGCTTCCTGTCCTGCATACAGAATTCTCAAGAGGCAGGTTAGGTGGTCTGGTATTCCCATCTCTTTCAGAATTTTCCACAGTTTATTGTGATCCCACAGTCAAAGACTTTGACATAGTCAAGAAAGCAGAAATAGATGTTTTTCTGGAACTCTGTTGCTTTTTCCATGATCCAGCAGATGTTGGCAATTTGATCTCTGGTTCCTTTGCCTTTTCTACAACCAGCTTGAACATCAGGGAGTTCACAGTTCACGTATTGCTGAAGCCTGGCTTGGAGAATTTTGAGCATTACTTTACTAGCATGTGAGATAAGTGCAATTGTGCAGTAGTTTGAGCATTCTTTGGCATTGCCTTTCTTTGGGATTGGAATGAAAACTGACCTTTTCCAGTCCTGTGGCCACTGCTGAGTTTTCCATATTTGTTGGCATATTGAGTGCAGCACTTTCACAGGATCATCTTTCAGGATTTGAAACAGCTCAACTGGAATTCCATCACCTCCACTAGCTTTCTTCATAGTGATGCTTTCTAAGGCCCACTTGACTTCACATTCCAAGATGTCTGGTTCTAGATGAGTGATCACATCATCATTATTATATGGGTCATGAAGATCTTTTTTGTACAGTTCTTCCGTGTATTCTTGCCACCTCTTCTTAATATCTTCTGCTTCTGTTAGGTCCATACCATTTCTGTCCTTTATCGAGCCATTCTTTGCATGAAATGTTTCCTTGTTATCTCTAATTTTCTTGAAGAGATCTCTAGTCTTTCCCATTCTGTTGTTTTTCTCTATTTCTTTGCATTGATCGCTGAAGAAAGCTTTCTTATCTCTTCTTGCTATTCTTTGGAACTCTGCATTCAGATGCTTATATCTTTCCTTTTCTCCTTTGCTTTTTGCCTCTCTTCTTTTCACAGCTATTTGTAAGGCCTCCCCAGCCAGCCATTTTGATCTTTTGCATTTATTTTCCATGGGGATGATCTTGATCCCTAACACCAAAAAAAGATATCCTTTTCATTATAGGGACTGGAATGCAAAATTAGGAAGTCAAGAAACACCTGGAGTAACAGCCAAATTTGGGCTTGGAATGAGAAATGAAGCAGGGCAAAGATTAATAGAGTTTTTCCAAGAAAATGTGCTGGTCATAGCAAACACCCTCTTCCAACAACACAAGAGAAGACTTTACTCATGGACATCACCAGATGGTCAACACTGAAATCAGATTGATTATATTCTTTGCAGCCAAAGATGAAGAAGCTCTATACAGTCAACAAAAACAAGACCGGGAGCTGACTGTGGCTCAGATCATGAACTCCTTATTGCCAAATTCAGACTTAAATTGAAGAAAGTAGGGAAAACCACTAGACCATTCAGGTATGACCTAAATCAAATCCCTTATGATTATACAGTGGAAGTGAGAAATAGATTTAAGGGTCAAGATCTGATAGATAATAGGCTTAGTAATAGCTATAAGTCTGTAATGAAAATTAAATGAGTCAATGTTGTAACTGCTTAAAATGCTACCTGCTATGTAGTAACTTTTATATAGATTTTGTGAAATAAAATAAATATATTCCATTGCTACATATGACTTTCTTCATTTTTCCAAAGGAAAAATGGGTACATAAGATGTTATGGAAAAACTCGAATGAACCTTTTGGCCATCCCAACACTTTTTCCTATTCCCCTGTACCACTTTACAGAGTTTGCACTATTTTATTTACTTTCTGTGTCAGAGGTCAGTTGTGTTCTTTGTGGGAGACTTGAGTCACTAGCTGTGGGTGTGAAGGTTTGGGGAGTTAATGGCAAGTAACTGCAAGGAGATCCAACTAGTCAGGAAATCAGTCCTGAATATTCATTGGAAGGACTGATGCTGAAGCTGAAACTCCAGTACCTTGGCCACATGATGTGAAGAACTGACTCATTGGAAAAGACCCTGATGCTGGGAAAGTTTGAAAGCAGGAAGAAAAGGGAACAACAGAGGATGAGATGGTTGGATGGTATCACTGACTGGATGAATATGAGTTTGAGCAAAGTCTGGGAGTTGGTGATGGACAGGGAAGCCTGGCATGCTGCAGTCCATGGGGTCACAAAGAGTCAGACATGACTGAGTGACTGAACTGAACTGAACTGAATGGGTCCACTCCTCATTCACATATTCTATAGCAGTTACTTAATACTACTGATTTATTAATGAATATAAGTCATGATCACAATACATCTGGATTTAATGAAGTACAGTAGCAACCAAGTTAATGTCTATATCCATAATCAGACTATCCTTAGAATTTTTTCACAAGCAAGGCCATTGTTATTGAAAGTCATAGAAAACCATAAAAAGATTCCTCCCACATATACTAGTTTTATTTTGTTTTAAGTTTTTGACAGAATATTAGTCAGTTTTAGACTTGCTTGCATGCTGAGCATTGTAATTACTAAGAATCAGGGGGCAGAAAAGGTGGTTAAGCTGGGAGAATTTATTATCCAAGGGGAAAAGATCAAGTTATTATAAAATGCTGCATTACCAAAAAATAAGAATTCCACATGAACTGACATATGCAAACAGCTTGTGCAAAACTGGAAAATGACCATTTCTGAGTAGCTCTCTATTTCCCCCAGTACTACACAGATGCTAAGATGTTAGCTGCAGTGAATATTTATGACCCCATAGTTGTCCCCTACACACTAAAAAGCTACTGTAAATGATTTGCTTTATTTTTCAATATTTTTAAAAAATAATGTTAATTTTTAAAACTCCAAGTTGGAACTTCCCAAGACTTGCACCCCAGTTGTATTAATAATTTTCTAAAGATTGTAATAAAAATCTAAAAATTTACTTATAAGGCTTTTTCTTATAAGGAAATGGACACTTACATTTTGATTTTCATTATCAAAGAATAAGCTGAACTACTTCATGTTTCACAAGTTACTTTAATTAGTCGAACTTTACAGATAAGAACAATTCTGCTTAATGGGACACCATTGCAGCATTTGCCCATTTAAAAGAAATAAACCCTCCAAGTCACTATCTGTATCATGAGTCTTAATTAATTGTCATCTGAATGGCAGAAGGAAGCATTATCAAAGAGTTTACAGATTTCAGTGGAGGAATAAACATAATTCAATTTTAAGGTTATGTTCTATTTCAGTAGTTTCTGTTTTCAGATTGTTGCTTTTAAAATCCCACAAATGAGTAGTGAATATCTTACTAAATATAAGGAATTATAAAACTTATTTATAAAACACATGTTTTCTTTAAACTTTTCAGAGGCAAGCACAGTGTTTACCAAAAACAAGGTTGGAAAGTCCCTATCTGTATCATATTCATAATAATAGTATGCAATGCAATCCACCACTCTTTGACACATCTTAAATTTCAATTGAAATCTCAGGCAGTAAGGACACTCAAAGCTGTCAGATACCTACAAGATTTACCTAATAAAAGAGTCTCTAGTAAAACGTAATGTATAAGAAACAATTGTGTGTCTAACAAGATTTAAACAGGAGAATCAGTAATCAGCAAGAAATTAGTACAGTTAATTATGTTGCACTCAACTTAGTAGAATACAATCAGGAGTAACTGGCTGAAAAATGTATTGCTGATAGAGCAATGTCTTATTCATAGAGGAAGAGTCTTACTTAACAATGTCTAATTTCACTTGACATCTATTTACCGTATCCTACTTCATGTTAGACTAGTATTTCAAATCTTTGGACCTTAAAGTACAGATTTTAAAATTGTGTACTTTTCCTCAAAACTGCTATTCGGAAGACTACATAGGTTCTTAATTAAGTATATAGATGTGGATTATATCACCATGTATTCTACATTCTCATCAATTTTCTTGAGACTGAATCAGAAGTACAAGAGTAGAAAGTCAGTTTGAAATTTGGCAGAACTTCATGAATTTGGATTCAAGTAATTTTGGACAGTTCCTGGGTTGCAATGAACTTTATTTAATTAATCATTTCTACCCACAGTGCATGCATTAATTTTGCAACTCTTCCTAAAGAGGATAAATTAACTCTGTAAAATATTTTAGGATATTATTATTATAGAACACATAACTTCCATGAGTTTCAGAAGCACTCATCAAATAATAAACAATGTGATCCTCTCCTCACTCCTTTTGGGTTGTTTTTCTAATACTCTAGATATACTTTTATGTATCTACCTTTTAAAAATTTATTTCCTTAGTAACATGTAAAAGACATTTGAAAATATCTGGGTAGAGGATAATTTATGGTTATTAGTTTGACACCCAAGGGGTCAGATGCAGGACCTCTCTGTTATTAGCAACATTAGGTAAACCAGCTACATAATAACAAATTGCAAATAAACGTTTAGATTGATCTCATTTCATTTTTAAAATCCCTTAAGGCCTCTACGAAGAAAACAAACGTGCTTGGCTTTGTCAGTCTCATTCTGAGCTGTCCTGATGGAGATGAGTAAAAGTGGATTCTTTAAAAATAACTTATAGCTTAATTTCTTTTTAAATTCACACTGGTTTGTTTCAAGGAGGTCATATTAAAATTTGCCAAATTAACATAAAATCAAATTGTCCTATACCTTAAATTTCCCAGGTTTCTCAGTGGTAAAGAATTCACCTGCCAACACAGAAGATGAAGGAGACCCAGATTCAATCCCTGGGTCTGGAAGATTCCCCTACAGGAGAAAATGGCAACCCACTCCAGTATTCTTGCCTGGAGAATCCCATGAACAGAGAAGACTGGCAAGTTACAGCTCATAGGGTCACAGAGTCTAACACAACTGAACATGCACGCATATATACCTTGAAGTTAAGTCATACTACAAAACAGTAGTTCTCAATTTCTGTTATTGTTGTTCTTCCACTACTTTGTGACTAGACTTAAACATCAGTGAAACAATCATTTAGAAGATACTTTTTGGGTGATGCTTGCATCTTATCTAACAAATTAACTACCTCCACTATTATTATCCAACCACACTAGGAAGAAATAGGTATTTACAGTCATATTTTCACACAAGTCGAGGGCAAAGTCACCTAAAGAAATTTCAAAGAACATATATTGAGAAATATAACAAGATTTTTTCTTATACATTCATAAAAATCAGTTAAAGGGAAACATTGTGTTTCCTTTCAAACCTGTGGTTGGGGATGAGTCCAGATCTCCACAGTAGTTGTTTCTTTCATGGGTGTGTGAGGTCGTACAACTTCCTTCATTGGCTTTAAAGACGGAAAAAAACAGAAGTATTTGTTAAATGATTCGTTAAAAGTGAAAAACATAGTACATTGCACACGAGCATCAAACACAGGTAAGTAAAAGAGTGCCTGAGTAAATATCTCTTTCCAGATATTGCAGTTATTGAGGATTTACAATGTAACAGACACAGTTCTAGGTAAAGGAATAAGCAAGAGAAAAAAGAATTATTTTTCTCATAAAGCTTATATATCAGTGTTACATTTAAGAGTTCCACTGAACATATGAATAGGATTGTGAAGGGTGATTTTTAAATATTTAAAGGGATGAAGTTTAAGCTGCAGATACTTTCAATCCAATGCTTTTACAACTCAATGGCTTCAATAACTTGTGTTTGCAAATTTACAGTGTCTGAAATTAAAATCTATCCTGGGAGTGCCACCATATCACAAATTTGCTATTTATCATAGGAAGATATTTAATAGTTGTCGTAAATGCCAAGAAATTTATGAATTGGTACACAGATACTAGCATACCAACCCAGAATAATTATCACAATCTTGAAAAGACATTTTATATGCATTTTATATTTCTCAAGACAGAGCATATTCTCTGTTTTGATAATGATGAATATATTTAGAAAAGGCAGAGGAACCAGAGATCAAATTGCCAACATCTGCTGGATCATTGAAAAAGTGAGATGGTTGCAGAAAAACATCTACTTTTGCTTAATTGACTACGACAAAGCCTTTGACCGTATGGATGACAACAAACTGTGGAAAATTCTTAGAGAGGTGGGAATACCAAACCACCTGCCCTGCTGCCTGATAAATCTGTATGCCGGTCAAGAAGCAATAGTTAGAACTGGACATGGATCAACACACTGGTCCCAAATAGGGAAAGGAGTATGTCAAGGTTTAATACTGTCACCCTGTTTATTTGACTTATATGCAGAGTATATCATGAGAAATGCCTGGCAGGACAAGTCAAAATCAAGATTGCCGGGAGAAATATCAAAAAACCTCAGATATGCAGATGACACCACACTTATAGCAGAAAGCAAAGAACTAAAGAGCCTCTTGATGAAAGTGAAAGAGGAGAGTGAAAAATCTGGCTTATAACTCAACATTCAGAAAGCTAAGATCATTGCATCTGTCCCCATCACTTCATGGCAAATAGATGGGGAAACAATGGAAACAGTGAGAGTTTATTTTTGTAGGCTCCAAAATCACTGCAGATGGTGACTACAGCCATGAAATGAAAAGACACTTGCTCCTAGGAAGAAAAGCTGCGACCAACCTAGACAGCATATTAAAAAGCAGAGGTATTACTTTGCCAGCAAAAGTCCATCTAGTCAAAGTTATGGTTTTAACATGTATGGATGTAAGAGTTGGACTGTAAGCAATCCCACTGCTGGGCATATACACCAAGGAAACCAGAATTGAAGGAGACACGTGTACCTCAATGTTCATCACATCACTGTTTATAATAGCCAGGACATGGAAGCAACCTAGATGTCCATCAGCAGGTGAATGGATAAGAAAGCAGTGGTACATATACACAATGGAGTATTACTCAGCCGTTAAAAAGAATTCATTTGAATCAGTTCTAATGAGGTGGATGAAACTGGAGCCTATTATACAGAGTGAAGTAAGCCAGAAAGAAAAACACCAATACAGTATCCTAACACATATATATGGAATTTAGAAAGATGATAACAATAACCCTGTGTGTGAGACAGCAAAAGAGAAACAGATGTATAGAACAGTCTTTTGGACTCTGTGGGAGAGGGCAGGGGTGGGATGATTTGGGAGAATGGCATTGAAACATGTATAATATCATATATGAAATGAATTGTCAGTCCAGGTTGATGCATGATACTGTATGTTTGGGTCTGGTGCACTGGGATGATCCAGAGGGATGGTACGGGGAGAGAGGAGCAAGGGTGGTTCAGGATGGGGAACACGTGTATACCTGTGGCAGATTTTTGTTGATATATGGCAAAACCAATACAATATTGTAATTCACCTCCAAATAAAATAAATAAATTTATATTTTAAAAAAAGAAAACTGAACATGATGCTTTTGAACTATGGTGTTGGAGAAGACTCTTGACAGTCTCTTGGACTGCAAGGAGATCCAACCAGTCTATCCTAAAGGAAATCAGTCCTGAAAATTCATTGGAAGGACTGTTGCTGAAGCTGAAACTCCAATACTTTGGCCACCTGATGTGAAGAGCTGACTCATTTGAAAATAACCTGATGCTGGGAAATATTGAAGCTGGAGGAGAAGGGGAAGACAGAGG
Source organism: Ovis aries (assembly GCF_016772045.2). Taxonomy (NCBI): domain Eukaryota; kingdom Metazoa; phylum Chordata; class Mammalia; order Artiodactyla; family Bovidae; genus Ovis; species Ovis aries. Next base: position 142,032,073 of record NC_056080.1, read on the forward strand.
ATAAGATGGTTGAATGTGCATTACCGATGTGGTGGAAATGAGTTTGAGTAGGCTCTGGAAGTTGGTGATGGATAGGGAAGCCTGGCCTGCTGCAGTCCACGGGGTCACAAAGATTCAGACAGGATTGAGTGACGACTGAGTGACTGAACTGACTTACTGCCAGGAGCCAGCATGAGGAATCCCACCGGTGACAAGGTCATGTGGCAGAGGCCTTGATGGGCAAGGCGAATCAGGCCTCAGGTTTTCCCCCTGGTATTTCCTGAGCATGTACCCCCAAAAAATAAGAATCTGCCTGCCTTATTTTATTTTTCTACTTTTCTGACACTCTCTGGAAAAAGTTAATTCAGGGCTTCAGTCTCCTGCAAAAGAATGTCTCGGCTTAAAACCCCCTCTGATAACTCTCTGACCCCTGGACCTCTTACAGCTTGTGAATTGCTTGCAGCCCCCCAACCGCGAGAGGCACAAAGCTTAAAAACATCTTAAAGATACAGAGCCTTTTCTAAAGAGCCAAAAATCATATTGGTGATGGATTTCACTGTTGACTCAATGATTTCTGCCAGATCTCCATATTCTTTATCTTTTAGGCACCTGGGAGGATGTTAATCAATGTAAACGGGATATGGTAAAAGATATATAATAGTTCTGATGTTAGCAACACTAGACTTTTGAGTTAATTACTTTCCTTTGTTATAAATCACTGTACTCCTTTTACTTGTTATAAATTGCTGTATCTTTGCTATGTAAGAATGTAACTTTATTTAGTGCTTTCTGGGAGTGGCACCAGACTTTGAGAAGAACAACACAAATAAGTCTTCTGGTCGACAAACCCTTATCAGAAAAAAGGCTGTAAAATGTTAATTGGCCCTTTTGGCCGGAAGATGATGTAAATTACCTAAGACTTGTATATACAATTAGGTATGCAGAGGGAAAAGCCTGGTTTTGATAAGAGTCTGGGCTGCTAACGCTGCATAATTTTGTATTACCCATTGATCTCTATGTGCAATCTAGAAGGTATAAAAAGCCTTTCTAGACAATAGAGGCCGGGCTAGTCACTGGAAGGACTGGTTTCCCCCATGTCTTCTCTTTACTCTATTTTCTGGCTGAATTCCCATCTGGGGCATGGAGGCTCGCCATGTCTACTTACTTGCCCCAGCTTCTAAGATCCACGAGATGGGGAGCCCAAGGTGGGGCCCCCCCCCCCCCCCCCCGCTATTCAAGAGGATGCCGGTGGCCTAACGTAGATGGTGCAAACTCCTTGTCTGGAACTTTATTGGCTTTCCACATAAACCAAGTTATTCAGCATCTTTTTCTCCACTTAATTTTCCTACTACACTATTTCTTCCTAATTTAATCTTATATTTCTAATTAATTAAATAATAAGTTTTCCTTGCCTATCCGTCTCCCCTTCAAATCACCCTGGATCCACCGGGGCTGGACCCCAGCAACTGACTATATTTTCTGTATGTGTGAACTTAGTATGTGGGATAAAGGGTTTGGAAAGTCCCGTTTTTAAGGTTCGGTTGAACAAAAATTATTATGCTTTCATTTAAATGCAAATTGTGTTTATTCTGCAATGACACTATAGCTGTGACAAAAAGAATTCAATACGCACTGAGATTACCAGGCTAAGCACTCATCACAACATTCCAATTCACAGAAAAGCAACAGAAGAACTAGGAAATTAAAATGAAACATATCATCTTAGAATTTCATCACAAAAATAAATAAAAATGAGTGACAAAAGTCAGTTTCAGAAAGTTTCATTTATTAGCCAATCAGAGAGAACCACTTACTGATGTGAATTATTAAATCAGGCTTGCTTAGATAACCAAAGAAACAGGTCTAGATAACATAAACTTAAGACTATTAGCATTCCACCACATTGAGAGTAACATCAATGGTGATTTTTTTTTTTTTAAGGCAAATGATATTGGGTAATTTTCTTTGTCTTCTTCATGACTTAACAGATGCTATCAACAACTTTTAATTATTGATACTTACTTGAGGAAGCAATAACAAGTCTGAAGTGACTGAAGAATGAATTGTGCTGAACAGACTAGAGAAGAATATTTTCAAAGAATTTGACAAAACCTGATCTGGAATCTGCTAAGGTGTCTTACAATTAATGGTGGATAACATAAATGTGACACAGAAAATAAGTTTAACTGGACAAATATACAAGAATTGGGAAAATGTAAGGTGTTCAAAGCCTATGTTTGTTGTACATCAGCAGGTATTTTCTGCAAAATATTTGAGTGTATCATGTGTTATTGAACTAGGAGTGTCAATAGTGAACTTTATTCACTACTGATAATGGAACCATATTCATTCTGTGAACTTTCATCTAAACAGCAAGCTGAATATTCTGACTTGCCCTACTGTATGAGTAGTTAGAATATAAATTGTCTTGTAAGTGGCAAAGGTTTATTTTTGAGCTCAAAGCCAAGACTGGAATTTTGCTGAATTCGAAGTTCCCTTGACTGTTATTATTGAATACTAATTCACTCTGGCTGTTAGTTTTTACTGCAAACTTGATAATGTCTCAATAAATCAGTCTAAAATTATAAGGTTAATGAGTGTTTATATGCAAAACTTACATTACAGTACAGTCATTTTCACTCCAGTCCTCTAGAAGTTCAAATAAGCAAAATCTCCATCTGTGCACATACACAAATTTGCAATGTGTTGCAGTAAATATGGAATTAAGGAGCCTTTACCTAACTGTCAATTATAAATGTTTAATCTTTGGGACTTCCCTTGTGGTCTAATGGTTGGGAATCCACCTTCCAGTGCAGGGGACTCAGGTTCAATCCCTGGTCGGTAAACTAGGATCACATATGCCATGGAGCAACTAAGCCTGTGCACTGCAACTACTGCACTTGTGCACCACAACTAGAGACCTCATGTGCCACAACATAAGATCCTTTGTGGTGTAACTAAGACCTAACACAGACAAACAAAAAAATATTTTTTTTTAAAGAAATGATTAATCTTCAATATAATCACACTAAATGGCTGCTGCTGCTGCTGCTGATAAGTCGCTTCAATTGAGTCGGACTAAATGGCAGATATGAAGGAAAAATCTAATAGAATTTTTCACATGTCTTCTAAGGATAGATATGTTGAGTTAAAACTATATGCTTCTGGACTGATATCAGTATTTGGCAGCACCTATCTGTGTGAAAAGACATTTTCCAAGATCAGATACAGAAGTCCATTAATTAGTAGTTCTCTGCTACATGAAACTTTGTACTCATTATTATTACACTTGACGATGTAAATATCATCAGTTGAAATTTTATGGAAATTTGGTTTCTCTTTTGTTATATATAAAACTTTCTGAAACTTGTGGGGCCTTGTGGGGCTCCTGGACACAAAAGACTTTCTATTTCCCCTGTTTCTTATTTGTAGGACATAGGCTTCACCCAGGCTCCATGACCATCCCTAGTTCCAAAGGGCATGTTCAAACAGTTGCTAATCAGGGAAAGGAATGGATAGGAGAAAAAGGAGGAGAAACAATAATGCAACCTTGGGGCAGGGTCCTGGTTCCTCCTCAAGGGATATATATAACAATATTTTTGAGTTCTTCTACTGGAACTAAGATCCCAGCCAAATGGAAGATGTTAACTATTTGATGAAACACTCTTCATTCCAGAGAAAAAGTCAGAGTTTGATAACCTTGAGAACCACAGAATCCCCTCATAAGAACACACGATGCCAGGTGAGCTGTTTATTGAAGGAATGCAGACCCTGCGTGCACCCTGATCCTTTTCAGCATCCTTGCTCCTTGAACCACTACTAAAAAACTCATCACAAGCTCCCTTGGAATGGGACACACAGTTTGGAGGTCATTAGCCCACTGTGGCCTCCTTTGCCTTCAATGGCTTCCTTTGCCTGGCAAAGAAGTAAAGCTATTCTTCTCTATTTCACCCTTTACAGAAAAACTTTGCTGACCTCTGATCTAGAGGAAAAGAAAAGAAACACTAGTAACTATAATTGATGGACAAGTCTATGAAATAAATTTAGCACCTAGAAGCAGAGGGTGAAGAGGAGAGTTTTTCTGGCAATTTAGTCTAAGTTAGGGAAATCCAAGATGTGTTTTATATGATGGAAGATGTAACTGAATGATGGGACAAATATATGAGAAAGTGAATTAAGCACATACTCCTGATGGGCTTGTAAAGTCAACTGGTGATTTTATAGGGGCTTCCCTGGTGGCCCAGATGGTAAAGAATCTGCCTGCAATGCAGGAGACCTAAGGTTTAATCCCTGGGTTGGTCAGATCCCCTGGTGAAGGGAATGGCTACTCAGTCTAGTGTTCTTGCCTGGAGAATTCCATGGACAGAGGAGCCTGGTGGGTTACAGTCCATGGGGTTGCAAAGAATCAGACACAATCAAGTGACTTTCACTTCCATGTTTTCATTATACACTAAAAAAGGCAGAAATACTCAAATGTATTTGAGCAAAGTGTTCTGTGCCATAGGAGTTTCTAGGCAGATTTGTGTTCAGGTCTCAGATTAAGCTTTATTATTAAACCAAGTCTACTAGTGTTACATTTCCCATGCACATTTTAACCATTTGTTTTTAACATTTTCTGTCAATTGTAAGCAGTTTTATGTCTGTCTGTGGAGCTATCTGTTAAATGTATCATGCCACATTGTAGATGAGCAAAATGCCACCCTAACATATATATTTTTGACATGAGGATTAATTTAGGCTGATTATTTTTAAGAAACAGAGGGCTCAGAAAGTTTTTCCTTTTCCTTCCCCCTTAAATTCCTAAAAGAACTTAGATAAAGGGCCTATTCCCAGAACAGAGCTATCACTACAGATATTTGCAAAGAATATAAGCATGATGAGATGGGGGAAACTAAGTAGGGCCTCTGTGTCCCACCCTCTCTGAAGGGTCCAGGAAACATTTATTTACCAAAGATTTGCTTTTCCATCTCCATGTGAATTGCCTTCCGCAGCTTCGGAGTCTCAAATCACTACCCCAAGGTCCTTCTCTGTGTAGAGCTGAAGATGGTATTTAAGGTGAGACTGTCAGCCATTTTGGTGAGTTATTGTTTCCCTCAGTTCAGTTCAGTTCAGTCGCTCAGTCATGCCCGACTCTTTGCGACCCCATGAATCGCAGCACGCCAGGCCTCCCTGTCCATCACCAACTCCCGGAGTTCACTCAGACTCACGTCCATCGAGTCGGTGATGCCATCCAGCCATCTCATCCTCTGTTGTCCCCTTCTCCTCCTGCCCCCAATCCCTCCCAGCATCAGAGTTTTTTCCAGTGAGTCAACTCTTCGCATGAGGTGGCCAAAGTATTGGAGTTTCAGCTTTAGCATCATTCCTTCCAAAGAACACCCAGGGCTGATCTCCTTCAGAATGGACTGGTTGGATCTCCTTGCAGTCCAAGGGACTCTCAGGATTCTTCTAGGTCTCTCCTATGTATGCATGTTATTCAATTTTTGTTTAATTTTTGCCTGTTAATTTGTCTCATGTCAATTTAATTCTTAGACCAGCCAGAAGAACTTAGAAAGATAGAGTAAAATTTTTTCCTCTCTGTTCTGTGCTTAGTCGCTCAGTCATTTCCGACTCTTTGCAACTCCATGGACTGTAGCCCACCAGGCTCCTCTGTCCATGGGGATTCTTCTGGCAAGAATACTAGAGTGAGTTGTCATGCCCTCCTCCAGGGCATCTTCCCAACCCAGGGATTGAACCCAGGTCTCCAGTGTTGTAGGCAGATTCTTTACCATTTGACCCAACAGGGAAGTCCATTTCCTCTCTGACAACATTCAAATGTTCACTGAACTATATAAGAATGATATTTTAGGTGGTCAAATACTTAAAGCTATGTGAATGTATCCTTTCCACTTAAATCTGGCAATTAAACATCTCTATTGTAAACTATGCTTCAATATTCAAACATTAAGAAAAATCTATTGAAATTTGTTTTGTACAAAAACAACAAATTAAAATTAAAATAATACTCCCCCCCTAAAAATGTTCTTCCATTACCCCTTCCCCTTCTACCAAGCCCCACAGTTTTAATGCTAGTAACTAGGAAATAGTCCAATAAAGTAGCTCTAACACATAGAACTGCTGAGCATTAACTACAATGAAAGTAAGAGAAATGGCAGCTCTAGGAATATTAGTGATGAAAAATATGTATTTTACTTTTTAAAAAAATGAAATATGGTTCATCATTGACATCTGAAAATTAATATGCTGATCTACATTTCTGTCCCCTTACATGTACCACATACTGAACCAAACTGCATTTTCCCTTTTATGGAATCAGATGTCAAGTAAAGAGTAAGTGCTTTATAATAATCACTATCTTTAAAGATTTAAGCCTCATTTTAATCCAGTTCATATTAAGACAGTGCTCAATAGTAAAAAGTGAGAAGTATGCCTTACCATTGAGCTTAAAGAGTTTTGAGAAGTGTCAGTGGCATTATTCCTAAAAGTAAAAAAATAATACTTTCAAGAGAACGATGGGTAGATATTGGATCTCCTTATCATTCTTGAGTCAGATATTACTAGTTCATAGTTTAGACATTGGAAAGGAATCCAATGTTATTTTAAAATATATTAAATCCTTAAACACTAATATTTCACCCGTGATGTTCTGTTGATCTAATAAAATAGTCATATGTGAAATTAAAAAAAAAAAAGTTCATTTATCTTATTTCACCTTTCAGAATCCAGAAATTTTATAGCTTAAAAATATGTCTATAGTCTGGTTGAATGATTTTACCTACAAATGTGGGAAGAGTCCAGCTAATAAAAAGTATTGATTCAGTGTAAATGACCAAAACTCTATTAAATCTCCCCCAATTTGGGGGGGTGGGGGTGGGCAGGTCTGAGGCAAGAAGTAAGGAAATTTCAGCCAAATTTCTATTCACAGAAATGTGAATTATAGCTCAAAATACATACAATGATATAGTTTCTGTGATTGTCAGGAACGTATTTTCAGCTGCCACAGGATTTAGTCTTTCAAAAAGTAATGGGAGACTGTTACAGGTGACCTACAAGAGTAAAATTCACTTCCCCAACTGAAGGGGACAACAGAGGTTGAGATGGTTGGATGGCACCACTGACTCGATGGACATCAGTTTAAGCAAGCCCTGGGAGTTGGTGATGGCCAGGGAGGCCTGGTGTGCTGCAGTCCATGGGGTCACAAAGAGTCAGACACAACTAAGAGACTGAACTGAACTCAACTTAACCTAAGTGCCTTGCCAATAAAAGGCTTATGAAGCAACACGATTTGATTGAACCCTCTAAATACAGCAAGACCTTCTAACTCTTCTCAAATATTTTCCTGACAGTGTCACACAGAAGCTGAGCTTCAGGGGCTTAACACATTGACTGCATACCTTCCCCTGACTAATCCCCAAATTACTGGGCCAGGCAAACTCAGACTGATTTTGTCATCATTTTAAGGTGAAATGTGGAATACATCCCTTATTCTCCCTGTTGAAAAATTTTATTGCCACTTAAATCTAATTGTTAGGGGAAGCACACTGATTGAAACCACCCACCCTGGCCAGGCACCATAGTAACTATTTGCATGAGTTGTTTTATGACAGGAGATCCTGATAAGGAATACGGAACTAATAAGCCACCACCAACAGGAAGAGTTCAGGAAAGGTCAAAAGGAGACATTGTGTGTCCGTCCACTTCCCAGAATCCCTCTTGCTAGCATCCATCTTGGCTGAGTGATGCGTGCACCACCAGGAAAGACTCTGAATTAGAATGATTGCCCAAAGACCACCCAGAAACTAATCCCATCACCATAAAACCCGAGACTGTGAGCCATGTGACAGAGCAGTTCTCCTGGGTTCCCTTACCCTGCTGCTCTCCACCCGGGTGCCCTTTCCCAATAAAATCTCTCGCTTTGTCAGCACATGTGTCTCCTCAGACAATTCATTTCTGAGGGTTAGATAAGAGCCCAGTTCCGGGCCCTGGAAGGGGTCCCCCTTCTTGCAACATAAGATAAGAAAATCATAGTTAAAATAAGATCATGATATCTCTGACTAGAGTCTCAACATTATATCATTGTTTCAAAATCTAACAAAAAGAGAATCCAGAGAAGCTTCAATGATTCAGCAATTACATTTCTTTCTCAAATATAGCTGGTTTCCCATTAGAAATGCAAGTATGTTTCCATTTTCTTGGTAATCATATGCACTCCAGGAATCTCAAATTTTGCAGAAATGTGACATTCTAAATTGTCAAAACCATCCGTTTATTTAACTACCAAAGACTACAAGTGAATTTAACTCATAGATTATTGCTATTTTATTGCCGTATATTTGACATATTGACAGATTAGGGGAAAAAAGTCTCCTCAAACTAGCATATGAGACAATTTTAAGAGAGTCTTATGTAATATCTACCACAAAGATATATACCTAAAGAAATGTAAGTATGCAGGTGATGTTTCTAGAGATAATAGTTGAGCTATTGCAAATCTTAAAAGCTGATGCTATGAAAGTGCTGCACTTAATATTTCAGCAAGTTTGGAGAGCTCAACAGTGGCCACAGGACTGGAAAAAGTCAGTTTTCATTCCAGTCCCAAAGAAAGGTGATGCCAGAGAACACCAGGTTAATATAAACTAATTTCTTTTAAAGAATATATAGTTTTTCTATGATAACTGCTATCATCAAAGCTTAAAGGATGAAGACTTAGGGAAAACACTGTAGAATTATTCATTAGGCATATCCAGTGTTTTCCAGACTGGTCTGAGTCCCTCAGATGTATTTTGGCATTTCAAGAATATTCTGATCCTCCTTCTGGTTTTAGTTAGGCCTAAGAAAAATGTTACAAAAGGAAAGGAGTAGGCTTTGAGGAATATATTCACTGATCCATGAAGATTCCAATGGTTCTGCCAAAAGCAACAACTATTTTGAAATTTTCCTTCAAGGGTAACAAATCACCAGGTGGAAAAATCAACAAGCTTGGAGCACTTAATTAGATCTTTTTTCTTAATCATCAATAAGTCAAGTGCATCCTGTGTGTTTAGGGAAGGGGGGGAAGTGTTATAGAAGGGGGATGAATTAACACTTAGAAAGCTCAAAGGTTTAACAAAACCTGACATGAGATTTGCCAGATGGTTTTGGTACTGGATTGTAAAACTTGAAACTAATCTTCATTTAATAGTTTTAATGGTTGTATATCTTTTATAAAGCCTCTTGCCCTTCTGCTATGGTGATTCTGCAAAATTATAGATCAGGCTTTAAAGAACAGGTTCTATGAACAGAGTTTCCTTAAATCTCAGCTAAACTGAGCAAGAAGATTACATGTTATTATGAGGTAGCACAGCAGGATTTTTCCCCCAGCAAACATAATGATGTGAAAATGGGTAAAGCTATCACTCTATGCAAAGAGGTCATCCATTGAAGAACAATGATTTTCACACAGATTATATGCACATGTTGAAACATTCACATTGCAAAATCTTTTTCTTAATGTTTCTTTGAAGAACTCTGATCCAGAGAAGCAATCAGATCTAGATAACAAGACCCAGTGACCTTATTACTAGGAGGTGGCTGCCCCAGGGCACTTGGAAGAGATTGTGTCTGTCACAGACATTTACTGGAAAAAAAATAAAGTATAATATTTATTTACCAGGTAAGTTATATTTAGTCCCAGCTTACTAAATTTATTTGAAGGAGAAGACATTTTTTCTCAGTTTTACATAATTTAAGTTTACTGCACATTAAGAATACATATTCTTATTAGGACACAAAAGACCAAAAAGGTAATACACAGAACTATAATCCTGCATGTATTTTCATATTTCAGTATTCCTACTAAAAGCTGATTAAGGTATGTGCCATAATAATGAACTTCAAATATGCAGTAGAAGAGTTATGCCATCATCAGGTTATTTAACACCAGATTGTTTAAACTTTCTTCTTTTAAATATCAACAGTTACAGAAAATGAAAATGAGTACTAAATGAAATATATAATGTATTCCATAATGTATACCAGTACATTATGTTTAACACCTTTAAAATATAATTGGTGGAGAGCCGGCACACTAGGCGCGACTGAGAGGAGCTAGCCCGCGTCCGAGGTCAGTGGTGGCTGGGAGGAGCTACCCTGTGTCTGAGGTCAGGGGCAGCCGGGAGGAGACACCCCGTGTCTGACGTCAGGGGCTGTGGCCAAGAGGAGCTACCCCGCGTCTGAGGTCGGGGCAGCCGGGAGAAGCCATCGTAAGTCCGAGGTCAGGGCGGCGGCCAGCAGGAGCTAACCTGTGTCTGAGGTCAGGGACGGCCAGGAGGAGACACCCCAAGTCCGAGGTCAGGGGCGGCGGCCGGAAGGAGCTATCCTGCATCCGAGGTCAGGGGTGGCTGGGAGGATACACCCCGCGTCCGAGGTCAGGGGTGGCTGGGAGAAGCCACCTTGCACCCGAGGCCAAGGGCAGTGACCCTGAGGAGCCACCCCGAGCCGGAGGCCAGGGCCAGTGGCCAGGAGGAGCATCCTGAGGAGCAGTGGCTGCGCAGGCGCAGAAGGGCCTAGAGGAGCTATCCCACGTTGAAAGTCAGGAACGACGGCAGTAAGGAGCTACCCCTCCTCCAAGGTAAGGAGCAGCAGCTGTGCTTTGCTGGAGCAGCAGTGAAGAGATACCCCACACCAAGGTAAGAGAAAACCAAGTAAGATGGTAGGTGTTTCAAGAGGGCATCAGAGCGCAGACACATTGAAAGCATACTCACAGAAAACTAGTCAATCTAATCACACTAGGACCACAGCCTTGTCTAACTCAATGAAACCAAGCCATGCCTATGGGACAACCCAAGATGGGCGGGTCATGGTAGAGAGGTCTGACAGAATGTGGTCCACTGGAGAAGGGAATGGCAAACGACTTCAGTATTCTTGCCTTGAGAACCCCATGAACAGTATGAAAAGGCAAAATGATACAATACTGAAAGAGGAACTCCCCAGGTCATTAGGTGCCCAATATGCTATTGAAGATCAGTGGAGAAATAACTCCAGAAAGAATGAAGGGATGGAGCCAAAGCAAAAACAATACCCAGCTGTGGATGTGACTGGTGATAGAAGCAAGACCCGATGCTGGAAAGAGCAATATTGCATAGGAACCTGGAATGTCAGGTCCATGAATCAAGGCAAATTGGAAGTGATCAAATAAGAGATGGCAAGAGTGAACGTCGACATTCTAGGAATCAGCGAACTAAAATGGACTGGAATGGATGCATTTAACTCAGATGACCATTATATCTACTACTGCGGGCAGGAATCCCTCAGAAGAAATGGAGTAGCCATCATGGTCAACAAAAGAGTCCGAAATGCAGTACATGGATGCAATCTCAAAAACGACAGAATGATCTCTGTTCTTCTCCAAGGCAAACCATTCAATATCATAGTTATCCAAGTTTGTGCCCCAACCAGTAACGCTGAAGAAGCTGAAGTTGAACGGTTTTATGAAGACCTACAAGACCTTTTAGAACTAACACTCAAAAAAATGTTCTTTTCATTATAGGGGACAGGAATGCAAAAGTAGGAAGTCAAGAAACACCTGGAGTAACAGGCAAATTTGGCCTTGGAATATGGAATGAAGCAGGGAAAAGATTAATAGACTTTTGCCAAGAAAATGCATTGGTCATAGCAAGCATTCTCTTCCAACAAAAGAGGAGACTCTACACATGGACATCACCAGATGGTCAACACTGAAATCAGATTGATTATATTCTTTGCAGCTAAAGATGGAGAAGCTCTATAGAGTCAACAAAAAGAAGACCAGGAGCTGACTGTGGCTCAGATCATGAACTCCTTATTGACAAATTCAGACTTAAATTGAAGAAAGTAGGGAAAACTGCTAGACCATTCTGGTATGACCTAAATCAAATCCCTTATGATTATACAGTGAAAGTGAGAAATAGATTTAAGGGCCTAGATCTGATAGATAGAATGCCTGATGAACTATGGAATGAGGTTCGTGACATTGTACAGGAGACAGGGATCAAGGCCATCCCCATGGAAAAGAAATGCAAAAAAGCAAAATGGGTGTCTGGGGAGGCCTTAAAAATAGCTGTGAAAAGAAAAGAGGTGAAAAGCAAAGGAGAAAAGGAAAGATATAAGCATCTGAATGCAGAGTTCCAAAGAATAGCAAGAAGAGATAAGAAAGCCTTCTTCAGCGATCAATGCAAAGAAATAGCAGAAAACAACAGAATAGGAAAGACTAGAGATCTCTTCAAGAAAATTAGAGATACCAAGGGAACATTTCATGCAAAGATGGGCTCGATAAAAGATAGAAATGGTATGGACCTAACAGAAGCAGAATATATTAAGAAGAGGTGGCAAGAATACATAGAAGAACTGTACAAAAAAGATCTTCACGGCCCAGATAATTATGATGATGTGATCACTGATCTAGAGCCAGACATCTTGGAATGTGAAGTCAAGTGGGCCTTAGAAAGCATCACTACGAACAAAGCTAGTGGAGGTGATGGAATTCCAGTTGACCTGTTTCAAATCCTGAAAGATGATGCTGTGAAAGTGCTGCACTCAATATGCCAGCAAATTTGGAAAACTCAGCAGTGGCCACAGGACTGGAAAAGGTCAGTTTTCATTCCAATTCCAAAGACAGGCAATGCGAAAGAATGCTCAAACTACCGCACAATTGCACTCATCTCACATGCTATTAAAGCAATGCTCAAAATTCTCCAAGCCAGGCTTTAGCAATACGTGAACTGTGAACTCCCTGATGTTCAAGCTGGTTTTAGAAAAGGCAGAGGAACAAAAAGATCAAATTGCCAACATCCGCTGGATCGTGGAAAAAGCAAGAGAGTTCCAGAAAAACATCTATTTCTGCTTTATTGACTATGCCAAAGCCTTTGACTGTGTGGATCACAACAAACTGGACAATTCTGAAAGAGATGGGAATACCACACCACCTGACCTGCCTCTTGAGGAATCTGTATGCAGGTCAGGAAGCAACAGTTAGAACTGGACATGGAAAAACAGACTGGTTCCAAATAGGAAAAGGAGTATGTCAAGGCTGTATATTGTCCCCCTGCTCATTTAACTTCTATGCAGAGTACATCATGAGAAACGCTGGACTAGAAGAAACACAAGCTGGAATCAAGATTGTTGGGAGAAATATCAGTAACCTCAGATATGCAGATGACACCACCCTTATGGCAGAAAATGAAGAGGAGCTAAAAAGCCTCTTAATGAAACTGAAAGGTGCGTGAAAAAGTTGGCTTAAAGCTCAACATTCAGAAAACGAAGATCATGGCATCCGGTCCCATCACTTCATGGGAAATAGATGGGGAAACAGTGGAAACAGTGTCAGACTGTATTTTGGGGGGCTCCATAATCACTGCAGATATTGAGTGCAGCCATGAAATTAAAAGACGCTTACTCCTTTGACGGAAAGTTATGACCAACTTAGATAGTATATTCAAAAGCAGAGACATTACTTTGCCGACTAAGGTCCAGCTAGTCAAGGCTATGGTTTTTCCTGTGGTCATGTATGGATGTGAGAGTTGGACTGTGAAGAAGGCTGAGCACCGAAGAATTGATGCTTTTAAACTGTGGTGTTGGAGAAGACTCTTGAGAGTCCCTTGGACTGCAAGGAGATCCAACCAGTCCATTCTGAAGGAGATCAACCCTGGGATTTCTTTGGAAGGAATGATGCTAAAGCTGAAGCTCCAGTACTTTGGCCACCTCATGAGAAGAGTTGACTCATTGGAAAAGACTCTGATGCTGGGAGGGATTGAGGGCAGGAGGAGAATGGGAGGACCGAGGATGAGATGGCTGGATGGCATCGCGGACTCGATGGACATGAGTCTGAGTGAACTCTGTGAGATGGTGATGAACAGGGAGGCCTGGCCTGCTGCGATTCTTGGGGTCGCAAAGAGGCAGACACGAGTGAGCAACTGAACTGAACTGAGGTTAATTCTTGCTTTCAACTCTCTGATAATGACTGGATATTACTCCTCAAAGTAGACATGGATATTTCAAACAAATCATTGCTAACTTTTTTGCAAGAACTAGACCCAAATAAGACACAAGTATGTACATGCATGGGTTTCCCAGGTGGCTCAGTGGTACAAGAATCAGCCTGCCAATGCAGAGGACACAGGAGATTCAGATTCGATCCTTGGGTGGGTAAGACCCCTTGAGAAGGAAATGGAAACCCACTCCAGTATTCTGGCTGAGGAATTCCGTGGACAAAGGAGCTTGGCTACACTCCATAGTGTGTCAAAGAGTTGTACATGATTGAGCAAATGTACATGCACAAGCATACACATGCACACACACAATTATAAAATTCATTTAGTAATCATTTTCAAAGTAATTATTGTCATTGCAGTTACCTTAAATTCCAGGAATACACCATGTAAGAAGAATCTGGGTTAATCTCTTAAATGATTTCAATTTCTTTAAAAGTGGCTATGAAAGCATTAAAAATATTCTAAGCTTACAATTCAGAAATAACAATTATACATTTTCAAAGATTTTATAAATTGTTAGGGAAAAGATGGGATTGGTAGTAAACCTTTGCTCTAAAATACTTCTTCTAATAGGAATTGAAAGAGCTCTAATGAGTGAGATTAACTGATTATTTTGCAGCTTAATTTAGGGTAATTTTTATATAAACATTAATTTTTATAATTTTTCTAAGACATGTAGGAGCAGAAATAATTCATGTATTTATCGCACATTTTAAAACATGTGTCTTTCACTTGGAAACATTTCCTTGCATAAATCTCTTTAATGGAGAAATATATGATAATTTAATACATGTTATAACAATGTTTCAGTTGAAATATAAATATTATTCTGCAATTGGAAAGAAAAATACAGCAAGTTTGGCCAAATGTATGCTAAAAATACTAAATTTGATTGCAATTTATCAAAAACTGTAGTATTCCTATTATTCACAGAAATAAACACAGTATGCTGCTGCTGCTAAGTTATATGAGTCGTGTCTGACTCTGTGCGACCCCATAGACGGCAGCCCACCAGGCTCCTCCGTCCTTGGGATTCTCCAGGCAAGAACACTGGAGTGGGTTGTCATTTCCTTCTCCAATGCATGAAAGTGAAGAGTGAAAGTGAAGTCTCTCAGTCATGTCCAACTCTTAGCAATCCCATGGACTGCAACCTACCAAGCTCCTCCTTCCATGGGAGTTTCCAGGCAAGAGTACTGGAGTGGGTTGCCAGTGCCTTCTCTGAAACACAGTATGCTGCTAAATCACTTCAGTCGTGTCCGACTCTGTGCAACCCCATAGATGGCAGCCCACCAGGATCCCCTGCCCCTGGGATTCTCCAGGCAAGAACACTGGAGTGGGTTGCCATTTCCTTCTCCAATGCATGAAAGTGAAAAGTGAAAGTGAAGATGCTCAGTCGTGTCCAACTCCAAGCAACCCCATGGACTGCAGCCCACGAGGCTCCTTAGTCCATGGGATTTTCCAGGCAAGAGTCCTGGAGTGGGGTGCCACTGCCTTCTCCGAAACACAGTATAGATGAAGCTAAACTCCTAAAGATTTAACTCTTTCCTACAATGAAAAACATGACACAAGAAAAATTGTTTAAGTTATTGGCATCTTTTTTGTTTCCAATAAAGGAACTAGATCAGTATATAAACTAGATGCTATCATGACGAGGATATGATGTATGTTAGTAATACTAATATCCACATCCCCTGGCAATATCTGGTAAAGATAAATTAACCTTTCTTAAGAACACACACATAAAACAATGTTTTTATCAGTACCACCAGTCTGTAATCTTGCTTGCAGTAAGTTTTCCCAATGATTATGTCAAATGCAAAATCTCTCTTTCAGTTACATATTAAAATCTGAATTGGTAATTCCTGAATGTTAAACATGTTTGCCCTTAACTATAAGTGAATTATAATTGTATCATCTGTATCTATTCTAACTGGCCATCATTCAGACATAAAAATGATGACACCAGTTATTTAAATAGAGAATGAAATTATGGACTTCTAATTTTTTCTTCTAATGTTTCCCACATGAACACAAAATCTATGGGAAAAGGGTTGTCGGACAGCTGGTGGTCACAGCAATTATGAATTAGCTTTCTTCTCCAAAAATCAAATTGCAAGTCAAAAATTACAAATTATATGCTTTTTTGTCTCCTAATATCAGGACATTAGATTCAAGTGTGGGACAGAGAGAGCAACTTGTCCTATTTCATTATGGAAATCATGATTTCCCTCAGGATTTCTATCATAAGGCAAAAAAAGAGACTTCTTCCCAACCATGAAAATTTAGTGAAGGTATATTAAGAATTTAGAAAATCTGCTTTCATTTCCAAATAAAGAAACAAAATCTTACTAGATTTCTTGTCCAAAAGAAAACTATCTCATGAGATTGCTGTCATGAAAGTCTGAGTTTTTCAAAGGTGCTACTTATATTGAATTTTTTGGCAACATGTGTGCATGCTTAGTCTCTCAGTCATGTTCAGCTCTTTGCAACCCCATGGCACAATCAAATAAGGATCCTCATTGCCACTATGAGAACTTGGCTTTGTAACTATAAACTCAATATTAAAGAATTAAAGCAATCCATGTAGACCCTATTTAAGCTACTAATTAAAATTAGTTTTCAAGATTAGAAAACTTACTAATTAGCTACTTTAAAAGCATTCATCAGTATTGCTTGCTAAACATACATATCTCCAATTCCTAGGTTGATATTAATAAATCAGTAATGAAATAAGGTGATTTCTACAGTTAAAAAAATATGCTAGACTAAGGTATTGTTAAATCTAATTTCCTTTTGTAAGAACCTGCAGAATATTATATTAATATGATTATACTAAAGTCCTTCATAAAATAATGACATTTCTAATTCCTCAAGAGATCTTTCTGGAAATCTCAAGTGATATGCTAAGCAAATGTTTTGACCTGAATTTGTCTACAACCTACATCAATCAGCTAAAAACCGGAAACAAAGAGTAAACAAAGGAATGGAGAATAATACAAAAAAAATAAGAATGGAAAAATAATAAATATAATTAGTGAAGAAAGAAAGAAGTTAGCTGTCTTGAATATGACAGGAAATGCTGTAGGTGAAATAGAGACATAACCTATATAATTGGGCCCCTATCCTAAGCGATTACTGAATTTAGATGGATAGTAAGGCAAAGGGGAAATATCCCAATGTCAACAACAAAAGCTAAATAGAGTCCATATTAGCTTAATTAGAGCAAATTTACCTTGACCACAACAAAAGGAATAACAAACAAATGTGAAAATGGAATGTAAAAATTGGAATTAATTTACAAAGAGTAGAAAGTTAGCACTGGTTTTTTTTATATTAGAACTTTAGGGAAAATTTGCATATTATAAAATTATAATAAAAGTAATAAAAGCATTAGCAAAGTAACAACATCACAATTATGTCTCTTTATAAGAAATTTTCTAAACCTATGTTAGATTAAAATCTCAAGTTTATTTCACAGTAGATTTTATAGAAAGTGGTCTTTAAGGACTAGCTAAAAAGAGGGGAAAAGTAAAAATAAATAATCTATATTTCTGAGAAAGCAAACATTTCATATATCAAGAAATGTATGATCATGTATTATTATTATTATTTTCCCATCGAATGTATTGAGGAAACATCTATTTACTAGACTCACTGGAATCTTAAGAGAAATGAGCACTCATTATGTACATACATGGGAACAATATTTAGACTGATAAGAAAGACAGGACTGTTGAAATACTTTTGAAGTCAAGGGAAAATGCAATAGTTTGGCAGTGTTTAGTGGGTAAAGTGATTGCAGAAATACACTAAATTAATAGCAAAGATCTTGAACTATTATTTTTTAAGATGCCTACTTTAACTCTAGCCTAACCTGATTAAATAATATACCAAATAGGGGTTTTCAAAGAAGATATAAACGTAATGATTCTTCTAGCTCAAGACCTACGTGGTGCATGCTTAGCTGCTCAGTTGTGTCTGACTGTGACATGGACTGTAGCTCACCAGGCTCCTCAGTTTATGGGGATTCTCCAGGCAAGAATACTGGAATGGGTTGCCATGCCCTCCTCCAGGGGATCTTCCCCACCCAGAGATTGAACTCATGTCTCCTGCATTGTAAAGGGAGACTTTACCATCTGAGCCACCAAGGGAAGCATATTATGTTTTAAATTTCAAGTATCTAATCAATTTGGCTATGTGCAACAAAATATTTTGTAAAAAAATAGTTTGAGTCGATAGGTAAAAATAACAGAGTTTCAGAACACAGGGTTTAGAATCACACAGACCTGAATCAAATGACTTTTGTGCATGTTAACATATTCTAAAGACTTGTACAAGTTAGTTAATTTATTTGAATCTCTATTTCCTCATCTTTAAAAATGATTGGAATAAGGATTAAACAGGTATATGTGCACAGCAATTAGAATAGTATCTGGCATATATCATTAGTATTCAATAGATGCTGCCATCTATTTCATGTTAGTCCAAAGCAAATGTAATCACCTTGATCCATAATCAATGTTTGGGCATAAGAGGGTCTACTTTAGTTTCCTATAGACTCTAAGAAGGAAGAAAATGATAGTCCAATACCGCAGTTCAGTCATAACATATCACCTCTTTGAGAATGACTCTGGAACAATTTACATCTCATTCCACATAATATCACTTACAAGACATCCTATGAAACAGCCTTAGACTACATTACTAATTATATTTCCCTCTGCCTTCCTCATACTGGCCCATCCACACTGTCTTCCTTGTTTCCCTTTTACTATATAACTATGTTCTGGCTCCTTGTTCTTGTGCATTTGGAAATGTCTTCCTCTAGATTTCCATATGGCTCAAACCCTGGAGAAGGAAATGGCAACCCACGCCAGTATTCTTGCCTGGAAAATCCCATGAATGGAGGCTCCTGGCAGGCTATAGTCCAGCGGACTGCAAAGAGTCAGACACAACTGAGTGGTTTCATTTCACTTCACTTACTGCTTTCAGATCTTTGATGACATAGGAAAGAAAGCTATGTCAAACCTAGACAGCATTTTAAAAAGTAGAGACATCATTTTGCTGACAAAGGTCTGCAAAGTTAAAGCTATTGAGCTTCCCTGGTTGCTCAGATGGTAAAGAGTCTGCCTGTAGTGCAAAAAACCCAAGTTTCATCCCTGGGTCAGGAAGATCTCCTGAAGAAGGAAATGGCAACCTGCTCAAGTATTCTTGCCTGGAGGATCCCATGGGCAGGAGAGCCTGGAGTGCAACAGTCCATGGGGTCACAAACAGTCGGGCACGACTGGGAGACTAACACTTCACTTCACTTCATGGTTTTATTAGTAGTCATGTATGGATGTGAGAGTTGGGGCATAAAGAAGGCTGAGCACTGAAGAACTGATGCTTTCGAACAGCGGTGCTGGAGAAGACTCTTGGGAGTCCTTTGGAAAACAAGGAGATCAAACGAGTCAATCCTAAAGGAAATCAACTCTGAATATTCATTGGAAGGACTGATGCTGAAGCTGAAACTGCAATATTTTGGCCACCTGACAGAAAGAGCCAATGGACCGGAAAAGACCCTGATGCTGGGAAAGATTGAGGACAGGAGGAGAGGGGGGTGACACAGGATGAGATGGTTGGATGGCATCACTGACTCAATGGACATGAGTTTGAGCCAACGCTGGGAGATAATGAAGGACAGGGAAGTCTGGCCTGCTGCAGTTTCAGTTCCGTTCAGTTCAGTCGCTCAGTTGTGTCCGACTCTTCGCGACCCCATGAATCGCAGCACCCCAGGTCTCCCTGTCCATCACCAACTCCCGGAGTTCACTCAAAATCTCGTCCATCGAGTCGGTGATGCCATCCAGCCATCTCATCCTCTGTCATCCCCTTTTCCTCTTGCCCCCAATCCCTCCCAGCATCAGAGGCATTTCTAATGAGTCAACTTTTTGCATGAGGTGGCCAAAGGACTGGAGTTTCAGCTTTAGCATCATTCCTTCCAAAGAAATCCCAAGGTTGATCTCCTTTAGAATGAACTGGTTGGATCTCCTTGCAGTCCAAGGGACCCTCAAGAGTCTTCTCCAACACCACAGTTCAAAAGCATCAATTCTTCGGGACTCAGCCTTCTTCACAGTCCAACTCTTGCATCCATACATGACCACTGGAAAAACCATAGACTTGACTAGACGGACCTTTGTTGGCAAAGTAATGTCTCTGCTTTTGAATATGCTGTCTAGGTTGGTCATAACTTTCCTTCAAAGGGGTAAGTGTCTTTTAATTTCATGGCTGCAATCACCATCTGCAGTGATTTTGGAGCCCAAAACAATAAAGTCTGACACTGTTTCCACTGTTTCCCCATCTATTTTCCATGAAGTGATGGGACCAGATGCCATGATCTTCACTTTCTGAATGTTAAGCTTTAAGCCAACTTTTTCACTCTTCTCTTTCACTTTCATCAAGAGGCTTTTAGTTCCTCTTCACTTTCTGCCAGAAGGGTGGTGTCATCTGCATATCTGAGGTTATTGATATTTCTCCTGGCAATCTTGATTCCAGCTTGTGCTTCTTCTAGCCCAGCATTTCTCATGATGTACTCTGCATGTAAGTTAAATAAGCAGGGTGACAATATACAGCCTTGACGTCCTCCTTTTCCTATTCGGAACCAGTCTGTTGTTCCATGTCCAGTTGTAACTGTTGCTTCCTGATCTGCATACAGATTTCTCAAGAGGCAGGTTAGGTGGTCTGGTATTCCCATCTCTTTCAGAATTTTCCACAGTTTATTGTGATCCACACAGTCACAGTTTAAGTGCTGCAGTTTATGGGGACACAAAGAGTCGGACATGACCTAGTGACTGAACAATAACACATATTTAAATTTGCAGTTTGTCAGTATGTTCTCACAATCTCTAACTTCCTTCTCTATTTTATTCAATAGTACTTAATATGTTGACTGTCTTCATTTTCTAAAGCTGCTATAACAAATTACCACAATCCTGACTGCTTGAAACAACAGAACATAATTTCACAGTTTGGGAGGTCATAAGTCCAAAATTTTGGTACTAGCATATTTGACCCCCTCTGGAGGCTCTGAGGGGAAATTTGTACCATGTCTTCTCTCTCCTGGCCTCTGGTGGCTACTGGTAACCTTTGGCATTCCTTACCTTGGGGCTGTATAACTCCTATCTGTGCCTCCTTCATATGGCCTTTTTTCTGTGTCTCTGTGTCTTCCCCTCTTCTTTTAAAGGACCTGTCAGTGAATCTAACTCACTCCCCACCCACAATACATGAGATTCTTAATTATATCTGCAAACTCTTTTTCCAAATAAGGTCATATTTATAGGTACTGGGGATTGGGACTTGGACATGTCTTTTGGAAGGATACATATTAATCCACTAGATTAATTTAGTATAAATGTGTTTATCTATATTTATTTATTCATCTATTTTTTCATTCTCAGTGTCCCCCTACTAGAATGTTGTCCATGACAAAGGTTAAATTTTTTTTTGTTGTTTACATTTGTGCCTTGACCAATTTCTGGCACACACAGGAGCTTAATAAGTATGTGTTCAATAAATGAAAAAGAAGATGTGTATGAGACACAGAGGTTATCAAGGTAATTGAAGCCAAAAATAGGAAAAAAAAAAAAAAAACAGGAAAAGAGAATTTGAAAATAAGGTCAGACTGTGTGAAGAAATACAGAAAAGAGTAAAGCCTTTGAAGCCAAAAGTATAGACATGTGAAAGAAAAGAAAGGGAAAAAAATCATAGTCACTTCATTTCCTGGAGTAGTAAGTACTTTGAATAATTTATTTGTTAGAAATGAGCAAGCTGATGTTAAGGCTATGGGTTAAGGAGAAATAGGATCATTTCCTTTAATTATTCAATCAACATTAACTGAGAAGCCACTATATGCCAAACAGAGTTGTAGGGTGTAATCAAAGAACATAGCTGTCTGAGATTGTGTCATCACTACTATACAATGTTTGATGTGTTCCTGTTCAGTGTCATTGCCTCAAAGATTTAGAGACATCCGAAAAACTAACCTTTCTCCTCTATTTTCATTAAGATATTAAGTATTTTACAGATACTCCCAACACAGTCAAGAATAAGAGCTGAATATAAGTGTGTTAGCTTGATTACACTAAAATGCCTATGATTACACTAAAAAGCATGCCAGATATAAAAATATCATATAAAATGTTAAATGAAATTATCAAATGATATACTAAGAAGAAAGCAAAATAATATGCTTAGCAATATATGCTTTAAAATATGCTTGATATAAAAAATAACGTTGCATCTCTAAGAAATATTTTCTAGACCAAGAGGATGATCAACAGAGATTTGCTACAGTGCCAATATGCAAACTTTTAAAGAAAATTTCTGCAATGTGAATGCACACTATGTAACAGGCTGACAAAAATTTAACCGTTGATAGTTTAGTATCTGTATAATGCTTGAGCAATAATGACTGCAAATCTATTGTTAAATTTAAATTTTAAATGTCCTTGCTTCCCATTACCATTCCTATAGAAACTTAAGATAGATCATATATTTATTCAAAGTGCTAAAATAATTCAATATATATAAACTACTTTTAAGACTGAGTTAGAATCTCAGTCATATTGCTATATTAAAATCACTTATATTTGGATTTCTGCTAACCAAACTTGACCATGTGAAATTATATTCCAGGTATGTATAGTCATGGTGAAAATCACACAGATATGTGATTATACTGAAAACATATTTTACCACAATGAAAGATTTTCCATTATTCAAGTTCTTCCCTTGTAAATGTCATAAAATCAATACCTTTGGCATCATGTTTGAGATCACTTTTGTATATAAACTTGTTAAATGTGGGTGTTGAAAAAGTAGAGACAAAGATGTTCATTTAATTTCCCTACTTAAGACCTTTGAGATTCTCCAGAATAGATTTCAGTCTCATTTCATCCATCATCTCTCATGGCCAAATATGAAAATATGAATAAAAAAAGAAAATATTAATGAAATAATAATAAAAATTAATAGGCAATGTCTTCCTCCCATGCAATATTCTCTAGCTATTTGCAATGATGCCAGTTTTTTCTAATCATAACAAAAAAGGTTTGAGTAGCTGCCCTAGGATTCCCTTTTTTATCAACCCCATTTAGACTTGTTTTCCCTCACTCAGCAAGTCCCCAACATAAATTTCCTTTCTCTATTTTTCCATCAGATCGATTTTAAAGTTTTGTTTTCTCAGAACCATCTGTAGTCAATCACAGGCTAGTTTCATAAATATATCCTAAAGTATTCATCTCTTATTATGCTAATTCTTATTAGGCTGAATTCGTAGAGACCTAAAGTCTTAATCCAACTGAATAACTATAACGATGAGCTATGTAGAGGCTGGAAATGCCAATGAGGGAAGAACCTAGAGAGAAAAAGAGAAGCAGGAAATTAGGGAGATAGGACCCCCCAGTTTTATCTCATCATTTTCCCAATCACTCCATTCATGATATCTAGTCACAGCTTTCTCATCCTCTGCCACATAGATTATAGGAATTCCTAACTCTCCTCATGGATATATATGAATATAAAACCCACCCATGGAATGAGGTGACAATTATTTCAATCAGTTGTTCAGTATCCTGGACTTTTCAAGAACTTTATGTAATCAGTTTTCATATATAAGTTTCACTCTCCTTGTATACTTCATCTAAGTCATCACCTTTTGCTTCTTATTTTCACTGACTGTAAAAGTCCATATAGGGGATTTTCAAAACTTTGATAACACAGAGAAGAATAAATACCCTCATGTTTATATCCAAGATTAGCCATGGGGATCCACGGGGTGTGGGTTTGATCCCTGGTTAGGAAACAAAGATCCTGCATGCAGTGCAGTAAAAAAAAAAAAAAAAAAAAAACAAGATTAACCATAGTTTAGAGCAAGCAAAAATCACTTGAGCCTTCATCCCTCACTGGAAACAAATTATTCATGTTATTTAATAAAGATATGATAACATTTTAAATCACATATTCAGAAGTGTCTGCAATTTTTTTCTTTACTGAAATAAAAACCTAAACTTGCAGATTACTTCACAGGATCTATTCTTTCAACAGTACTTGCAGAATTATAAACAGCATAAAAATTCTACTTTTATAACTAATTTCTTAAAATATTAAGATATGTATTTTATCTTAGGAAAGATTTCATTATTTGCTTAGATGTTGACAGTGTTTCCCATCACCACCTCAAATTAATTCCATTAAAAGTTCAACATTTTATAGTAGGTAGAATAATGACTCTGTCCTAACCTGTCCATATCCTAAACACTGAATTTGTAAAATGTTAACTTGCAGATTGGATTAAATTTAGGTACCTGCAGTTGGAGAGATTATCCTGGATTATCTAGGTGGATGCAATATAATCACAAGTGTTCTTAGGAAGGAAAAAAAGAAGGAGAGTCAGAGAAGAAGATGTGAAGAGAGAAGTAGAAGGCAAATTGATGCAGCCTCAGGCCAAGGAATGCAAGCAGTCTTTAGAAGCTGGAAAAGACAAGAAAACAGATTCACTCCAAGAGCCTCTGGAAGGAATATAGGCCTGTTGACACCTTGATTTCAGATGGTAATGATAACCCTGTATTCGAGACAGCAAAAGAGACACAGATGTATAGAACAGTCTTTTGGACTCTGTGGGAGAGGGAGAGGATGGGATGATTTGGGAGAATGGTGAAACATGTATAATATCATGTAAGAAACGAATCACCAGTCTACGTTCAATGCAGGATACAGGATGCTTGGGCCTGGTGCACTGGGATGACCCAGAGAGATGGTGTGGGGAGGGAGGTGGGAGAGGGGTTCAGGATTGGGAACTCATGTACACCCATGGCAGATTCATGTTGATGTGTGGCAAAACCAATACAGTATTGTAAAGTAAAATAAAGTAAAAAAAAAAAAAAAAAACATTTGGTATTTTTGATGTCCAGAAGTGTAAAATAATATTTTTTGTCTTAAGGCACTAGTTTTGTGGTATATGTTATAGTAACAATAGGAAGCCAATACACCTACCACATGGTGAGTTTAAACTATAGATATTCTGAAATATGTAAATATATAGGTTAGATACAAAACATTTTAAATGGCAACGACAGCCTTGAAAATCCTGACTAGTGCTGATTTGTTGGGATGTAAGGAAATTCAGTGGGTTTGGCAGCACAGTATCTACATTTCCACTAAAGCTCATAATAAAAAAAAATCTCATGAATACAGGTCACCATGAACTGTGCAGGACACTTAAGGATCCTTCACATGAACATTCATTAACTCATTTATTCAGTATATATTTAATAAGCACCTAATAAGTACTATACACTGCTCCACATATGGACAGTTGTTAATAAGACCATCAAAATCTCTGCCTCATGGAGCTTATATTCTGTAGCGAGTGTGAAAGAAATAAAATCAACAAAATGCATAGTCTGTATGCTTTTAGCAAGGAGATTTAAAAAAAAAAAAAAAGCATTCCTAAGTGAACAATGCAAAGAAAAAGAGGTAAACAATAGAATGGGAAAGACTACAGATCTCTTCAAGAAAATTAGAGATACGAAGGGAACATTTTATGCAAAGATGGGCACAATAAAGGACAGAAAAGGTATGGATCTAAGAGAAGCAGAAGATACTAAGAAGAGGTGGCAAGAATACACAGAAGAACTATACAAAAAAATACCCCAATTACACAGATAACCATGATGGTGTGATCACTCACCTAGAGCCAGACATTCTAGAGTGCGAAGTCAAGTGGGCCTTAGGAATCATCACTATAAACAAACCTAGTGGAGGTGATAGAATTAAATGTTAAAAGATGATGTTGTTAAAGTGCTGCACTCAATATGCCAGTAAATTTGGAAAACTCAGCAGTGGCCATAGGGCTGGAAAAGGTCAGTTTTCATTCCAATCCCAAGGAAGGGCAATGCCAAAGGACGTTCAAACTACCACCAATTGCACTCATCTCACATACTTGCAAAGTAATGCTCAAAATTCTCCAAATTAGGCTTCAAGAGTAAATGAACTGAGAATGTCCATATGTTCAAGTTGGATTTAGAAAAGCCAGAGGAACCAGAGATCAAACTGCCAACATCTGTTGGATTATTGAGAAAGTAAGAGAGTTCCATAAAAACATCTACTTCTGCCTTATTAACTATGCCAAAGCCTTTGACCGTGTTCAGTTCAATTCAGTCGCTCAGTCGTGTCTGACTGTTTGCGACCCCATGAATCGCAGCACACCAGGCCTCCCTGTCCATCACCAACTCCCGGATCACAGCAAACTGTGGAAAATTCTTCAAGAGATGGGAATACCAAACCACCTGACCTGCTGCTGGAGAAATCTATATGCAGGTCAAGAAGCAACATTTAGAACTGGACATGCAACAGAGGACTGGTTCCAAATAAGGAAAGTAGTACATCAAGGCTGCATGTTGTCACTCTGCTTATTTAACTTTATGCAGAATACATCATGTGAAATGCCCAGGTGGATGAAGCACAAGCTGAAATCAAGATTACCAGGAGAAATATCAGTAACCTCAGATATGCAGATGAAACCACTCTTGTGTCAGAAAGTGAAGAGGAACTAAAGAGCCTCTTGACGAAAGTAAAAGAGGAGAGTGGAAAAGCTCGTTTAAAATTCATCATTCAAAAGACTAAGATCATGGCATCCAGTCCCATCACTTCATAGCAAACAGAGAAACAATAGAAACAGTGATAGACCTTATTTTCTTGGGCTGCAAAATCACTGCAGATGGGGACTACAGCCATGAAATTAAAAGACATTTGCTCCTCGGAAGAAAAGCTATCACCAACCTAGACAGCCTATTAAAGACAGAGACATTACACTGCCGACAAAGGTCCGACAAAAGTCAAATCTATGGCTTTTCCAGTAGTCATATATGGATGTGAGAGTTGAACCACAAAGAAAGTTGAGAGCCGCAAAATTGATGCTGCTTAACTGTGGTGTTGGAGAAGATTCTGAGAGTCCCTGGGACTGCAAGGAGATCCAACCAGTCCATCCTAAAAGAAAGCAGTCCTGAATATTCATTGGAAAGACTGATGCTGAAGCCGAAACTCCAATAGTTTGGCCACCTGATGCAAAACCTGACTCTTTAGACAAGACCCTGATGCTGGGCAAGATTGAAGGCGGGAGGAGAAGGGGGCGACAGAGGATGAGATGGCTGGATGACATCAGCAACTCAATGGACATGAGTTTGAGGAAACTCCAGCAGTTGCTGCAGTCCATTGGTTCACAAAAAGTTGGGCACAACTGAGATGACTGAACTGAACTGAACAGCACTGAATGCTGTGGGACAAAATTTAATGCAAATCAGAGGGACAGAAATTTCTAGAGAGTATGGTTGCTATTCTACATAGACAGATTAAGGAAAGTCTCATTGAAGATCTGATTTTGAGTAGAGACCTAAAGGAGCTTTTGTTGTTGTTGTTGTTGTTGTTGTTTAAGCAAGCTATAGGGATATCTGGGTAAAGGGAATCCTAAGCAAATGAAGCAGCAAGAATAATATTCCTAACACAAAAGAATAATATGCTAGATGTGTCTAATGAACAGTAAGGGAGCCAGTGTATATAGAGTATAATGATTAAGGAGGACAGAAATATATGAGATTAGAGAAGAGACACAAGGCCTATAAAATCATGTAGTCTTTCAGACCATTGAGTACACTGACATTCATTCTGAGTGAGTGATAAGGAAATGGAACATTTTGAACACAGGAGAGACATAATCTGACTTGAGTTCTTAAAGGATTTCTCTAGATGCATGTAAATAGATTGGAAGGCAACAGGAAATGTAGGGACACCTGTTAGAAAACCATTTTGATAATCCAAGAGGGACATGATGATGGTTTGAACAAAGGGGTTATCAAAGAGGTAGTCAAAACCAGTTGGTTTCTATATACCTTAAAGACAGAGCCCACTGCTGCTGCTGCTAAGTCGCTTCAGTCGTGTCTGACTCTGTGCGACCCCAGAGACGGCAGCCCACCATGCTCCCCCATCCCTGGGATTCTCCAGGCAAGAACACTGGAGTGGTTGCCATTTCCTTCTCCAATGTCTGAAAGTGAAAAGTGAAAGTGAAGTCGCTCAGTCTTGTCCGACTCTTAGTGATCCCATGGGCCACAGCCCACCAGGCTCCTCCATCCATGGGATTTTCCAGGCAAGAGTACTAGAGTGGGGTGCCATTGCCTTTTCCGGACAGAGCCCTCAGGAGTTGTTAAATGATTGGATATATGATGCTACAGAAACAGAGGAGTAAAGATGGATCCCAAAGTTTCTACAGGACCAACTGAGACGGCAAAATCTCAGGAAGAGCAGATTTGGAGGGAGGAAATCAGGCATTGAATCTTGGGTGTATTGTTAGAAAAGCCTGAAACACATTCAGGTACAAACTTTGGAGTTTAGGGGAGACGGACAACTGGGGGATATACATTTGGAAATCATCAGTATGCAGATGTTATCTAAGCCATGAGGCAGTATAAGCCCACTAAGAGAGGGAGAATTGATAAGAGAAGTTCAAGCCTGTTCCACTGCAATGGAGAGAGGCTGAGAAGATGACGATTCAGCAACAGACACCTGAGAATGAATGGCTTTGGGGTTAGAACAATAACGGACAGTAAGGTCCAGGAAGCCAATGGAAGAAAGTCATTCAAGTAGGAGTGAGTGACCAATCTAACCAAATGCAATAAACAGATCAAGTAAGATGGGAATTTTGAACTGTTCACTATATATAGCCACAGAGAGATAAGTATTGATCTTGCTATAGCTACTTCAGCCGAGTAGCAGGGGAAACTCCTGATTGGAAGTGGTATAAGATGTCTTTCAGGCTATCCAAACATTCTTTCAGATTTTTACAACCGTATTATTTCTAACTGCTTTCCGAATAAGTTAAAAAAAAAGATAACATGATACAAGCATGGAATTCACTTTTAATACTGCCTATTCAATTACGTCTCTAATTTTTTCCAACTGCCTCATTTTTAGGAGAGGAAGAAAACATGACCAATGATTATGATAAGAAATCACTAAATAACAAAATAGGTAGCAAGATCTTTCCAGGAATTTAACTAGTCAAAGTCATCTATCATTAAAAAGCAAGGAAATACCTATAACCATTTTCTATGATAAGAATTTTGTTTTCATCCTAAGGCAACATCGGAAATTAGTAGTTACAAAGAACATGAATAAAAAGCAGATTTTGGAAAATGAGATTCGATTTTGACTCTTTCAAGAACAACACAATTCCCTGAAATTAAATATCATTAGATGTTGTCTTATAAAATAGACACCATATATTTTACTGAAATAAATTATTACTGTATTTCCATTTTCTACTGAAATATAAATAAATATTTCTCTTCATGATTCTATGGCTGAGAGTCTCTAGATTCTTTATTTTCTGATCTAGACTTAAAATTATTCATCTGCAGTGTTATTCAGTGTTTATTTTAAAACTTCAGAGAAGCTTCATTTTGAGCCATATAACTTCCAGTTTTTATAGTTTTTGGAGAATCCTTTTAATAAATGTTTTAATGTTTAATATGGCACTTCATATTGAGTGAGTAAAAAGAAACAAAACTTAGCAGGTAAAACTACAGTATACAATTGAGGTTAAGATGTTTCAGAAAAAATAAATGCAGGTGCAGGTTTAAATGACAGGAAAGTGATCATTTTAATGTTCATAATAAGGAGAGTTGCCAACATGATAATGAATAGAGTCATCAATTTACAACCATTGGTGACATTTCCTGTTGTCATTCACCAAACTAATTGCCTCCTTTGTCAGATGAATTTCTTACAATGGAAATGTTGCAAGAAATTCCGTTTGGGCAAAAGAAGTTCTGATATATAAAAATTTCTGCTTAGGCAATTTTTTTTATATATATAAGTAGTGTTCAGATGATTAAGGTGGCATTTATCAGCAAGAGCTCCATGTGAATTGTTATACAAAATATAGAATTGTGAAGTTTGTGGAAACCCATACTTTAAATAAAGAGTTTATAAAATTAGAAATTATTTTCTTTTATTAAAAAGCAGCCATATCTACTGAAAATAATTATGGATCAGAAGTAACATCAAATTAAAAGTAGAACATCATTTTGTAAAAATAAGATTGATATAAAAATTACATTAACTATATACAGTACAGTGTGTGCATTGTCTGAACACTTGATCTCATAAGTACTAATATATACCAATGATAGCTTTTTTCCCTTTAAAGTATTGAAAATATATTTCATTATTATATAATGAAATAAAACAATGCAGTGGTTAGCTTCAGAGCTTTAATAAGAGAAACAGATAGTATATAAAGAAATACTTGGAAATTCAATTTATATTTAAATATTAATATTACTGTATACTATATTTAGCTATACATTGTTTTTACACATATTTTCATAAGTTTACAGAACAGAAGTAATGTCATTCACACATACTATCCCCACAGTAACTAAAAGAATCAGGTAAACGTCCTTGAGCTAGTGTTGGGCGTTCAAGTCTTTTTGCAATGCAAATGATATAACTTTATTAGTTTGTCTTTTTTGGCCAAATTCCCTTTGCAAATTCTGTGTGTCTAGTGATAGTCACATAATCCTTTTAGGAATTTCATGAAAATTATTTCCTGCTATTTAAGATGCATTTATAACAGGAAGTACTAGAAATGCAAAAGTGCAAACAATGATTCTTCATTAGCTGGAAAGCCATCCTTAAGCATTTAAATATAACACCAGACACATTACCAAAGAAATTACAAGGCACCTAACTACTCAAATCTGAGCATGGACCAGTTCTAAATTGCTTTAAAATCAATAATATACATCACTGGTCATAGTTATGGAACATCAGCAGCAATGTAGAGTTGTCTATAATTATGGTACCTCCATGGCACTTTACAACAAAGCCAATAGCCCCTTGGACTAAATCTCTTTCACTTGTGCTGCCTAATTCTGTTTAAGTGGGGCATTTCATATGTAATAGAGCAAGAAAAAAAGATAGTTGTTATAACAAATACCCTGTATAGACATCAAAATCCCATAGGCAAGATGATTTGGGAATACATTAAGGGTAGTACAGAGGCTGCTTTATTTGAGGAAGTCCATGTTCATTGTTAACAATATCAACCAAATACAAAATAAGATTGCGATCTCAACTCATTTTCATCTTTCAAAATATGCACACAGATTGGTGCTTATCAGAGCATATTTAAATTACAGAGATTTTACACTGGGTCTGCAATGCAACTCTTTTTGTGTTCTTATATATTTGGAACTCTTTGTTACATCTAGTCATGACATTTTAAAATTATTTTTTCAAATCAATGACTCAATCTTAAAATGCTATAATGAGGATAGTTTCTCATACATCATACTATAAATCGAGTTCTTGCATCAAGAATGCTGTGCTTTTTAACTCAAGAATTCGTGGTCAGATGGATGTGTTAATATTTATTTGAAGCAACTGACTTTGTTGTTAGTCTTATTCACATTTTCATTGCTTTTTTATGTATGTTCATAGTTCGCTTCAAAGCTTCCACTCAAATATATTCATAAATACGTCATTCACTCCTGGCATATCTCTGACTATTTCTAATGAGACAATACACAGCAAAATTTAACTACTTATAATTAGTAAGAAAAATAAAGAAAAATAATTATGGTACACTCCTCTCTAAAAAATGTTTTACTTTGTTCTCTTTATATGGGCTAAATGTTACTTTTCTAACATTCTGACTCAATAATAAGTCCTTCTAGTTAGTAAACCAAAATAAAACAAAACTAGAAAAAAAAAAAGCAATGTAATGTGATGGATATATGTATATGTATGACTGAATCACTTCACTGTACTCCTGAAACAGCACTACTTTGTGCAAATCAATTATGTGTTAAGTCACTTCAGTCATGTCCACCTCTTTGTGACCATACAGACTGTCGCCCACCAGGCTGGTCTGTCCATGGGACTCTCCAGGCAAGAGTACTGCTTGTGTTGCAGTTTCCTCCTCCTGGGTATCTTGCTGCCCCAGGGATCAAACCGCAGCCGCTTAGGTCTCCAGCACTGGCAGGCAGATTCTTTACCATTAGCAACACCGGGAAAGCCAGGTGGAACTAGCGGTATACTCTAATATAAAATAAAACTTAAAGTTAAAAAGCCCAGCAATCATACTTTTCATTTCAGTAACTGGAAGGTGGTGCTATAAATATTATTTCGAAGTTTCTGCAAGGTGCAGGATACTTGAAAACTAGATGATAATAATACTAATTAAAAACTATTTTCCTCATAAAATTATTGATTTAAAATTGGAAAATAGGACTTATTACCTAATTTAAGAGGACTGTAAAGATAGTAGCCTCTCTCCCGTTCCCTCTCTCTTTCCTCTCCTTAATCCATCGTATCCTTCCCTGTTTTTCTAGTCCCCCGGTCCTGGACACAGGAATCTGGTCAAAGGGCCCTCAGCCTGAGCTGAGGATTGGAGACTGATCACCTCCTCTTGGCAGAGAACTTGAATTCTGTTTCTGGTCTGGTCGGATTTCTGGTAGGGCTGAGTTCCAGTCCTCCCTTCTCTGGAGGCCCAGGGAAAAGTCCCATAATGCCTGGGCATCTGTAGGTGGCAGGAGATGGCTGTAAGGCCACCCCTTTTGCCCCTCTCCCTCTCCCGCCTCCTCCCCCTTCTTCTTTCAACATGGGTTCCTTTCCTCCCTTGAAATCTGTGATGTTAGTACTTGGATTTGTAGTTCTCTGTCTCTATAGGAGGTTTTCTGAGAGACTGTATTCTTGTTTTTAAGGGCTTCCCTGGTGGTGCAGAGGTTAAAGCGTCTGCCTGAAATGTGAGAGAACTGGGTTCGATCCCCTGGTCAGGAAGATCTCCTGGTGAATGAAATGGCAACCCACTCCAGTATTCTTGCCTGGAGAATCCCATGGATGGAGGAGCTTGGTGGGCTACAGTCCACGGGTCCCAAAGAGTCAGACATGACTGAGCAACTTCACTTTCATTAAAGATAGTGGAGGTGATGGAATTCCAGTTGAGCTATTTCAAATCCTGAAAGATGATGCTGTGAAAGTGCTGCACTCAATATGCAAGGAAATTTGGAAAACTCAGCAGTGGCCGCAGGACTGGAAAAGGTCAGTTTTTATTCCAATCTCAAAGAAAGGCAATGCCAAAGAATTCTCAAACTACTGCACAATTGCACTCATCTCACACGCTAGTAAAGTAATGCTCAAAATTCTCCAAGTCAGGCTTCAGCAGTATGTGAACCGTGAACTTCCAGATGTTTAAGCTGGTTTTAGAAAAGGCAGAGGAACAAAGAGATCAAATTGCCAACATCCACTGGATCATAGAAAAAGCAAGAAAGTTCCAGAAAAAAACATGTGTTTCTGCTTTATTGACTATGCCAAAGCCTTTGACTGTGGATCACAGTAAACTGTGGAAAATTCTGAGAGAGATGGGAATACCAGACCACCTGACCTGCCTCTGGAGAAATCTGTATGCAGGTCAGGAAGCAACAGCTAGAACTGGACATGGAACAACAGACGGGTTCCAAATAGGAAAAGGAGTACGTTAAGGCTGTATATTGTCACCCTGCTTATTTAACTTATATGCAGAGTACATCATGAGAAACGCTGGACTGGAAGAAGCACAAGCTGGAATCAAGATTGCCAGGAGAAATATCAATAACCTCAGATATGCAGATGACACCACCCTTATGGCAGAAAGTGAAAGAGGAGAGTGAAAAACTTAGCTTAAAGCTCAACATTCAGAAAACTAAGATCATGGCATCTGGTCCCAACATTTCAAGGCAAATAGATAGGGAAACAGTGGAAACAGTGTCAGACTTTATTTTTGGGGGCTCCAAAATCACTGCAGATGGTGATTGCAGCCATGAAATTAAAAGACACTTACCCCTTGGAAGAAAAGTTATGACCAACCTAGATAGCATATTGAAAAGCAGAGACATTGCTTTGCCAACAAAGGTCCATCTAGTCAAGGCTATGGTTTTTCCAGTGGTCATGTATGGAAGTGCGAGTTGGACTGTGAAGAAAGCTGAGTGCCGAAGAATTGATGCTTTTGAACTGTGGTGTTGGAGAAGGCTCTTGAGGGTCCCTTGGACTGCAAGGAGATCCAACCAGTCTATCCTAAAGGAGATCAGTCCTGGGTGTTCATTGGAAGGAGTGATGCTGAAGCTGAAATTCCAGTACTTTGGCCACCTCATGCGAAGAGTTGACTCATTGGAAAAGACTCTGATGCTGGGAGGGATTGGGGGCAGGAGGAGAAGGGAGGATGAGATGGCTGGATGGCATCACCGACTTGATGGACATGAGTTTGAGTGAACTCTTGGAGTTAGTGCTGGACATGGAGGCCTGGTGTGCTGCGATTCATGGGGTCGGAAAGAGTCGGACACGACTGAGCGACTGAACTGAATGGATGCGTTAGTTAAATAAAGCACCTGTCTTATTTAACTTAGGTGAAGGTGAAGTTGCTCAGTTGTGTCCGACTCTTTGAGACCCCATGGACTGTAACCTACTAGGCTTCTCCGTCCATGAGATTCTCCAGACAAGAATACTGGAGTGGATTGCCATTTCCTTCTCCAGGGGATATTCCCGACCCAGGGATCAAACCCGGGTCTCCCGCATTGGAGGCAGACGCTTTAACCTCTGAGCCACCAGGAGACCCTTTTTGAGACAAAGGAGCTTTTAAAGCATACACAAGTGAAATGTGCTCAGTCGTGTCTGACAGACTCAGGGACTATACAATCCATGGAATTCTCTAGGCCAGAGTACTGGAGTGGGTAGCCTATTGATTCTCCAGGGGATCTTCCCAACCCAGGGATCAAACCCAGGTCTCCCACATTGCAGGTGGATTCTTTACAGCTGAGCCACAAGGGAAGCCCAAGAATACTGGAGTGGGTAGCCTATCCCTTCTCCAGCAGATCTTGTCAACCCAGGAATCGAACTGGGTCTCCTGCATTGCAGGTGGATTCTTTACGAGCTGAGCTATCAGGGAAGCACCTACTCCACCCAAAGTATTTTCAAAATCTGTTGTGCATGTCGTGTAAAACCCATTCAAAAAGAAGTTAAATTCAAGTACCATTGCTATCTTTTGATTTCTTATGCAATAGGAAGTCAGGACATTAATTTCATGAGTATGAACTTATTCTTTGTGTATGATTTTGAAGCAGTAAAGTTCACCTATGTACAAAGAAATAGAGTGACGTTTCAAGCCAAAGTTTTTGACTTAAGCAACTGAAAAGACAGTATTGACATTTGCTGATTACAAGATAACTGAAAGACCAGGTTTTATTTTAAAATGCTAACTTGGATTCACTTTAGAAATATTTTTCCTTGATTTAGCCTAGAGTTACAGCTTGAAATGGTAGACCTTTGTCTATCATGCATGGTGCTTCACTGAAATATTTTGTTATGAGAAATTAATATATAAAGAGAACAGATGATTGATCATTAAACCAGTAAACTCTTAAAAGTGAAAGGCAATGTAAATATATTATACTGCAGCACCAGACATAAACTCCACCATCCCAGAAAAAGAAGCAAAAGTAGATTAAGACAAAGACTAACTACTTGGAATTTAATTTGTCATGTACTAAATCGAATCCTTCTTCATGACATAGAAGAGATTTTGTATAGGAACTCCTTAAATATCTTTTCTTGAAGTATCTCATGTAGTATCTTAAATCATTTAAACTATTGTAATACCATTATATAACAGAGTTAATCAATAATGCAATGAAACTTGAGAAAACTGGTGGTCAGATTTCCTACTTCCCAATCAATAGATAAGCAGATGAATTTCCATCTACAAATACATGGCCAGTCACAGCAGATTTCATTCATTAAATCTGAATAACAAATTTATGGTATAGATCTTACGTGTTTCTTTTTAACCTAAATATGCTGACGCTTTATTTGTAGTGATGCTGCTCATTTATGTCTTACTTTTTAAAAAAATTCCACAGCCATTAATTTTTGGTATTTTCCTCATTGTATAACTACCTTTCTTGTTTGTTTTCATGGAGCTTTTATCCTCTTTTGTTATTGGTTTCATCAACAACAATAAATAAATCTGTAATAAATCAGGTTTATTTACAGACAAGAGCATTTTGTTCTTATTACTTCTGTTATGTCTATTGATTCTTGTAAAATTAGCATTGATATTAAAAGCATATGGTCCTTATAAAAATCTTAGATTTATTTAGTGATAGAATTCTTTATAGTCCCTGCCATATTCACCACCCCGATACCTATGCATCTTTTGTAAGCCTCTCACTTATAGTGAATGGGAAAAATCCTTTAACTAATAAAAAGCAATACAAATTTTAAATATATAAACTGCCTACAAAAGACGTGTCTGGAATTTCAATATACCCCTAATTGTTCTTAAATTTGCTCTTACATTATCCAAATTGCCAACCTGATCAAAATAAGCCACAACAAATCACTGAAAAAAAAAAAAAAAAGATTGTTTTCAAACTGCATACAAAGTCTAATGAGGCTCTGTTTCATAGGATTATGTTCTTTGTATAGGCACCATATAAGATGGCATCAGTCTAAGATAGGAATGACATTTTATTCCAATTGGATTTGCTTCATAAAAATGAAAGAGAAAATTCCATATAAGGGAACTGTACAGATGCATCTTATTGTGTGTCAAATATCAGACTTTGTGATCTAGATTTTAATGTCTCCCCCAAGTACACCTTCTGGCAGAAAATTGTATTCTCAAAAGATTTTCACTGTATCTCATTAGTAATAGTAATATGACTATTATCAAAAGGGATGAGGTGAATCTTTACATGTTTTTAGACTTTTGTTCATGAAGTTTGAAGAAAGCTTTGCTGTTCTGAGGTGGACTTCATAAAATTATCCATCAGTGTTTTGTGGCTGTGTATATAGATAAACATATAAAAACATTCATCTCTTTTAAATAAGCAAAGACTCTTGAAATAAAAGTTTAAAGTACAATTCTAAAGCACATTTTCTTTATGACTTCCTTTCCACCATTCTAAACATTTTAGTGTTCCAAGTACTCATAAAGTATTCGTGAAGTGTAACTGAAACTAAACAAGCGAATTTCAGTCTTCCAGTATATAAGCTTTTGGGAGTGTCCTATGTTGAATTACAACTGAAAAGGACATAAAATTAAAGTATTTTTACTAGATTATTTGACTAATGTTAAAAACAAACCAAAAAACAAGTGATATCTTAATCAGTTTCTGCTGTAATGTGATTTTGTATTGGATAGAACTATTCAAATATAAAAATGTGTTCACTGATGTTTGTAAAAGCAGTTCAACACTGCAGTGAAGTACTCTTAATCATCAGCACAAATTCTTTCCAGTTTTAAGCACATTCTGTTTCATTGACAGGTCTAAACAATTAACACATCTGTTAGCATGACATGATGCCCATCCAAAAGTTGTAATGTCAAAGTGAAAAGGTATAGGTGCAAAACCAACATAGGTGAGGTGTTAAACCACATCTACCTCTGTCTTCATCACCTTACGCTTTTCTTACTATTTGTAATGCATTTGTGGTATCTTACCTTATATGTTTATGCTATTTGTCTCCTGAAATTTTAGATCTAGAATGTTTAAACCACATAGCCATATGTAAACTGTCTCAAGTTTTCAGATATAGAGTTCTACAGAAATGAATTGGATTGATATAATATCTATTAATATTCATATATAAATGAACTCTATAAGATTGTCTCATAAAAGTGAAAAACCTTTTCCTCTAGTCATGTCTACAATTATGGTGAAATAAACTAAATGTTATAATAATAAATAATAACTCTTCAGTTCATTTCAATCACTCAGTCGTGTCCAACTCCTTGTAACCCCATGAACCGCAGCACTCCAGTCCTCCCTGTCCCTCACCAATTCCCAGAGTCCACCCAAACCCATGTCCATTGAGTTGGTGATGCCATCCAGCCATCTCATCCTCTGTTGTCCCCTTCTCCTCCTGCCCTCAATCTTTCCCAGCAGATACTAAAATGAAGCTTTGTTCAGATTTTATCTCTAAAACAGAAGCAAAAGATTACAAATCAATAACTTGTTTCACAACCAAATTACACACAAAAATAAATATAATATACCATGTTAACAAAATAAAGACTATTATTTCAGTAAATGCAGAAAAAGCATTTAAAAAATTCAAGATCCAATCACATTAATATTTGCATATATGTCAAATTATGCAAATTGAATTCCTGAAATTATTCTTGTAGATGACCTTATAAAGGAAAATGTGTTTTAAGTGGCTGAAGAACATGTTTTTGAAATAAAATAATTTCCTAATGTATATTTTATGTAAATCTAGATGTGCTTGCAATGTGTGCTAAGTAAGTGGTTGTATTGTAGTCTATCATAAATGTTATTCCTGTACCCTAAGAAGAATTTCAGTAAGTGAGGCATATAGCTAAATAGAAGGAAAAAAGAAGAAAATTTTTAGATTTATGTTAGGGCAACATATACCATTTTTGAAACAAATTTTGTAAGTAATTTTTGAACACAAACAATAACATACCATAGTCTATTCTGTACTAATGAAAAACTATGGTCTATTCTAAAGAGAATTAAATAGGTAAAGCTCCCAAACAAGTTGCTGTCTTCTGAAGCTAAAGAGAAAACAAGAACATAAAATCTTGTTTATTTAATACATAAAGGAGTAAAACTAGGGTAAAGGTATAGTTTAAAATGTCAAATTCAAATTACATAATACTGTACATTTTATTACAATTTGGGTACTTAGGTGATTTTGTTGAACAGCTGTTAGAATTAAGATTGTATAAGTTTAAGGTTAATTGAATTTCTTAGATTTATATTTCTAAAATTGCTTCTACATAAGTAACCTTTTTGAGATGAATATTTTGTCCTGTCCGTAAGGATTGCCACCACCTCCAAGCTATTATCTGCTTCCATTTTTGCTTGCTTATTTTCATTAGCTCTTCCCTTCTCCTTGGACCTTGCCTGTGACTATTACATTTCTAATTAACAAAGTACAAAAGAAGCTTCCCATACTCAAGATTGTCCTACTAACCTTCCCTTCATTAGAAGTTTTTCCACCTTAGAAAAGTAACTTTGCTTCTACCTTTTGACTAACGTTATTCAATAGAAATCTAATGCAAATCTCAAATGAAAGGCATGTATTCAATTTTAAAATTTCCATTAGCCACACTATAAAAAGTAAAAAGGGGTGAAATTAACTTTAACAATAGAGTTTATTGAACCAATACACAAAAATGATTTTAAAGTACCATCAATATGAAAATTATGCATGAGATGGTTTGTTTTTCACACTAAATCCTTACTATCTGGTATATATAATACTCAGCACATCTCAATTCAGACCATTATCATTTCAAATGCTCAATAATTATATGTGGCTAGAAGTTTCAGTACTGCCAAGATTTCAAAGATTTTAGAAAGTTTTCCTGGCCTAAAGACGGAGAGGGTAACAGGCAGGAAGGCCTGGGGTCTCCAAATGGAGGAAATAGCCTGCGAGTGTCAGACTTTTTTCTCTCTCTTAAGCAGCAGGAGGAAACAAAGTAGCGATATTTTTTCCTTCTCTATACAAATTTAAAAGGAGGTTTCTCTTAAAATGCTGTGTTGCCATGACACCTGGTTTCACCTGAAGTTAACCAATGCCTTTTTCTTATGGAAATGTTTATCTTAAGCTATGCTAATGTACTATGCATTTACCCCAAACTCTGTCTTCAAGTCAGTTCCGCCTTTTGGCTCAGAACCTACTTGACAAACCAGTATGTTATACTCCGATATCGTTCCTCTAATCTATGTAAAGGACACTATTTGTATGGTGCTCTGCCCTTCTTCAAGATTCAAGCTAATCCTTTTATGGCCCAAGATGAACCATTTGGAGCCAAGATTATCCCAAACTACATCCTATGGATGAGGGGCCTGGTTCCATTCTAAATTTTGAGACATTTCTTTCTTTCATTAACAGACTGCTGGTGACT
Organism: Ovis aries; assembly: GCF_016772045.2. NCBI lineage: Eukaryota > Metazoa > Chordata > Mammalia > Artiodactyla > Bovidae > Ovis > Ovis aries. Next base: position 142,072,060 of record NC_056080.1, read on the forward strand.
ATATAACATCCAGCTGAAGACTAGCAGGGGGGTACTCTTTCTGCCCCCTGCTGATGCCTATGTCAGAAGCTTTCTCTATCTCTTTTATGCTTTAATAAAACTTTGGAACCCAAAAGCTCTGATCGATCAAGCCTCGTCTCTGGCCCCGGATTTTATTCTTCTCCTCTGGGGACCAAGAATCCTGGCGTCGTAATTCAACAACAACCTTTCATCTTGGGGACTCGTCCGGGATCCTTCAGGACAAGGTAAGGATGCTTGGAGCTCTAGTTCTTTGTTCTCTTAGCAAACACATTTTCTGCTGTGCTTTACTAACTCTACGGTGTGCTTGTGTGAATGAATGACATGCCCTGCGCGAGGCAAGTGAGGAGCCCTGCTCTGCGGTTCCACGGTGATCTCATACGGCTTATGGCAGAAACCTGTCGGGGGTTATACCGACCTGCCAAGGCCAAGAGGCACCCAGTGTCTCCTTTGGGAACCGACCAGAAATGGGCAAAGCGTGTGGACCGAACTCTCCTTTCTCGGTCAAACTTTCCGGTCTCTTTGACCTTTTCATAACTCCTTGGGAATTAGAAGTACTAACCTAATCTATCGGATCATAGACTTTCCAGGGACTTGTGATCTATACTGTTACTGTGTACTGTGGCAAACTTGGATTGGTAGTCAAGAAAGCGCCTAGCCTCGCTAGGAATCACAAGCTCAGAAGCTAGATGGAGCTCTGGCCCCAAGAACATCTCCGAGGTTGAAGGTTACTCAGATTGGGACTGCAATGGGTTTTTTTCCTTTGGTAACGCTGGCTCTTAGTGGACCAGAGGAGGCTCTCATACTGGTGTGGTGATGCTTGCAAAGAACATCCCAGCTTGATGTTCGTATCGGTCTTATTGTGGTCAGGACTCAGGGTCGTGCACAGGCACTCAGGTGATGAATGTTTCCCCCAGCGGCCTTAGCCTGGGAGGCATTCCGGAAGGTGACTCTGATTGCACCCCGGGTGGCATCAGAGGCAAACAAGGTTAAAGGTGAAGAGCTGGACATCAGGTAGAGATGCTAGCAGGTCTCCCCCTGGTACATCCCCACCCCGTCTCGGTGGTAGAACCGAGAGGGTCAAGACGGCACTGCATCGGTAAGGGAGAGACTAAGTCCGACCAGGAAGGAAAAGCTTTTGGTGTAAAGTCTGTCTACACCCCCATCTAGAGCAGGGAGGGACGCCTCCGGTAGAAAAATGGCACTGGTCGCTTTTTTCTCTCTTACAGATGGGAGCTAACAATGCCAGCCTCACTCCTTTGAACTGTATCCTGAAAAACACTGGGATAGATTCGATCCCCAGGCCTTAAAGAAGACACACCTGGTCTTCCTATGCGATACTGCATGGCCACGGTATCCATTGGAGGATGGCGAACGGTGGCCAGTTGGAGGGTCTCTTAAGTATAATACTGTTTTACAATTAGACCGGTTCTGTAAGGAACAAAGGAAAAGTGATCTTAAAAGATAGATTTATCACTCACTTGGCTCCAGATATCCTCCATAAGCTACAAAAATGGGCGAATGGACCAAATCAGTCTTTAGATACTCTGTTACAACTGGCTTAGATGGTCTATTACGGTAGGGAATATGAGGAAAAGAAAGAAAGGCAAAGAAAGACAAAGGAAAAGGCGGAAGCCTTCGCCATGGCTATGGACCCAGGTGAAAAGAGAAGGGCTTGCTATTACTGCGGAAAGGAGGGGCACCTCAAGCGGGATTGCCCTCAGGCATCTAAGCCGGCCCGGCTCCAAGTCCGGTCTGCAAAGGACCACACTGGAAGAGAGACTGCCCTCAGAGGCGTAGGTCTCCGGGGTCGGACTCTCAAGACAATCAGGACTGAAGGTGCCCGGGGGTCCCCACACAAGCTCCCGTCCTAATTACACCTGAGGAACCCTGGGTATTAATAATTGTGGGGGGCCAATCCGTCGATTTCCTTCTAGATACTGGGGCAACTTACTCTGTGCTTACTGAAGCCCCTGGCCCACTTTCTTCCCGATCCGCTTCCGTAATGGGACTGTCTGGATGAGCCAAAAGGTATTATTTCAGTTATTCTTTATCTTGCACCTGGGATTCTGTGCTGTTTTCACACAAGTTTCTGATCATGCCAGAATCTCCCTCACCCCTTTTGGGGAGGGATATACTGAGCAAGGTCCATGCCTCTGTTTTCATGAATATGGAGCCCTTTCTTTCTCTACCTTTAATAGAACAAAATGTAAATCCTAGAGTCTGGGCTGATGGAAAATCTGTGGGTCGAGCACAAAATGCTATTCCTGTAGTTGTCAAGCTCAAAGACCCACACTTATTTCCACATAAGAAGCAGTATCCTCTGAAACCTGAGGTTAAGGAAGGGTTAAAACCCATCAATGAAAATTTAAAGGAACAGGGACTATTAATTCCCTGTAACAGTCCTTGCAACACTCCTATTTTGGGTATAAAGAAATCAAGTGGTAAATGGAGACTTGTCCAAGATTTACGTATAATAAATGAGGTTGTAGTTCCTTTACACCCCGTGGTGCCTAATCCTTATACTCTATTGTCTGAAATTCCTGAATGAGCCAAATATTTCTCAGTAATTGATTTAAAAGATGTCTTCTATTTAGTGCCTTTGGCAGAGAAAAGTCAATTTCTATTTGCCTTTGAAGACCCTACGCAGCCAGCTTCTCAGTTAACCTGGACAGTTTTGCCCCAGGGATTTCATGACAGTCCTCACTTATTTGGACAAAGTTTGTCACGGGATCTACAAAACTTTAACAGCTCTGAAGCAGTGGTGTTACAATATGTAGATGATATTTTGCTCTGTGCTGAGACAGAGGAAGCTTGTTCGCGAGCCTCAGAAGATTTCTTAAACTTTCTGGCAGGCTGTGGTTACAAGGCATCAAGAGAAAAGGCTCAGCTTTGTCAACAATCAGTTAGATATCTGGGCCTAATCATATCAGAAGGGACTAGGGCCATAGGCCCTGAGAGAATTAAGCCTATACTAAATCATCCCCTACCTATGACTTTAAGACAATTGAGAGGATTTTTGGGAATCACAGGTTACTGTCACATTTGGATTCCGGGTTATGGGGAACTTGCCCTGCCTTTATATAAACTTATAGCTGAAACTAACTCAGCAGGCCCAAACTGACAAACTGGTTTGGTCACCAGAAACTCAAAAGGCTTTTAAGGTTCTTCAGACTGCTCTCCTGCAAGCTCCTGCTCTGAGCTTGCCCACAGGGTCAGAACTTAATCTGCAGCTGAAAGGAAAGGTGTGGCCTTGGGAGTTTTGACACAACCCCGAGGGCCTCACCAGCAACCTATTTCTTATCTAAGCAGAGAATTAGATGTAATTTCACCTGGGTGGCCCCACTGCCTAAGAGTAATTGGGGCAGCGGCTTTATTAGCACCTGAAGCTTTAAAAATAATTATTGGATGAAACCTTACTGTACTGACTTCTCATGATGTGAGTGGAATCTTAAATTCTAAGGTTAATATTTGGATGACAGACAGTAGGCTTCTTAAATATCAGTCATTGTTGTTAAAAGGACCAGTAACTAAGCTTAAAGTTCGTGGAAATTTAAATCCAGCCGCTTTCCTTCCTGAGAAGGAAAATAAAACACCTGATCACGATTGTTCTCAATTCCTAACTTTAAACTATGCAGCTCGGGAAGATCTAATGGATACCCCATTAGACAATCCTGACCTGAAAATATTTACAGATGGCAGTTCTTTTGTTCAAGATGGAAAGCGTAAAGCAGGTTATGCCGTGGCGACTACTGAACAGGTTTTGGAAGCAAAATCTCTCCCCCAGGGAACCGGTGCTCAGTTAGCAGAGCTTGTGGCTCTGACCCGAGCTCTAGAGTTAAGCAAAGGGCAGCAGGTAAATATCTACACAGATTCTAAATATGCTTATTTGACTTTACATGCTCATGCTGCAATATGAAAAGAAAGTTTAAAACAGCAACAGGTGAACCTATTAAGCATTTCAGAGAGATCGATGCTATATATTGTCCTAAAGAAGTAGCTGTTATGCATTGCAAAGGGCACAGCAGGGATGGGAGTAAAGTAGCTGAAGGTAATCAGTTGGCTGACTCTCAAGCCAGAAAAGCGGCACTTTACGGAAACCCCTTCACTGCAGACGCCTTTGATCTGGACAGGTTCTGTGGAACAGGAAAAACCACAATACACTGAGGAAGAATTAGAAAGGTATGAAAAAAGAGGAGCACAGATTACTGATAAAGGATGGTTACAGTCTGAGGATGGACGATTAATAATTCCTGAAAATGCTCAATGGAAAATTCTTAAGGGTTTACATCAGAGTTTTCATTTGGGTCCAGAGTACTTACCAAATGGCTTCTCGTTTGTTTGAAGGTAAAAATGTAATGAAAACTTTAAAGAATATAATCAAAAGGTGTGAAGTTTGTCAGAAAAATAACCCAAAGACTGAAAAACTAGCAAAATCTGGATTACAAAGAAGTGGGAAGTATCTTGGAGAGGACTGGGAATCGATTTTACTCATATGCCAAAAGCTAATGGATATTCTTGCTTATAAGTTTGGGTAGATACTTTTACTGGATGGATTAAAGCTTTTGCCTGTCGCAGTGAACAGGCTAAGGAGGTTATAAAGATTTTAATCCATGAAATTATCCCCAGGTTTGGGCTGCCACGGAGCCTTCAGAGTGACAATGGCTCTGCCTTTAAAGTTGCTGTAACTCAGGGGGTATCTAAAGCTCTAGGAATAGAATATCACTTACACTGTTCCTGGAGACCCCAATCCTCAGGAAAGGTTGAAAAAGCTAATGATACTATCAAAAGACATCTGCGCAAATTAACTCAAGAGACGCAGGACAATTGGATTAAAGTCCTACCCATAGCTTTAATGAGGGCTTGAACTGCCCCCAGAAAGGAGGGACTGTCCCCCTTTGAATGTATTTATGGAAGGACTTTCTTATGCACAGACATTGTTATAGACCCTGAAGCCTTGGAATTAACTAGTTATGTAACTCAGCTCTCAGCTTTTCAACAGGCATTAACAGAACTCCGGGAGATGACTCCTGACCCCGCCTCTGAGTCAAGCAAGCCTCTATTTGAGCCAGGAACTGAGGTCCTCATAAAAACTTTGGGATCTGGGGGCCCATCCCTCGAGCCCCTTTGGGAAGGCCCTTACCAGGTTATTCTTTCTTCTCCCACAGCTGTCAAAGTGCCAGGAATTGATTCGTGGGTACATCACACTCGAGTAAAGAGGTGGCACCCTGACCAGAACTAAGTGACATCTTTTTATGTCTTTATGTTCTATGCTCTGACTTTGTACTTTTCAGATGGGCCTGATAACCTATGTGAGCTTACTTCTGCTGACTCCAAATATCCTGAGTCTGCCGTTTGATCCTCCAGACAATGCCTTCCTGTCCTGGGCTCACTCCTACGCTGCATTCCACAATCGGTCTAACTGCTGGGTCTGTGGAACACTCCCCTCTTCATCAGTGGAAGGCTTCCCGTGGTGGGCATCTCCACTTCAAGGAAAAGACTTTCGCCAAGTGTGTAAATACCTTCGACAACAATTACATGCGATGCCTCTTCTTCATCTGATGACACCTACCAACCCTAAAATAGACTGGTGCAGCACTTTGTACTTTAACTATATGGACATAATGTGACTTTTAATTTTGATTATACATTGTCTCAGTTCAATGACTATTTTGCTACACATAAGGCAATTAGGTCTAGATCTAATGGTTTTTTACCTGACGTTTATCAAATATGGGATGAGGTTATGTGGCTAACTCCTGAAAGAGGACGTTTAATATCTACTGCCCCTATATGCTGGGAACAAACAGAGCCATCCCCAAGAGTTAGCCAACGACTTAATTACAATGATTGGAAACAATTGGGATTTTTGCCTCAAGAAAGATGCAATGTAATCATTCCCATGTTTTCCGACCCCAGTTCAGGTTCTCTTTGTCTGGCCAGGCACTGATCGGGACTGGATATCTCAGTCACGCTGCCTTGCTCCAAATGGGACTTATTGGATATGTGGCTCTTACCTATGGGCATGGCTTCCCCCTGGTTGGATAGGGAGATGCACCCTGGGTCTAGCCTTTACTCTCAGCTTTATATTTTCAGAGCTCCCAGAAAAGCCTGCTAATTTACCCCACCTTAAAACTCGGTGGGCAAGGTCCGTATTTCACTGGGATGATTATTTGGCTGCAGTGTTTGTTCCCTCTTTGGGAACTACAGATGTTATGCTACAAGTGGATGCTTTGACTAATTTCACTCAACAGGCATTACAAGATTCTCAAAAGGCTATTTCAGCTCTTAATGCTAAATAAACACAAATTAAAAAGGTGGTTTTACAAAACAGATTGGCTTTAGATATTCTGACAGCTGCACAAGGGGGAACGTGTGCTATTATTCATACCCGATGCTGTCCCTATATACCTGATAGGAGCACGAAGGTTACTCATTTTACTAAACACATGAACAGGATGACTGGGGCCATGGCTACTCCTGAAGCCTCAATTGCCTCACTTTGGGAGACATTAAGTAGTTCCCCATGGTGGACAACTATCTTAATTACAATAATTCTGATTGTTTTGTTTTTATTGTTTGCTCTCTGCATCTGTAAGTGTATAACTGGATTTGTTTCTAGCCTCATGAAAGCTTTCAAGTTACAAATGGTTGCTCAAACTCCTGCTACTGTTGCAGCTGCCTCCAGCTACTATTTGGGGCCCCTGGATCAGATATCCTCAATATAAGGATTAGGAGAATATGTTGCCTCCCCAATTTAGGGACAACACCCCTTCTCAGCTCCGAAGCAGTTATGGAACGAAAACGGTGCCCATTTTCCCTAGGCAACATAATTCTCCTGAAAGAAAAGGGGGGAATGAGAGGGTAACAGGCAGGAAGGCCAGGGGTCTCCAAATGGAGGAAATAGCCTGCAAGTGTCAGACTTTTTTCTCTCTCTTAAGCAGCAGGAGGAAACAAAGTAGCGATATTTTTTCCTTCTCTATACAAATTTAAAAGGAGGTTTTTCTCTTAAAATGCTGTGTTGCCACGACATCTGGTTTCACCTGAAGTTAACCAATGCCTTTTTCTTATGGAAATGTTTATCTTAAGCTATGGTAATGTACTATGCATTTACCCCAAACTCTGTCTTCAAGTCGGTTCCGCCTTTTGGCTCAGTATGTTATACTCCGATAATCTATACTTCCTCTAATCTATGTAAAGGACACTATTTGTATGGTGCTCTGCCCTTCTTCAAGATTCAAGCTAATCCTTTTATGGCCCAAGATGAACCATTTGGAGCCAAGATTATCCCAAAATACATCTTATGGGTGAGGGGCCTGGTTCCATTCTAAGTTTTGAGACATTCCTTTCTTTCATTAACAGACTGCTGGTGTCTATATAACATCCAGCTAAAGACTAGCAGGGGGTACTCTTTCTGCCCCCTGCTGATGCCTATGTCAGAAGCTTTCTCTATCTCCTTTATACTTTAATAAAACTTTGGTACACAAAAGCTCTGAGTGATCAAGCCTCGTCTCTGGCCCCGGATTGAATTCTTTTCCGGGGGCCAAGAATCCTGGCGTCGTAATTCAACAACAACCTTTCAAGACCCTGAAATATATTAGAGCACTAACTATGTATAAGTCTAGACAGAGTCTATAGTTTAATAGAAAATATTACAGAACTATATTATTCTACCACTAATTTATAAATACTTGTACTTGCTTGTATTTATCTCAAATCTATGCTGCAATGAATACAATAAAAATCTTAAAATTCAGTTATTTGTCCTGACAATAAGAATAGAAAATAAGTTACTGTCTTTTATCACAGCTCTGATACTTCTTCAGTGTTTTGCTCCAAAGTTGTTGACTTGTCTGGCAATTTTGGTAATTTCCCTCTTGATACATAGGTGTGTAGTAAATTAAGAAATTCAATTAACCTTAAGTAAATGATTTATCATTAAAAGAAGTCAAAGTGTCATCAAGTTCTCTGTTGGATTTTAGAAAAACCTGTGAACATCTTGCCAATAGGTTAAACAAGGAAGCAAGATTTACAAGGAATGTTCTTCCTTTTTCCCCCTACCCCTTCATTATTTGTCATTGTACAACCAAGCTTTGTTGGCCCAAAGCCCAATCAATACCCACAGTCTTCTTTTCTAATACACATTAAAGTAGAATCTAAAAAGAAGTCCCCCAGAAATTAAATTTGAAAAGGTTTCCAAAATATCTGAAGATATAATTTAATCCAGAAAATGTTGCAATTAGGGACTATGATCAAATAAGAGGATTAAATTTATCAGGTTTTATTGTCATTTAAAAAGATAATTCTTTTAGACCTAAAGTAGTTAATTAGTCCCATTCACACTTTTATTTCTGCTGATGATTTTTAAAAAATGTATCATCTCAAACTCCATTTTCTTTCTCCTCAAAATAATAATAGACCCTCAAATAATAGTTATCTCTTTCCCATTTAAGAGAAATCAATATATACCCCTATATCATATACCCTTACAACTATTAGCTACATTCTATGAGTGTATATTACTAAAGCTATAGTTTAACCTCCGAACTATCCACACTGCAAATTCTATGTGGCATTTATGCTATATTAACAGGTCTTCTACAATTTTAAGAGTGTACTTAGACGAAGAATTACCAGAATAATTCTCCAATGTGGGCTTGCTCATAGATACCTCAAAAGTCCACCCCAAAATGCTTAATGAAGAGAAAGAAAAAAACAAAAGAAATAAGCATTTTGAGATAATAAAGACCTTAATTAATGGTGAAAAAGCCAGCATTGTCTATTGTTCCTTTCTGTGATGCATTTGGATTTTTAGCTACAACACAAACTGCTCATATATAAGGGCTCTACATTGTCCCTGCCATCTCCAAAAAGCAAGCAGTTGTACACAGCAACATTTTCCAGTTTAATAGACTCCCAGAGTGAAAGAAAATATTGTTGTACCTTACTGGAATGTCTTTGGGGATTCTCAGTTGTCAAAATTAAATTTCAAAATAATAGTTCAGTTTTTATTGGCTTATTCTTCATCATAGGAAGGAAGAAAAGAAGAGTCTACTAAAACAGCCACTAAATGTGATGTTTATGAAAAAACCTAGGTCTTAGGATTTTGATGATGAAAAAATTTATATTCAGAAGTTGTCTGTTATGTGCAAAGCACATTTGCAAGGCACTAGACCAGAGGCAATGAAATATTTTAATGCCTTTGCATTCTCCAAATAGATACATTATACATTTTTTTAAAAAGCAAAAACATTGGAACAGTTTGACATTTTTATTTGAAAAATAGTTACTAAGCATGTGGAACTGAACCTTGGAAAAGAAGTAAAACTCTCACTGTTTGCAGATGACATGATCCTCTACATAGAAAACTCTTAAGACGCCACCAGAAAATTACTAGAGCTAATAAATGAATATAGTAAAGTTGCAGGATATAAAATCAACACAGTGCATTCTTATACACTAATAATGAGAAAATAGAAAGAGAAATTAAAGAAACAATTCCATTCACCATTGCAACGAAAAGAATAAAATACTTTGGAAAATATCTACCTAAAGAAACTAAAGTCCTATATATAGAAAACTATAAAACACTGGTGAAAGAAATCAAAGAGGACACAAATAGATGGAGAAATATACCATGTTCATGGATTGGAAGAATCAATAAAATGAAAATGTGTATACTACCCAAAGCAATCTATAGATTCAAAGCAATCCCTATCAAGCTACCAACGATATTTTTCACAGAGCAAGAACAAATAATTTCACAATTTGTATGGAAATACAAAAAATCTCAAATAGCCAAAGCAATCTTGAGAAAGAAGAATGAAACTGGAGGAATCAGCCTGCCTGACTTCAAGCTCTACTACAAAGCCACAGTCATCAGGACAGTATAGTACTGGCACAAAGACAGAAATATAGATCAATGAAACAAAATGGAAAGCCCAGAGATAAATCCATGCACCTATGGACACCTTATTTTTGACAAAGGAGGCAAGAATATACAATGGATTAAAGATAATCTCTTTAACAAGTGGTGCTGGGAAAACTGGTCAACCACTTGTAAATGAATGAAACTAGAAAACTTTCTAACACCATACACAAAAATAAACTCAAAATGGATTAGTAACTATAGAACTCCTAGAGGAGAACATAGGCAAAACACTCTCCGACATACATCACAGCAGGATTCTCTATGACCCACCTCCTAGAATATTGGAAATGAAAGCAAAAATAAACAAATTGGACCTAATTAAAATTAAAAGCTTCTGCACAACAAAGGAAACTATAAGCAAGGTGAAAAGACAACCTTCGGAATGGGAGAAAATAATAGCAAATGAAGCAACTGACAAACAACTAATTTCAAAGATATACAAGCAACTCCTGAAACTCAATTCCAGAAAAATAAATGACCCAATCAAAAAATGGGCCAAAGAACTAAACAGACATTTCTCCAAAGAAGACATATAGATGGCTAACAAACACACGAAAAGATGCTCAGCATCACTCATTTTCAGATAAATGCAAATCAAGACCACAATGAGGTAGCATTTCACGCCAGTCAGAATGGCTGTGATCCAAAAGTCTACAAACAATAAATGCTGGAGAGGGTGTGGAGATAAGGGAACCCTCTTACACTGTTGGCGGGAATGCAAACCAGTACAGCCACTATGGAGAACAGTGTGGAGATTCCTTAAAAAACTGCAAATAGAACTGCCTTGTGACCCAGCAATCCCACTGCTGGGCATACACACGGAGGAAACCAGAATTGAAAGAGACACATGTACCCCAATGTTCATCACAGCACTGTTTATAATAGCCAGGACATGGAAACAACCTAGATGTCCATCAGCAGATGAATGGATAAGAAAGCAGTGGTACATATACACAATGGAGTATTACTCAGCCGTTAAAAATAATACATTTGAATCAGTTCTAATGAGGTGGATGAAACTGGAGCTGATTATACAGAGTGAAGTAAGCCAGAAAGAAAAACACCAATACAGTATACTAACGCATATATAAGGAATTTAGAAAGATGGTAACGATAACCCTGTATGCGAGACAGCAGAAGAGACACAGACGTATAGAACAGTCTTTTGGACTCTGTGGGAGAGGGAGAGAATGGGATGGTTTGGAAGAATGGCATTGAAACATGTAAAATATCATATATGAAACGAATCGTCAGTCCACGTTCAATGCATGATATTGGATGCTTGGGGCTGGTGCACTGAGATGACCCAGAGGGATGGTACGGGGAGGGAGGAGGGAGGGGGAACACGTGTATTCATGTAGTGGATTCATGTTGATGTATGGCAAAACCAATACAATATTGTAAAGTAATTAACCTCCAATTAAAATAAATAAATTTATATTTAAAAAATAAATAAATAAAAGAGAAATTATTCCAAAAATGAGAGATTGTAAAATTGCTAAAAAAAAAAAATTATTAAGTCATCATGGAATGTATCCAAAAATCCAGTGGGGTAGGGGAATTCTGGAGCTTCACAAAATTAAATCTCACTTTCAAGTCTCTATTTCCAAGGAAATTAGTAAAGTTTTATAATTATACTTTAGTGTATAAGACCGTTTCAGTCATCTATTTATTTACAAATTTCAAGTACCTGCCTGTGTCAGGCAGTGATAGAAGCTTGGTTCTGTGTTTTGGTTTTGTTTTAACTGAAAATATTGAATAGGAGTTCCAATCTGCTACCTCTAATTAAAATGCAGACTTAAAAAAAATCTAGCCACAATTATATATCTTTAAAATAAATAACGGGCGGGCATTTTCTACATGTGCCATTTATAGAGCAAAAATACCTTATTTGATACAAAAGTCTTTTGCTAATATAGTTTTAAGTCTCTGGGAAATGTAGAGTTTACTTGCAAAGTCAGATGATTTCCATGAAGTCTAAATTCTGTTCTACAGTTTCCTGCAAAATAGTTTCCTGTTTCTACAGTTTCATCACAAAAATCAAGATAAATTTTTAAAAATAAAACAAATAACAGCTGTAGATATTTGAATTGATAAATAGTCATCAAATGACATAGCAACACTTCTCCAAAAGTTCCAATTCTTTTTCATCTGTTCAAGGGTTGTCTTCACACTTTCCTGATTCCCTTTGTTTATATTTAATGAATATAAAATTGGAGCCATTGCATATGTATTTGAATTAAATGCAAGCAGTCATTTACTTTGCACAACCATCTCACTGTCAACAGGTTATGTTTATGTGAAAGCCAAGCTAATTGCCCAAATTGACACTATGGTGATTATGCAATGATTTTAAATAGATAAAGCAATCAAAATAGCCAAATAAGTGTGCAGTAGGATGGTAGCACTGTTTGCAGTTCCTCAGAGATGTTATATATAATCAGTGGCATGATGTCACTTAGATTTTCTATATGCAGCAAGCAATACTGTAGCTCCAGTTCAAAGTTTAGAAGTTTAAATCAACTGACCAAAATCAAGGTAGAAAATTATCAATACATATTTTTAACACATCAGTGGTATCATGTCATTCCTCTCCACTAATTTCACGAAAAATAAAGAAAAATTCAGAAGTAAAGACTGAAGTTTCATGAAAGCCTAGTAATACTGACATTAGGATGGCTGGTTATCCAGGATTATACAATAAGAGGAGAACAAATCTGAAAGTGTTTGGGTGATACTGTCTGAAATTGTCAAAGTACAAAACTGCCAAATAACCAAGAGAAAACAGCCAAAGATAACTAAATTTGTAATGGTATTTTAAAATATAATATTTATTTACATGTAGAACTAATAGAAAAACAGCATTTCTTGAGCTTTGTAAAGTGCATATTCCATCCTCCCCCCGCCCCCTTCAATTAACTGGACTTATTTCAATATGACTTACTCTCTATTACTCTCTCCGTGACTGGCTGAAAGTGAAAGTGAAAGTCGCTCAGTCGAGTCTGACTCTTGGCCACCCCACGGACTATACAGTCCATGGCATTCTCCAGGCCAGAATACCAGAGTGGGTAACCTTTCCCTTCTCCAGGGGATCTTCCTAGTCAGGGATCAACCCCAAGTCTCCTGCATTCCAGGTGGATTCTTCACCAGCTGAGCCACAAGGGAAGCCCAAGAATACTAGAGTGGGTAGCCTATCCCTTCTCCAGGGGATCTTCCTGACCCAGGAATTGAACCAGTCTCCTGCATTGAAGGCAGATTCTTTACCAACTGAGCTATCAGGGAAACCCTACGACTGGCTGAAATAATCATGACTTTCAGAACTTTAGTGTCCTTGACCATGAGAAACAGAACACTAATGCATGAGTTCTGTGTTGTCACAGCAAAATGATGCTCAGGTTATGTTCTGGGGGAAAAAGAAAAAAAAGTTTCCTAAGTAGATTCAAATTTTATTGTCTTGTGAGAGAGAATGATAATTCTAGGAAATTTGTTTCTATCTCCTCTTATAGAAAGAAAGGGGCTTCCCTGGGGGTTCAGACGATAAAAGAATCTGCCTACAATGCAAGAGACGCAGGTTCAATTCCTGGGTCGGGAAGATCCCCTGGAGAAGGGAATGGCTACCTACTCCAGTATTCTTAGTTTCTTGGACGGTAAAAAGCAGAACAGAAACCTATGAGTTATGTGTTATCACATCAAAATGATGTTCAGGTTATGTTCTGGAAAATAAAAAAATAAATGTTTTTGAAATAGATTTAAAATATTTTGTCTTCTGAAAGACAATGAAGATCCTAGGGAATTGGTTTCCATCTCCTACTATAGAAAAGAAAAAATTGACAATGGAAATGACCTCTCTGGAGTTTGCTCATGAATCTACAGGTATCACTGTTAAAACACTTACACCAGAGTAGAAATTTACTAACATAATAAGAATATTCAGGGCATTAACTCATTTGCATTTTCAGTATATATTTAGCATCTTGAGATCAGTGTGCAATCCACACACACAGCAATCCTCTTTCTTGATTTTAAAATTTCTACAATACCAATGAAAACAATTTCTCCTTTGACCAGAATAATATCTTTTAAAAATTCTTATAATATTGAAAGGCATTTTTTGGATGAGGTTTTTAAAAAGATAAGTGACCTGGGCGGTCCTAAGATGTCAGAAGAATAGGACAGGGAGACCACTTTCTCCCCCACAAATTCATTGAGAGAAGGTTTGAACGCTGAGCAAATTCCACGAAACAACTTCTGAATGCTAGGAGAGGACATCAGGCTTCCAGAAGGCAGCCCATTGTCTTCAAAAAGAGGTAGGACAAAATAGAAAAGATAAAAAGAGAGACAAAAGAGGTAAGGATGGAGATCCGTCCTGGGAAAGGAGTCTTAAAAAAGAGAGAAATTTCCAAACACCAGGAAACACTCTCACCAACAGGTCTTAGGTGAGCCTTGGAAACTCAGAGGGCAACATAACTGGGAGGAAAAATAAATAATTAAAACCCACAGATTATGTGCCCAACGGTAACTCCCAGCGGAGAAGCAGCATAGAAGCTCGCCCCGCCAGTAGCAAGCAGGGATGGACAGGAAGGCGTGGGCTGCATTGTTTAGGGTAAGGACCAGGTCTGAATGCCCTGAGGGCAATCTGAGGGAACTAACTTGAGATAGCAACCCAGACTGTGCAGTAGCTATCCTGCGAAAACCCTAACCTAAGACAACCCCAGGCCTGCTCACAGAACAAAGGACTGAACAGAGCTAGGTGACTGCGGACCAGCCCATCTCCCAAAGGAGACAGGCAGGCGAGGGCAGCCAGAGCCTGAAGGGGGCAATCACAGCCCCAGGGAGGCATCCTCTACAAAACTGTAAGCAGGCTTTGTTGCTAACCAAGACTTCTAGGGATTCTGGACGATTGACATCTGCCAGGAGGGTTGCAGCCAGAGATCAGCTCCCCAGAAGAGACACACGGCACACTTAAGAAGGCATGACCATTATACACCCAGAAAACCTAGCTACTGGGATGGGAGAGGCGATAAGACGCAGCCTCAAACTGGGGGCAAATGTGCTCGCCAAGCACTTGGTAACCTGAGCTGCTCGAACCTGGGAAGGGCACAAAACGCAGGCCCAACCAAGTCTGTGCCTTTGTGGAGTACACAAGAACCTGAACCTGAGTGGCTTAGACTTGGGAAGTGTACACAACCCAAGGCCTGCCTCAGACAGTTCCCCTGCAGAACAACCTAGAGCCTGAGCAGTATAGACTGGGAAAGCACACGTGCCGTGAGCAGGGGCAAACCCAGCATTGATGAAACTCTGCGAGCACTCCCCACACACGCCAGTGATATTTGTTTGCAGTATTCCTCCCCAAAGCACGACTGAACAAATGAGCCTTAAAAAAGTGACCACCACCGCCCCCTTGTGTCAGGGTGAGAATTTGACACTGAAGAGACCAGCAAACAGAAGAAGCTTTTAGCTTTTAGAAGAAGCTAAAATAAACAGAGGGAACCGCTTTGGAAGTGACATGTGCAATAGATTAAAACCCTGTGGTTAGCACCGACTACATAGGAAGGGGCCCATAGATCTTGAGAAGTATAAGCCAGATCAAGGAACTATCTGAAATTGAACTGACCCCACACTGTCCACAACACCAGAGAAAGTCCTAGATATATTTTTACTATTATCTTTTTTTAAGTCCTCTACTACTCCTTTAATTTTCATTTTTATAACCTACTATTACCTTGCAAAAAAAGAACACCCTATTTTTAAAGCAAACTTCATATAAATAGATTTTATAATTTTTGTGACTTTGTTTTGTTTTTTTAATATTGTATTTTTGAGAATCCAACCTCTACTCTAGATTTTTAATCTTTGCTTTTTGGTATTTGTTATCAATTTTGTACCTTTAAGAACCCAATCATCAGTACCCATTTTTACTTGGGAGTGAGATTACTGGCTTGACTGCTGTCTCCCCCTTTTAACTCTCTTTCTCCACCAGGTCTCGTCTCCTCCCTCCCCCTTCTCTTCTCTACCCAACACTGTGAATCTCTTTGTGTGTTCCAGGCTGTGGAGAACACTTAGGGAACTGATTACTGGCTGGATCTGTCTCTCTCCTTTTGATTCTCCCTTTTATCCTCCTGGCCACCTATGTCTCCTTCCTCCCTGTTCTCTGTGTAACTCTGTAAACATCTCTGAGGGATCCAGACTGTCAAGAACACATAGGGAAGTGATTACTGGCTGGCTTGCTCTCTCCCCTTTTGATTCCCACTCTTCTTCTCCTGGTCACCTCTATCTCCCGCCTACCTCTTCTCTTCTCCATGTAACTCTGTGTACCTCTCTGGGTATCCCTCACTGTGGAGAAACCTTTCATCATTGACCTTGATTTTTTATCATTGGTGTTGTAAAGATGAAGAAGCTTGAGGCTACTGTAAGAGTAAGACTAAAAACCAGAGGCAGGAGGTTTAAGTCCAAATTCTGAGAACACCAGAAAACTCCTGACTCCAGGAAACATTAATCAACATGTGTTCATTAAAAGCCTCCATACCTACACTGAAACCATGCACCACCCAAGGGCCAACAAGTTCCAGACCAAGACATACCACGCAAATTCTCCAGCAACACAGGAACATAGACCTGAACGTCAATATACTGGCTGCCCAAAGTCACGCCAAACCCACTAACATCTCAAAACTCACTACTGGAGACCTCATTGCACTCCAAAGAGAATAAATCCAGTTCCAGCCGCCAGAACTCCAAAACAACCTTCCCTAACGAGAAAACCTTAACAAGCCACCCGTCCAAACCCACCCACAGCGAGGAACCTCCATAATAAAGAGGAACCATAAACTGCCAGAATATGGAAAGGCCACCCCAAACACAGCAATATAAACAAGATGAAAAGGCAGAGAGATACTCAGCAGGTAAAGGAAAAGGATAAATTCCCACCAAACCAAACAAAAGAGGAAGAGATAGAAAATCTACCTGATAAAGAATTCCAAATAATGATAGTGAAATTGATCCAAAATCTTGAAAAAAAATGCAGTTATAGATAAATAGCCTGGAGACAAGAACTGAGGAGATGCAAGAAATATTTAACAAGGACCTAGAAGAAATAAAAAAGAGTATATAATGAATAATGCAATAAATGAGATTTTTAAAAAAACAACCCCTCCGGAGGGAACCAACAGTAGAATAATGGAGGCAGAAGGTAGGGTAAGTGGATAGAAGATAGAATGGTAGAAATAAATGAAGCAGAGAGGAAAAAAGAAAAAAAAAGAGTTAAAAGAAATGGGGACAACCTGAGAGACTTCTGGAACAATGTGAAACACCCCAACATTCGAATCATAGGAGTCCCAGAAGAAAAAGACAAAGAAAGACCATGAGAAAATACTTGAGGAACTAATAGTTGAAAACTTCCCTAAAATGGGGAAGGAAATAGTCACCCAAGTTCAAGAAATGCAGAGAGTCCCAAACAGGATAAACCCAAGGTGAAACACCCCAAGACTCATATTAATCAAATTAACAAAGATCAAACACACACACACACAAAAACAAATATTAAAAGCAGGAAGAGAAAAGCAACAAATAACACACAAGGGGATTCCCATAAGGATAACAGCTGATCTTTCAATAGAAACTCTTCAGGCCAGAAGGGAATGGCAGGACATACTTAAAATGATGAAAAAGAAAAAACTACAGCCCAGATTACTGTACCCACCAAGAATCTCATTCAAATATGAAGGAGAAATCAAAAGCTTTACAGACAAGCAAAAGCTGAGAGAATTCACATCACCAAACCAGCTCTCCAACAAATGCTAAAGGATCTTCTTTAGACAGGAAACACAGAAAGGATGTATAAACTCAAACCCAAAACAGCAAAGTAAATGGCAACAGGATCAAACTTATCTATAATTACCTTAAATGTAACTGGGTTGAATGTCCCAACCAAAGGACAAAGTCTGGCTGAATGGATACAAAAACAGGATCCCTATATATGTTGTCTGCAAGAGACCCACCTCAAAACAAGGGACATATACAGACTGAAAGTGAAGGGCTGGAAAAAGATATTCCACGCAATTAGAGACCAAAAGAAAGCAGGAGTAGCAATACTCTTATCAGATAAAGTAGACTTTAAAGCAAAGGCTGTGGAAAGAGACAAAGAAGGCCACTATATAATGATCAAAGGATCAATCCAAGAAGAAGATATAACAATTATAAATATATATGCACCCATCATAAGAGCTTCCCTGGTGGCTCAGAGGTTAAAGCGCCTCACTGCAATGCAGGAGACATGGGTTCAATCCCTGGGTCAGGAAGATCCCCTGGAGAAGGAAATGGCAACCCACTCCAGTACTCTTGCCTGGAGAATCTCATGGACAGAGGAGCTTGTCGGGCTACAGTCCACAGGGTCACAAAGAGTCGGACACGACTGAGCAACTTCACTTTCACTTTCAACATAAGAGCACCACAATACATAAGACAAATGCTGAAAAGTATGAAAGGGGAAATTAACACTAACACAATATATAGTGGGAGATTTTAATACCCCACTCACACCTATGGATAGATCAACTAAATAGAAAATTAACAAGGAAACACAAACTTTAGATGATACAATAGACTAGTTAGACCTAACTGATATCTATAGGACATTTCATCCCAAAACAATCAATTTCAACTTTTTCTCAAGTGCACATGGAACCTTCTCCAGGATAGATCACATCCTGGGCCATAAATCTAGCCTTGGTAAATTCAAAAAGCTTGAAATCATTCCAAGCATCTTTTCTGACCACAATGCAGTAAGAATAGATCACAATTACAGGAGAAAAACTTTAAAATTTCAACATATGGAGGCTGCACAACACGCTGCTGAATAACCAACAAATCACTGAAGAAATCAAAAAAGAAATCAAAATATGCATAGAAACGAATGAAAATGAAAACACAACCCAAAACTTATGGGACACTGTAAAAGCAGTGCTAAGGGGAACATTTGTAGCAATACAGACATACCTCAAGAAACAAGAAAAAAGTTAGATAAATAACCTAACTCTACCCCTAAAGTAACTAGAAAAGGAAGAAATGAGGAACCCCAGGGTTAGCAGAAGGAAAGAAATCTTAAAAATCAAGGCAGAAATAAATGCAAAAGAAACAAAAGAGACCATAGCAAAAATCAACAAAGCCAAAAGCTGGTTATTTGCAAGGATAAATAAAATTGACAAACCATTAGCCAGACTCATCAAGAAACAAAGGGAGAAGGATCAAATGAACAAAATTAGAAATGAAAATGGAGAGATCACAACAGACAGCGCAGAAATACAAAGGGTCATAAGTAACTGCTATAAGCAACCATATGTCAACAAATGGACAACTTGGAAGAAATGGACCGATTCTTAGAAAAGTATAACTTTCCAAAACTGAACCAGGAAGAAATAGATCTTAACAGACCCATCAAAAGCATAGAAATCGAAACTGTAATCAGAAATCTTCCAACAAACAAAAACCTAGTACCAGACGGCTTCACAGCTGAATTCTACCAAAAATTTAGAGAAGAGCTAACAGCTATCCTACTCAAACTCTTCTAGAAAATTGTAGAGGAAAGTAAATTGCCAAACTCATTCTATGAGCCCACCACCCTAATATCAAAAATAATACCAGAATGAAGTATGCCAGAAAGAAAAATACCAATACAGTGTACTAACGCCTATATGTGGAATTTAGAAAGATGGTAACGATAACCCTATATGTAAGGCAGCAAAAGAGACACAGATGTACATAACAGTCTTTTGGTGTCTGTGGGAGAAGGTGAAGGTGCAATGATCTTAAAGAATAGGATTGAAACATGTATATTATCATATGTGAAACAGATTGCCAGTCCAGGTTCGATGCATGAGAGGTGTTCAGGGTTGGTGCACTGGGATGACCCAGAGGGATGGGATGGGGAGGGATGTGGGAGGGGCTTTCAGGATGGGGAGCACATGTAAACCCATGGTTAATTCATATCAATGTATGGCAAATCCATTAGAATATTGTAAAGTAATTAGCCTCTAATTAAAATAAACAAATTTATATTTATAAAAATAAATAAAAAGGTAAGTTACTTCGCACATGTGAATAAAACAGAGACAACATATATCAATATAATTCTGAAACATCCTACAAAATACTAATGATCTTAATCTAAACTATAAAATTAATATAAAATGTATATTTAGTAATTTATAAAAATATGTCATATTTTCTCAAACTTTTAAAATATGTCAAATGAAGGAAGAAAAAAATGGAAATTAGGAAAAGTAGAGTGGAGAGAGTAAGTTGCACAGAATTTTAAATTCATATATGTGTATGTATATGAAAAAGTTTAGGGAAACTTTTGAAATAAAGATTGGAAGCATCCTATACAAGGCTGTCAAGATTTAAAAATTAAAGGACAGTAAGTAAGGATGTCACATGATCTAGTAAATTCACTGCAAAAAAAATACAAGTTATTTGGCAAATGGATTAAGTATTTTAAATGTGTTGTACGTGGGCATGCCTTGTGTATCTGTGTGTGGGTGTGAAATTCACAGAACTTTTGCCCAGGTTCTTCAGTTAAATGCTAAAACTATGAAATACTTTAGTTGTCAGATTGTGCTCTAGTTATTTCAGTCATTATAATAGACTCATTTACTCCCTATCTCTGTCTGCACTTGACCTACAAAGAACTGAGCCACTTGATTTTCAGAAGCACTTTTATACATGGCCATAGTAAGACAGTGATGTTTTAGAGTTATCTGATGAGTTTGAGACAATCTCTACAAAGTATTCAGCTACATTTATACATTTAGTTATTATCATAACATTTTATAAACCATGTACATTTACCTTGTCTGATAAGATGTACCCAAACAAGTCCACATATAGAACAACATTAGGCAATGATGCAGAACTTTATGTAGTGAATAGTCACATCTTAAAACTTACCCATAGTATTAGGACACGTGGAATATTCAAATTATAGGTGGCTAGAAACATATTCTTAAATATATAGCTATTTTTCAATATCAACTTTGTTGATTTTGTTTGAATACCTATCTCTATTCTAACTTGGTTTCCCAGAATACTACTTAATGAATGCATTGTATCAATAAAATATTACAAAGTTATTTTTTATTTTATTTTATTTTATTTATTTATTTTTTGATATTATACATGTTTCAATGCCATTCTCCCAAATCATCCCACTCTCTCCCTCTCCCACAGAGTCTAAAAGACTGTTCTATATATCTGTGTCTCTTTTGTTGTCTCACATACAGGGTTATCATTACCATCTTTCTAAATTCCATATATACGTGTTAGTATACTGTATTGGTGTTTTTCTTTCTGGCTTATTACAGGAAGATAAACATGTTTAGGAAGAAAGAAAATAAAAACTACTCACCCTAGGCCTCCCACCAAGTTAGTAATACAGCAGATAACAAAGGGATCCTGATTTTATTTATTTTATTTTATTTTTTATTTTTTTAGGGATCCTGATTTTAAAAGGAGATAAGCTGATATCATTCCTCACTCAAAAACCACTGAAGGCTTTCTCATCTCATTCTTACTAAAACTCAAGGTCTTTAAAAATAGCCTGCAAGGCTCTACAATAGGGGTTTCAGTATGCAAACAGTTTTGTGAAGGGAAAGGTAGAAAATATTTCAGACTCTGACTCTACAGGGTGCTAAGCTGGTTTTAGAAAAGGTAAAGGAATCAGAGATCAAATTGCCACATCCCCTGGATCATCGAAAAAGCAAGAGAGTTCCAGAAAAACATCTATTTCTGCTTTATTGACTATGCCAGAGCCTTTGACTGTGTGGATCACAATAAACTGTGGGAAATTCTGAAAGAGTTGGGGATACCAGACCACCTGACCTACCACTTGAGGAACCTATATGCAGGTCAGGAAGCAACAGTTAGAACTGGACATAGAACAACAGACTGGTTCCAGATAGGAAAAGGGGTACGTCAAGGCTGTATATTGTTACCCTGCTTATTTAACTTACATGCAGAGTACATCATGAGAAACGCTAGGCTGGAAGAAGCGCAATCTGGAATCAAGATTGCCAGGAGAAATATCAACATCCTCAGATATGCAGATGACACCACCCTTATGGCAGAAAGTGAAGAGGAACTAAAAAGCCTCTTGATGAAAGTGAAAGAGGAGAGTGAAAAAGTTGACTTAAAGCTCCACATTCAGAAAACGAAGATCATGGCATCTGGTCCCATCACTTCATGGGAAATAGATGGGGAAACAGTGTCAGACTTTATTTTTTTAGGCTCCAAAATCACTACAGATGGTGCTTGCAGCCATGAAATTAAAAGATGCTTACTCCTTGGAAGGAAAGTTATGACCAACCTAGACAGCATATTCAAAAGCAGAGACATTACTTTGCCAACAAAGATCCCTCTAGTCAAGGCTATGATTTTTCCAGTGACCATGTATGGATGTGAGAGTTGGACTGTGAAGAAAGCTGAGCACTGAAGAATTGATGCTTTTGAACTGTGGTGTTGGAGAAGACTCTTGAGAGTCCCTTGGACTGCAAGGAGATCCAACCAGTCCATCCTAAAGGAGATCATCCCTGGGTGTTCATTGGAAGGACTGATGCTTAAACTGAATGAAACTCAATACTTTGGCCACCTCATGCAAAGAGTTGACTCATTGGAAAAGACCCTGATGCTGACAGGGAATGAGGGCAGGAGGAGAAGGGAATGACAGAGGATGAGATGACTGGATGGCCTCACCGACTCGAAGGACATGAGTTTGAGTGAACTCCGGGAGTTGGTGTGGGACATGACTGAGCCTTTGAACTGAACTGAACTGAACTGAAGGTGCATTTTGCAACAGCTCATTTCTGCTATTGTGGGAAGAAAGCAGCCACAGGCTGCACATAAAATAATGAACATGACTGTTTCTCAATAAAACTTTATTTATGAAATTGAAATTTGAATTTCATACAATTTTTGCCTGGGAAGTAATATTATTTTTCTCAGATACTTTTTACCATTGAAAAACGTAAAAATCATTCTAAACTCTTAGGCTGTGCAAAACCAGGCATAGTTTGCTGACTCTTGCTGTCTCTCCTGCCCTGTCTCCACTTCCTCTTCTCCTAGCTAGTTCTGCTCCAGAGAAGCTGATCTTCTTTCATCTACCTCATGCCTTTGTGATTTTGTTCCTTCTGCAAGGAACCAGCTTACCCCAGACCGTCACATGGTTTACTCCCTCATCTCTTTCAAATCTTCGCTCAGTTGCAACATACAATATCCACAAGAAGTTTGACTCTTATTTCTTTGCTTTGCTAATCAGTAGTTCTTAAAAGCTAATGTGGGACTAATTAGCACTCTAGTGTCTTAATTTGAACACATAAGAAGACTTCTTTGCCATGTGCTTGTAATTTGTAAATGAAAACCAATTACTGACTGAATAATAACAATGAGCAACCTATCACCCCCTCCCAAGTATTTTTGTTTAGAGCTAGTGACATTTTTGCTTATGTCATCTTCAAATTACAGTATGTGTGTTCTTGGCTCTATTATTTCTTTCTCATTACCAAAAACTGAAAGCTCAGATTTTCTTCACCAAAATTATAATTTTCATTCCAATTACTGTACTCAGAAGGCAAATTCTCCAATTGATTTCATGTATTCCACCACACCGACACACACACACAAACGTGCGCACATGCTCATACACATATACACATCGTAATCACAGAACTACAATCTGAGTTACTTGCAAAGAAAATTAAGGCTTTTCACACAGGACCTTTTACTGAACAAAAGCATCATGGCCCATTTAGTAAAAAGCACTGGGCTTCTCTGGTGGCTCAGAGGGTAAAGCATCTGCCTGCAATGGGGGAGACCCGGGTTCGATCCCTGGGTCGGGAAGATCCCCAGAGAAGGCAATGGCACCCCACTCCAGTACTCTTGCCTGGAGAATCCCATGGATGGAGGAGCCTGTTAGGCTACAGTCCACGGGGTCTCAAAGAGTTGGACACGACTGAGAAACTTCACTTTCAATTTCACTGTTATTATACTTGAAGAAATTATTCATTCTTGGATAGGATATTCATTGAATGGAAATATCACACTTAATTTAAACTATCATTGTGACAAATTGGATGTGATGAGACAATGATTGATTCTAATCTCCCTTTTAGTTAAGCTACATTGACGTGAGGGACAGACACAGGATAATAATAAACTCTGGACTCAGAGAAGACCAATAATAAAATTGCATTATAAAATACATTAAATATGCTGTCTTGTTAGTTCATAGTAAAATGAAGAACAAAAATCCAAATAGACAACCATCTTTTGAAAGTATGGAAATACTCTCACATATCTTAGTTTTATTTTCAAATATTTGTTACTTTGTAACATCTCTTTGTAACATCTAAAACAAAGATATGTTTCTGAGAAAACATTTTTTTTTTTTTTGAGGGCTGTTTTTCTGAAACATACTGTCATAGCAATCAGCTTTATTATGAGGGACGTATAATCTGTTCCAGAATGTGTATTCTGATCCCCTCTGAAAGAGTCTGTCCATCTATCTGTATAGGTCATATACACTGTCCTTATATTCTAATGTATATGATTTTTGATAAAACTGTATTTATCAAAATAAACAGCCAAAAATATTACATCTTCCTATAATACAAGGTATCCATGAAACTTTCAAAATACATTTTCAAAAGTATTTGAACTTTATTAAGATTAATGTGAACAAAACTTTTGGACGTGATAGTTGCAAAATACAATCATTCACAAACTGTAGAGAAAGTTGTAACTAGTCAATGTAATAGTATTAGACAACCTTGTAAGCTAATTACTATGATTTTAAAAGTAAAAACATCTACTCAGTATGATTATATTCTCTTTATATATAAATTAGTGTACAGTGTCATTAATTGGGGGATAATTTTACATGGAAATGAAAAAAAGCAAAGTGCTTTCCTTTTAAGAAATCCTCAAAAAAAAAACATAAATCAGGAACATTGAATTTGTATTGTTTTGTTTCTAAATATGAACTTGATGACATTTTTAAGTGTTAAGAAATGTCAGATTTTTAAATTATTAATTGAAAAACATGAATTCTTAATTCAAATGAAGTTTACTTTTCCTATTAATACTTTAGATTAGATCAAACTGTGAGTAAAGTTGCACATAAAAAAAATTAAAATTATTTCATGTCGCAGTAGGTTATTTTCTCATCAGACTGAAGAGGAAGTTTCTAACTTTTGCTGTGTCTCATGTAAGTAAATCCCCTTAATCTTTATTTATTTATTTTTTTGTCTAGATTTAACATTCAAATCCATAAAAATTTTAGTCTGACCTTAAGACTTTGAAAGGTAAAACGAACACTGTACATATTTCTAAACCCAATAAATATTAATCACAACTTAACACAATAGAATAAAACTATCCACTTTCCAAATGATGTGATATAAGACATCAGAAAATTATCTTGTCCAGACAATAACTCAGTAAGATCAAGTCAAGTGATTCATACATGTATTGTTTTCAGTATAACATTCTGCAAATTGGTAATATATTTTGCACTCATAACTGAAATTTTCTCCAAGGATATTCGTAAAAGCATAGAAAATATTTGAACTTGATATGCAAATACTATATTTTTATTTTTTTAGCTTTAAAAATCTAAGAATGACCTCAATTTCTTCAGCTCAGAAATTACTCCTAGGTTGATATATGCACAAATATAATGGAGGTGATAGAATCCCAGGTGAGCTATTTCATATCTTAAAAGATGATGCTGTTAAAGTGCTGCACTCAATATGACAGCAAATTTGGAAAACTCAGCAGTGGCCACAGGACTGGAAAAGGTCAGTTTTCATTTCAATCCCAAAGAAGAGCAATGCCAAAGAATATTCAAACTACCTCACAATTGCACTTATTTCACACGCTAGTAAAGTAATGCTCAAAAGTTTCCAAGCCAGGATTCAAAGATACATGAACTGTGAACTTCCAGATGTTCAAGCTGGTTTTAGAAAAGGCAGACGAACCAGAGATCAAATTGCCAACATCTGCTGGATCATAGAAAAAGCAAGAGAGTTCCAGAAAAACATCTATTTCTGCTTTATTGACTATGCCAACGCCTTTGACTATGTGGACCACAACAAACTCTGGAAAATTCTGAAAGAGATGGGAATACCAGACCACCTGACCTGCCTCTTGAGAAATCTGTATTCAGGTCAAGAAGCAACAGTTAGAGCTGGACATGGAAAAACAGACTGGTTCCAGATAGGAAAAGGAGTACGCCAAGGCTGTATATTGTCACCCTGCTTATTTAACTTCTATGCAGAGTATATCATGAGAAACACTGGGCTGAATGAAGCACAAGCTGGAATCAAGATTGCCAGGAGAAATATCAATAACCTCAGATATGCAGCACCCTTCTGGCAGAAAATGAAGAAGAGCTAAAGAGCTTCTTGATGAAAGTAAAGGAGGAGAGTGAAAAACTTAGCTTAAAGCTCAACATTCAGAAAACTAAGATCATGACATCCTGTCCTATCACTTCTTGTTAAGTAGATGGGGAAACAATGGAAACAGTGAGAGGCTTTATTTTTGTGGGCTCCAAAATCACTGCAGATGGTGACTTCAGCCATGAAATGAAAAGACAGTTACTTTTTGGAAGGAAAGTTATGGCCAACCTAGACAGCATATTAGAAAGCAGAGACATTACTTTGCCAACAAAGATCCATCTAGTCACGGCTCTGGTTTTTCCAGTAGTCATGTATGGATGTGATAATTGGACTATAAAGAAAGCTGAGCATCAAAGAATTGATGCTTTTGAACTGTGGTGTTGGAGAAGACTCTTGACATTCCCTTGGACTGCAAGGAGATCCAACCAATCCATTCTGAAGATCAGTCCTGAGTATTCATTGGAAGGACTGATGTTGAAGCTGAAACTCCAATAACTTGGCCACCTGATGTGAATAACTCACTCATTTGAAAATACCCTAATGCTGGGCAAGATTGAAGGTGGGAGGAGAAGGGGATGACAGAGGATGAGGTGGTTGGATGGCATCATCTACTCAATGGACATGAGTTTGGGTAAACTCTGGGTGTTGCCGGTAGACAGGGAGGCCTGGCAAGCTCCAGTCCATGGGGTTACAAAGAGTTGGACACGACTGAGCGACTGAACTGAACTGATATATGCAACATAAGATATTTTTGTAGCAATTATTTATTTCCCCAAACCTTCATGGAAACAATACGATCACTCGTTTTTTTTCAGCAAATCTTTAGCAATACCTATCACATACCAGGTATTCTGTTTGTTCCTAGAGATTTACGAGTAAACTAAGTAGATATTGTTACAGTCTTCATGAACTTTTTTAAAAGCAAGACTGTCTATTCACATTAGGGTAGAAGAAAGCATTGTAACTTTCAGTCCAAATAAATAGATGCATGTGTTTCTTCTATATGTTTCCTCAGATAATTATATTCTACAAGCTGTAGAAGGGCATCTGTGCACTAAATGAGTTAACATTATTTTTTCTAGGTCATTCTAGCTACTGAACTACAAAGAGAGTATTGAATATATCAAAAAGTAATGATGTAATATAGGTTTCATCAAAATAAAAATACATATTCTGATCACAATCAGAAATATGAATCATAATTAATGTGAAACATATATAAAAGCTAAGTGAAAGAAAATTTCAATATCTATTTTTTCTATAATAATAATAAAACTGAGTTAATAATAAAAGTTTCTTAAAGGAGATAGACTAATGTCATTTAGTCTACTGATATAGTAGGAAGACACTAAAATGTGGTTCAGCCTAGATGATTATCCAAAGGAGTCTTTTAAGATATAGGAACACAGGAATAAATATGTGAAATTGTTTGCAACAATGATACAGAGAAGAACTTTGCCAATATGTGCAACACTAATAGATTACCAATCTTCAAAAATTTTTATTGATTTTCCTAGTATTCTATGAATGTGTATATTACATATGATATATATCTTGCTGCTGTTGCTGGTGGTTCTGCTAAGTTGCTTCAGTTGTGTCCAACTCTGTGCAACCCCATAGACGGCGACCCACTAGGCTCTTCTGTCCCTGGGATTCTCCAGGCAAGAATACTGGAGTAGGTTGCCATTTCCTTCTCCAATGCATGAAAGTGAAAAGTGAAAGGGAAGTCGTTCAGTTGTGCCCGACTATTAGCGACCCCATCTACTGGAGACTACCAAGCTCCTCCATCCATGGGATATTCCAGGCAAGATATTGTATTTGTTTTGCCATATGTCTTCCTTTTTTTATATTAATCTCTATATAATAATTGGATAAAAATAAGAAAAATTCATTATTTTTATTAACTTATTTTCTGGATATATAGGGCAATATTAATTCCAACAATGAAAACTAGAATAGCTATTAATGTAATGTTTGGACTTTTAGGTGTGTTTGTTTGAACATTATGTTCTCTTGTTACTGATGATATCATCTGTAAAGATTTTTTTTTAATAGCAATCATTGTCTTAGAAAATGAATTTTGATGAATAATCTGTCCTCTCTTCAATTATTCAGTTAATTTGTGAAAAATATTTTCTGATGACTCAGGAATCATCTTAAAGAACTAATACTGAGAAATTTCAGATAAAAATTTTTTTTTTAATTTATCTAGGTCTTCCTTCCCTGTCCAAGGCACACATAATTCCCAGAACACTATTTCTTCACCCAAGTATGTTGCCAACTGACTGAAATCCCAGGAGAATGAGTCCAGAGATGTCAGATCAATGATTTCTTTTCTCTTTCTGTAAGTACTGCTGAGCTCAGACTCCCACCAGAATGTTTTACATTCATATAGCATTTACTATTTTCTCAAGTTGCTTCCACATGCATTGCAATTAACTGCAATACCTTACTTGGAAACCCATTGGTTCTGGAGTCTGAAGAGTAGTATTTTGAGAAGCTACTTACAAATCTTCACATACAGCATAGAGAATGAGCCTAATTTGAATCAAAATATTCTCTACTGAGACCATGTAACTCTCTTGGCCATTTATTCTTTTCTAATAACCAGCTCCCCTCTTCTACTTTAATCTGATTCAATAATCACAATAGCAGTAACATAAAACTAATAGCTCTGCATGGACAATATTTTACACTTGGATTGAGGTATACAATTTTTTAATATAAATTTATTTATATTAATTGGAGGCTAATTACTTTACAATATTGTATTGGTTTTGCCATACATCAACATGAATCCACCATGGGTGTACACGTGTTCCCCATCCTGAACCACCCTCCCACCTCACTCCCCATACCATCCTTCTGGGTCATCCCAGTATATATGGAATTTAGAAGGATTGAGGTATACAGTTAAATGTGAAAAAAAAAAAAAAAGTGAAGAGTAAGCATGTGGCTGCTCCTGATGCAATATTTAAATCCTTTTAAAGGACTTAAGACTAATATTTCAATTATCAAAATAAAATTTTAGCATAATTATAATCAAATACAATAAAGATAATTAGTCTAATTCAACAGTGGAGGAAAGAAATGAATCCAGCAATAGGTATCAACTTTTATATTGAAGGAAAATGAGAACACTAATAAATTTTGCAAAACATTTTCATAAAATATTATAGATATTTATTAATATTTATAACAATTTAATAATAAATAGATTTAGTGGTTTGGCAATGAATACATCAAATAAAATATATGCACTTCCCAGAAAGAGTAATTAATTAAGCTTACATAATTTATCATATTATACTGAAAAAGCTTTCATTCATCATGTGGAATCAGCTTTCAGACAGTTATGAGCATTCTGTATCAGATACGCCCATAAGAAAGTTTAAAACGAAAAAGAAAAGACTTATCTAGGATTAGAACTGAATCAAATGTTGTACGTAATCAAAATCTTGCTACTTGACAACAAAATTCAACTTTCCTGATTGAAATATTGACATCATTAGCAGTGAAACTTTTTGTATACATAGTTCAAAAAAAACAAAAGGAGCATATTCCTCCTAAAACATATTTTGTAGAATATTAAAAATATGTGTGCGTTCTCTAACATTTTAAACTTCTTTCCTTTAAAATCTAACATAAAAGATATACACATACACACACACAGATCTTCATTCTGGTGAAACTGTTCCAAATCAAAAAAAGGAATATTTAAATTTTCAGCATTTAATTAAAAATTTGTGATTACCATGATATATTCAATGAAATGTAAGTGTTCTGCTTAAACAATAGCAGAATAAAAATGCAGATGTGCTTAGAAAACAGCTTGTCCTCTTTTGTTTTTCAGTTATGATATCAACATATTTTTAAAATCATTTTATGGAGGTATGACTGACATATATATTATTCATTTTTAATTACTAAGAATTAGTTTGGTGCCTTCTTGAACTGATTCATAAAGGTCAGATTACAACTTACATTAAAAAATATGGAACATTTATACAAACACTTAGAGTCCATTGTTTATTGAAGATCTTAGACTATTTCAAACATTACAGTCCTGTTTACAAGTGGCCTGATACCAAATATTTCTTGCCCAATTTAGACCCAGAATGTCATATCCAATTGGCCAGAATCGTTACCAAACTTCATAGAGCTTTATAAGCAGAGCTATTTAACCCATTTATTTTACTTGACTGGCTCCTGATTATAACTTACATATAACTTACTTATAAGCTTACATTTGGAAAAAATGAGCAAATGTCCTATAACTATTATTTCACTATAACATCTTTTGGGAAGATCAAACACTTATCATTAGGTCAGTAATAGTTTTGTTCATTAAAAAGATTTAATTTAAGATATTTGCAATAACCACTGTTGCCTACTGCTTTGTGCTATGTCTATAAAGCAATGAGATGGAATTTAATGAGGCATGAAAATCAATGCCATTACTTGTAGTTACACTTATGTAGCAGTGCTAAACAGAACTTTCCTTTGTGTTTGAATACAGAACAGTATGCTTGTGGTAATGTCACTTTTGAGATTTTTATATGAATATAAAACACATACAACCAACATAAATAACTTTCTTAGATGCATATACCATTGTAATTTTACTAACTCTACTGTTTTGACTGAAAGAACATGATGTTGCTTATGTAGAAGATATAATTATGAGCATTAGCCTGTTAACATATCTTCATATATGATTGGGACAATTTGTAGTGGATCATGAAGCTAAATGTTATCTGACTCTATTGTTTTTTTCAAAAAATTTAATACTAAATTATATTTTTATTCATGCACTCTGAAGAGTACGTGATTAAACAGTATGTACATAAAATTCGAATATGTACATCCATTCATGAAATAAATATTTACTGAGTTCACATTATGTGCCAGATACCTGTTAGGCACTGGAGATGCAGTTATGAGTAAGACAAACACATTTCCTAATGCACACTGAGTACATAATCTAGCAGGTAAGACAAACAACAAACAGAAAAACAAGTGGATGAATGAATTGAAGGTTACAAACCTAAGGCCCAGGGCCAGATATGGGCCACAGACATGTTTCATTTGGTCTATACATTGTTCCAAAAATATTGTTTTACCACATTAAAAAATATGGAACATTTATACAAACATTTAGAGTCCATTGTTTATTGAAGATCTTAGACTATTTCAAACATTACAGTCCTGTTTACAAGTGGCCTGATACCAAATATTTCTTGCCCAATTTAGACCCAGAATGTCATATCCAATTGGCCAGAATCGTTGCCAAACTTCATAGAGCTTTATAAGCAGAGCTATTTAACCCATTTATTTTACTTGACTGGCTCCTGTGGCACTGGAGTTTATAATCTTTGAAGTACATCTTAATTACAATTGTGACACAGACAGTAAAAGAAAAAAAAAAGAAGGATGTATTAAGGTGAGGTCTACTAAATTGAATAGTAGGGCTCTGGACAATTATTTTGAGGGTGTTGTAACCTGAATTTTGAGAAGAATGGAAGGTGCAGCAGTATCCTAGGAAGAAAACATAGCAAGGGCAGACACTGAAGCAGGACAAAGTTTTCCTTATTTCATAAAAATAAAGAAAGGAAGTCAGTGTGCCTGGAATACATATTGAGCAAAGAGGAAAAGGGAATGAAATGACAAGAGTCAGTCAAATCATGTAGGTTGGTGTGTGTGTGTGTGTGTGTGTGTGTGTGTGTGTGTGTGTGTCTTCAGTTGCTCAGTCATGTCTCACTTTTTGCAACCCCATGGACTATAGCCCACCAAACTCTTCTCTCCATGGAGTTTCCCAGGTAAGAATACTGAAGTGGGTAGCCATCCCCTTCTCCAGAGTCTTCCCAACCCAGGGATCAAACCCACATCTCCTGCATTGCAGGTGGATTCCTTACCAGCTGAGCTACCAGGGAAATCCATGCAGAGTGTTGTCGATCATAGTAAAGATCTGTTGCTTATTCTAAATGCACTGGAAAATCATGCTAATCTGAATTATATTTTTCACCATCACCCTAGCTATTTTGAAAAGAAAGGAGTTGTGAAGAGATGTGAGAATTTTAGTTGGGGATATTTTAGGAAACTAATACAATAGTGTGTACCAGATGGACAAAGGCCTGGCAGAAGCAGTGCAGATAATTAGAAGTTGATGAAAGACAGAATTATGAGGCAGAATTAATTAGTTTTAGTGATGGACTGAATGGAGGCTGAGTAGTGGAAATAGAGATAAACTTAGCTGATATTTGTACTCTTTATTGAGAAAGGTGTAATGAAGGAGGAGCTAAGTTTGTACAGCAGAGAGGCAGTTAAGATTTAAAGTACCTGTGACTTATACCAGTGTGGATATAAAGTAGGCAGTTAGATACATATCTTGAGAGATGAGAACCATCAGCATATAGATAGTATTTAATGCCTTAGAAAATAACACTAAGACAGATCACAGAGGAAAAGTAGATGGTGCCCCAGCACCAAGAAAGATCTGAGGAACAACAGTATTTACAGTTGAGTAGATGCTGTGACTATGGTTCTTGCTCACCAAGAGATTACAGTCTACACACACACACACACACACACACACACACACACACAGATAGATATAAAATCATTGGATTATGATAGACTGGGGAACAGTAACAGTATAGTGTGGTAGGTAAGAGAGAAGGGAAAAAATATTCGTCTAGGTGGGGGAAATCAAAGAAAAATACTTGGTAGAGAAAGTCGATGTCGTATTAGAGAAAAAAGTCATGCAGGTCAACATGTAGAGGTGACGGCGACAAAAGGAAAGGATATGAGGTCAGGATAAATTTTCCCACAAAATAAGGATGCAGCACAAATGAGCTCACGTTGCAGGAACCATAGGTCACCTAACTGGTGAAAGCATAGGGTGAATGAAGGGTGATACTTTGAGGTTACAGTTTTCTTAAATATAAACTTTAAGTACTCAAAGAGTATTGCTTGGCCTTCATTCTCACTATACCACCACTTAGTGTGATATTTGTTGATTCCTTTTATCTCTTTTATTTGTAGAGTAATTTCTAGCCAGGTTTATAAATATAGTACCCATGGTAAATATAAAAGAAACAGCGAAGATTATGAACTAGAGATTTCTTATCATAGAAATCACTTTGAAACTAGTTATGTGTAGACCAAGCAAACAAGTAGTTCAAAATTCAGTACTTTCAAAAATTGTTTCTGAAATAGTCCCATTATGCTAATTTCAGATGTAGAAATAATAATGTGGTTGAAATTCTAATTGAATTTGGTTTTTCATGAGGTAGCTGCTTCTTTATATTCATTTGTCCTTTGCAGATTGATGTCATAGATTGCTTTTCTACCTCCATTTCAAATTATTCATTTGTCTATTCACTTGGCATCGTTTTTTAATTTTTTTAAATTGCTTTATTTTATGGGGGAGAGTTAATGGATTACAAAAGTATATTCCACTATAGAATTACCTTTTATATTTAAAAGTTAAAAGTGTATCTATACTAATTATTTGGATAAAAAAAATTGTTTCCTACTAATCATATAACCTCCACCCAAACCCAAAACTTACTGTTTAACTTTCTTTAATTTCTAAATATTTAAAGATTGAATATTTAAATATTTAATTTTAAAATATATTTAAATATTAAATATTAAATTTCTAATTATTTAAATATGAGTGAAAAAATAAAACCACTTAAAAAAGAAAAAAAAAAGATGCTATCTATCATTGTTTGAATAAAGGAATTATATTTTGTCCCAACTATAAATTGTTCCTAAAGCACTCTAAGAGGTAAGAGAAGCATTGCTGGGAGCCAGCGTGAGGAACTCCACCCGTGGCAATGATCATGAGGAAGGCGGTGTGGCATACACAAAGGCTGGATCGAGCATCTACCCCCAAAACCAGAGTCTGCCTACTTTACTGCTTTATGCTCTCACCTATACCTCTGACTTTATGGGGGGCTATCCCCCACCACCTCTCTCGGAGAAGGAGTTAACCTACAGCTCCAGTTAATAAAAATTCCTGTGCGTGAAAAGAGTGTTTCAACTTACAAACTCCTCTGAAGGTTATCTAGCCTACCTGAACAGGTTCGTCCAGACACATGTGATTGTTCACAGCCTCCTAACCGTGAGAGGCATGAGATGTTTCAAACTTTCCAAAGACAGATTCTTTTGGGAAGTTAGAAATTATTAGTATAGTGGGTTAACTAGGAATTATATTGGTGGAGGGTTTTTCATTTATTGGGCCAATGTTTGCTGCTAAATCCCCTGCCCTTATACACGTTAATGAATATATAACTAGCATATAGTAGAAATAAGTATTAACCTTTAAGATTAATCATATTAAACCTTAGGCTAAGTAAATTCCTTTCTTAATTGTAACCCACTACACCTTCACCCTATAGGAATGCAACTTTATCTGGTACCTTCGGAGGGTGGCGCCTGGTTTAAGAAAAATCACTCCTGGAAAATAAGTTTTCTGGTTGACTGACCATTATCAGAAAGAAAGGATTATAAAATGTTAGCAGGCCCCCTGGCCAGAAGATGATGTAAAACCCCGAAGACCTTTTGTACACATTTATATGAAGCATCTGATTTTGATAAAGGTCAGGACTGCTGACCCTCACGTGACTTTAAAATTTCCATTGGTCTCTATGTGTAACAAAAGATATATAAGCAAACCTGAAAATAAAGAAACTGGACCAGTTCCTGGAAAGACTGGTTTCCCCCATGTGGTCTTTTCTCATTCTCTTCTTTTCTGGCTGAATTCTCATCTGGAGCATGGAGGCTCACCATGTCTACTTACTTGCCCTGGCTTCCAAGACCCACGCGAGAGGGAGCCCAAGGCAGGGCACCCTCTGCTATTCAAGTGGGCACCAGTGGCCTACGTAGATGGTGCAAATTCCTTGTCTTGAAGTTTTATTGGTCTTCCATGTAAACCAAGTTATTTGGCATCTTTTTCTCCACTAAATTTTCCTACTACACTATTTTTTCCTAATCTCTCTTTTCTAATTAAATAGTTCTTTCTTAGGACGCTGACTCCATCCCTGCTTTGAATTACCCTGGATCCATCGGGGCTGGACCCCGGCAAAGCATTGTGTAACAGATGACACACAGATTAGGAGAGACATGTATTGAAAGTACAGACACCCTAGTGACTTGACATAATGTTTATAAAGACCTAAATTATTTAGTTGAGTGTCAGAGTTATTTTTTTAAAAAAATTAGAAGTATTGTCTGAAAGTAAGTATCATGTAACACATAGAAGCTAATTATTATAAAATATTATCTAAGGTTGCTTATTGGGCAATGTTCATAGTATCAATACAGTGAATATGATCAGAGAATTTCATAAATGACTGAAGTGAAAAAATACATGCATGTGTACTAGATCTCTGAAATACATTTTTTTTTTTACATAAAGGCCACATGATTAAAAGGTGTCACAATCCAGTGTATATACTACAAATGTTGAATGTCTATGGAGAATCCTATTTTATTTATTTTGCTCAGCTAAAACACATGTTTGAGAGAAGAAAGTTAAGTTCAAATAAATTTTATTTTCATCTATCATAGTCATGTTATAATTGTCACTTAATGAAAGACAAGTCATTTTCTGCAACAAGACTTTAGCTTCCAAATTCATATGGCCTATTTTCATTTATGGGTCTTAAAGGCATTACTCTTACAATGCAATATCACTAAACATATAATGCTTAAGTTAAAGAGTATAAAATATGAATTTGGCAATTAGCATCTAAAATCACTTCATCAGAAATGAAATCCTATTTATTGTTAATCTCCATTTTAACTATACTTATTTTTTCACTTACCTGAACATCTAAGGAAAACTTAGAAAATGGTGCCATTCTGCATGTGATTATTTTTACCTGAAAAAATATATTGTGGATCCCATAGGGATAACTTTGCATTATTAGAAAAATATCATAGCATCCTTTTCTGCCCCTTTTCATCTTACTCCATTCTGATGGTGTGTTTTGAAGCAGTTTTATGATATATCATATTGATGTCCTTGACAATCAAGACCACATAATTATTTCTTCCCTCCAAAAGTACAAGAAGACAAAAAGATCTTTATTGTATAAAAACCTCTAGTTCACTTTTGCAAAAAAATTAAAAATGTGTCTTCCCTCATAGATAAATGAAGAAATATATAAAATATTAAAATGCATAAATATACTTTAGGTATTGACATACATTTAAGAGCACACAGAATTTGTTAAGCAAGGTGCTACCCATTCAGGCTAGCTTGAATGCATGTATTCTGCAAAGAATTTTATTTGGAAAGAATAGAAATAATGGAAATAATAATGAAAAATAATGGGATCTACTATTAATGAGTTAACTTCAGTTTAGGAGATTATTGAATTTCTTTGGGCCTTCCACAATTCCTCCATTTTTTCTAATTTTCTATTTATTCTAATGAAGTGCTTTTGGTTTATGTGGAATATCTATACCAAATAGTATATTCCAAAAAGTTATGCCACATAAGATTTTGCTGCTGGTAAGGTCTGATTCTATCACATCACTTTGATTTTTTTTAAATTATTTATCAGCTTTTCTCAATACTGCTTACAACCAAACTAAAAACTGTGCATACAAAATTTAATAAATTTTGAAATGTGATGAAACTGAAAGAATATGCTTCTAGAACTATTGATTTTTAAAGATATATTTTTAATTCATACTGTAAAGCACATGTGGAGGAAGGCTGTGAGACTGAAGGCTCATCAGGCAAGATTTCCCAGAAATGGAGATAGCAGCTAAGAAGTTGATATCATTGTTTTCTGGTTTTGAGGTCTTTTAAGCATGCTTAGAAATGAATGAATACATGTGTGTATTCCACCCTCTCCCTTTCTTGTGGGTGGGATTGGAGTTTTTAAATCACAGGCTTCTAGTAAAGCAGAAAACCGTATTTAAATTTCAACATTTACAGTCTTGTTTAGGAAATGGCAACCCACTCCAGTGTTCTTGCCTGGAGAATCCCAGGGATGGGGCAGCCTGGTGGGCTGCCGTCAATGGCGTAGCACAGAGTTGGACACAACTGAAGCGACTTAGCAGCAGCATACTGGGCACCTACCAACCTGGGGCTTTCATCTTTCAGTGTCCTATCTTTTTGCCTTTTCATACTGTTCATGGAGAGGGAATTGGCAACCCACTCCAGTACTCTTGCCTGGAGAATTCCATGGATGGGGGAGCTTGCTGGGCTGTGGTCTATGGGGTTGCAGGGAGTTGGACATGACTGAGTGATTTCACTTTCACTTTAGTTACATGTTAGCTAGATGTTTGTTTGTTTTTTTTTTCCTGACATCTTGGCTTCTCCCCTTTAAATGAAAGATTTTTATGAAACGTTAGGATAATGTACATTATTATGACAGGAAAACCCCAATTGCCTTGTTTATAAAAGGTATGTGTTTTTTTTTTTTTTCATAAAGCTGTTGGTGGTAGATCTGTGTTGTAGGTTGGAAATCTACAGTAAAAATAATCTGTGACTCGAGAAATAAGTTAGGTGCCAAGTACCTGCATGTAAATGGGACATTTATGGCTGTTAAGAGACTACTGTTCTAAAACAGCAGCATTGCATGACCATAAATCCATTAGACATTTATATAGCCCAACTCTAATCTCAATGTTCCCTGCATGTGGAGCAGCAAGATCTATAAATGTTATTACACATTGCTCATTAATATGCAAAGTGAACCTGTATACTCATAAACTGCATATTGCCTTGACTTGTTAATGAGCATTTCATGGGCTGTGTAGCTGCTGAACTACATTTTGATAGAAACACTGAGTTGTTTCTTCAGGCCTTATGTTTCAGCATGCTTGTTCTCACTTTGATGTATAAATTAGAGCACTACATTGAAGGGACCCAGGGGTTATTGCTACTGCTAAGTCACTTCAGTCTTGTCCAGCTCTGAAACCCTATAGCCTGTAGCCCACCAGGCTCCTCTGTCCATGGGATTCTCCAGGCAAGAATACTGGAGTGAGTTGCCATTTCCTTCTCTGATAAATGGTACTGGAATTCAATGAATAGAGAGGTCACTTCCAGCTATTATAATTTAGAAGACTTCATGGGAGAAGTTTAACTTCAATAAAACATTGGAAGGGCAGATGACATTTGGATAGAAGTGTAGAGATTGGAGAGTAGTAAAGTAGAGCTTTCAAGAAGGAGTTTTGCAAATAGATTCAAAAGCAGAGGGCGGATATTGAAGAATCCTTGCATCCCTGGGATAAAGCCCACTTGGTCATGGTGTATGATCTTTTTAATGTGTTGTTGGATTCTGATTGCTAGAATTTTGTTGAGGATTTTTGCATCTATGTTCATCAGAGATATTGGCCTGTAGTTTTCTTTTTTTGTGACATCTTTGTCAGGTTTTGGTATTAGGGTGATGGTGGCCTCATAGAATGAGTTTGGAAGTTTACCTTCCTCTGCAATTTTCTGGAAGAGTTTGAGTAGGATAGGTGTTAGCTCTTCTCGAAATTTTTGGTAGAATTCAGCTGTGAAGCCATCTGGACCTGGGCTTTTGTTTGCTGGAAGATTTCTGATTACAGTTTCAATTTCCGTGCTTGTGATGGGTCTGTTAAGATTTTCGATTTCTTCCTGGTTCAGTTTTGGAAAATTGTACTTTTCTAAGAATTTGTCCATTTCTTCCACGTTGTCCATTTTATTGGCATACAACTGCTGATAGTAGTCTCTTATGATCCTTTGTATTTCTGTGTTGTCTGTTGTGATCTCTCCATTTTCATTTCTAATTTTATTGATTTGATTTTTCTCTCTTTGCTTCTTGATGAGTCTGGCTAATGGTTTGTCAATTTTATTTATCCTTTCAAAGAACCAGCTTTTGGCTTTGTTGATTTTTGCTATGGTCTCTTTTGTTTCTTTTGCATTTATTTCTGCCCTAATTTTTAAGATTTCTTTCCTTCTACTCACTCTGGGGTTCTCCAACTCTTCCTTTTCTAGTTGCTTTAGTTGTAGAGTTAGGTTATTTATTTGACTTTTTCTTGTTTCTTGAGGTATGCCTGTATTGCTATGAACTTTCCTCTTAGCACTGCTTTTATAGTGTCCCACAGGTTTTGGGTTGTTGTGTTTTCATTTTCATTAGTTTCTATGCATATTTTGATTTCTTTTTGATTTCTTCTGTGATTTGTTGGTTATTCAGAAGTGTGTTGTTCAACCTCCATATGTTGGAATTTTTAATAGTTTTTCTCCTGTAATTGAGATCTAATCTTAATGCATTATGGTCAGAAAAGATGCTTGGAATGATTTCGATTTTTTTTGAATTTATCATTAACAAATTGAAAAATAAAAACCATATGATTATCTCAATAGATGCAGAGAAGGCCTTTGACAAAATTCAACATCCATTTATGATAAAAACTCTCCAGAAAGCAGGAATAGAAGGAACATACCTCAACATAATAAAAGCTATCTATGACAAACCCACAGCAAACATTATCCTCAATGGTGAAAAATTGAAAGCATTTCCCTAAAGTCAGGAACAAGACAAGGGTGTCCACTTTCACCACTACTATTCAACATAGTTCTGGAAGTTTTGGCCACAGCAATCAGAGCAGAAAAAGAAATAAAAGGAATCCAAATTGGAAAAGAAGAAGTAAAACTCTCACTGTTTGCAGATGACATGATCCTCTACATGGAAAACCCTAAAGACTCCACCAGAAAATTACTAGAGATCATCAATGAATATAGTAAAGTTGCAGGATATAAAATCAACACACAGAAATCCCTTGCATTCCTATACACGAATAATGAGAAAGTAGAAAAAGAAATTAAGGAAACAATTCCATTCACCATTGCAACGAAAAGAATAAAATACTTAGGAATATATCTACCTAAAGAAACTAAAGACCTATATATAGAAAACTATAAAACACTGATGAAAGAAATCAAAGAGGACACTAATAGATGGAGAAATATACCATGTTCATGGATTGGAAGAATCAATATAGTGAAAATGAGTATACTACCCAAAGCAATTTACAAATTCAATGCAATCCCTATCAAGCTACCAGCCACATTTTCACAGAACTAGAACAAATAATTTCAAGATTTGTATGGAAATACAAAAACCTCGAATAGCCAAAGCAATCTTGAGAAAGAAGAATGGAACTGGAGGAATCAACTTGCCTGACTTCAGGCTCTACTACAAAGCCACAGTCATCAAGACAGTATGGTACTGGCACAAAGACAGACATATAGATCAATGGAACAAAATAGAAAGCCCAGAGATAAATCCACACACATATGGACACCTTATCTTTGACAAAGGAGGCAAGAATATACAATGGAGTAAAGACAATCTCTTTAACAAGTGGTGCTGGGAAAACTGGTCAACCACTTGTAAAAGAATGAAACTAGATCACTTCCTAACACCGCACACAAAAATAAACTCAAAATGGATTAAAGATCTAAATGTAAGATCAGAAACTATAAAACTCCTAGAGGAGAACATAGGCAAAACACTCTCAGACATAAATCACAGCAGGATCCTCTATGATCCACCTCCCAGAATTCTGGAAATAAAAGCAAAAATAAACAAATGGGATCTAATTAAAATTAAAAGCTTCTGCACAACAAAGGAAAATATAAGCAAGGTGAAAAGACAGCCTTCTGAATGGGAGAAAATAATAGCAAATGAAGCAACTGACAAACAACTAATCTCAAAAATATACAAGCAACTTATGCAGCTCAACTCCAGAAAATAAACGACCCAATCAAAAAATGGGCCAAAGAACTAAATAGACATTTCTCCAAAGAAGACATACGGATGGCTAACAAACACATGAAAAGATGCTCAACATCACTCATTATTAGAGAAATGCAAATCAAAACCACAATGAGGTACCACTTCACACCAGTCAGAATGGCTGCGATCCAAAAATCTGCAAGCAATAAATGCTGGCGAGGGTGTGGAGAAAAGGGAACCCTCCTACACTGTTGGTGGGAATGCAAACTAGTACAGCCACTATGGAGAACAGTGTGGAGATTCCTTAAAAAT
Organism: Ovis aries; assembly: GCF_016772045.2. Lineage (NCBI taxonomy): Eukaryota > Metazoa > Chordata > Mammalia > Artiodactyla > Bovidae > Ovis > Ovis aries. Next base: position 142,113,498 of record NC_056080.1, read on the forward strand.
TGCAAATAGAACTACCTTATGACCCAGCAATCCCACTTCTGGGCATACACACCGAGGAAACCAGAATTGAAAGAGACACATGTACCCCAATGTTCATCGCAGCACTGTTTATAATAGCCAGGACATGGAAACAACCTAGATGTCCATCAGCAGATGAATCGATAAGAAAGCTGTGGTACATATACACAATGGAGTATTACTCAGCCGTTAAAAAGAATTCATTTGAATCAGTTCTGATGAGATGGATGAAACTGGAGCCGATTATACAGAGTGAAGTAAGCCAGAAAGAAAAACACCAATACAGTATACTAACACATATATATGGAATTTAGGAAGATGGCAATGACGACCCTGTATGCAAGACAGGGAAAGAGACACAGATGTGTATAACGGACTTTTGGACTCAGAGGGAGAGGGAGAGGGTGGGATGATTTGGGAGAATGACATTCTAACATGTATACTATCATGTGAATTGAATCGCCAGTCTATGTCTGACGCAGGATGCAGCATGCTTGGGGCTGCTGCATGGGGATGACCCAGAAAGATGTTATGGGGAGGGAGGTGGGAGGGGGGTTCATGTTTGGGAATGCATGTAAGAATTAAAGATTTTAAAATTTAAAAAATAAAAAACTAAAAAAAAAAAACAAAACAAACAAAAAAAAAAAGCAGAGGGCAAAATAACCCCACAAGGCATGTTTAGACAATGTCTAGGAAATAAGCTTGGATGAGACAAAGTGTTTGCATAGAGGAAGAAGTAGAAAAAGTAATGAGAATGTGGAGAACCTTGAGTAACTTTGATCTTCATCCATTAGGCAAAGGGTTTTCAAAAATTGAAAAATTTAAACTTTGTAAAAGGTCTTCCCACGTTTTTAAAAAGAAACTTTGCAGAATCGAAGTCACAATATAGAAAATAGATGAAAGTGCCACTATTGTGGTTGATATAGAAGTAGTCCCTGCTCCCCTGTACCTACCCCACATACACTCACTGACCTCCCTGAAACATTTAGTATGTGCAAATATTTTTTAAATGTCCATTTAAGCTAAAAAGTGCCATTATAGGTTCTTGTGTAGAAAAAATAAATATTTTTATTGACCAATAAAATAAATGTCTCAGATGAAAGCAATCTACCTCCAGTGTTAATCCCTCACACTAAAAATGCAAAATATAAATTAATGTCTTTTTTGAAATTAAAAAACTGCAGTGAAACAACTTGAGTAATTCTTCAAGAAATCTCCAAATGATCAGCTTCAAAAATTAATAAAACTCAAATGTCTTGACCCAATACTCCTCCCTAAAAAGGAGAAAAATGGCTGAACAAATTAATAGCAAAAATTTTCTTAACTCATGGTTAAAAGTTTAATAATAGTGAATTAATTGCCTAAATGAAGTATCCTGGTAGGATAAAAAAGAGAAGCAAATAATTTTTAGAGTAATATAAGAAAACAACATGATGATATAACAATGACATATGAAAACATCATAATGAATCTCTTTAAGTAGAAAATGAACATGCTTATTCAAATTATCCACACAAATGACAATAAGTAGCAATTATATCATCAAAATCATTAATGTTTTAATTCAGTTGTATTTTTCATTGGGAGAAAAAGCAAAATACTAAATATTTCTTAAACTTTGAGTAAATTACTTATTTAAAAAATTTAAAACAATATGATATGATAATTACTATAAAGTAATATTTCTCACCACAGTCTCATCTTACTCCCAGATACTACCCATTTGTCAAGCCTCCTGCAATACTACAAACCCACCATGATATCTATTATCTGGCTTCTGGACAAATAAAACACAGATTTCCTGTCCTGATCATTTGCAGTTTTTGTCTTATATATATTACTATCTCTCCTACTAAATTATAAGTTTCATAAGATCAAAGATTATAACATATCATTTTTTGGTTTTGCATTTTTTACAATGATTAGTTGATTGACAGTCAGTGCAGTTTAGGGAAATGAGCATTTGGTTGAGGGCTACAAGATAAATGTTGGCCCCAGATCTGTCACTAAGTATGTGACTTGGAAAATTATTTTATCTTTCAGGATTTCAATTTTATCTTTTATAAAATGATGGCATTGAACTACATATTCCAGGGCTCTTTCAACTTAGTGACTGTGTGATTAAAGAAAACAATGAATATCTGATGATTGTTTTCTTTCTTATGCATTTCCTCCTGAAATGCTATCTTATAGCTAAATAACTATATAGAATATTGATTATTATTTGAGGAAATTTACTTCCATCAAATGACATTATATTTTGGTTTGAGACTATTAGATAAAGTCTTTTTTAATATAAATTTATTTATTTTAACTGGAAGCTAATTACTTTACAATATTGTATTAGTTTTCCCATACATTGATATGAATCCACCATGGGTGTACATGCGTTCCCCATCCTGAACCCCCTCCCACTTCCCTCCCCATACCATCCCTCTGGGTCATCCCAGTGCACCAACTCCAAGCATCCTGTATCATGCATCAAACCTGGACTGGTGATTTGTTTCACATATGATAATATACATGTTTCAAAGCCATTCTCCCAAATCATCCCACCCTTGCCTTTTCCCACAGAGTCCAAAAGACTGTTCTATACATCTGTGTCTCTTTTGCTGTCTCACATACAGGGTTATCATTATCATCTTTCTGAGACTATTAAATAAAGTCTTTTTGAACTGGTTTGTAATAGAGAGACAACCATATTTTCATGAAAAACTTTCTTACTGATAGCTAGAAGCATTAAGGTAAGATATGAAATTTTTAGGTAGATGCTTTTTAATTTTTTTTTTTTTACTCTGAGTGTTCAACTGTTTTGGGAAAAGACATACTAACTTCCTAAGTAGTTAAAAAAAGGAGAAAAAAAATATTTAATCTTAAGTGATTCAAATCCAGCTCAGAATGTTTGAGGCTAATACAGAGTTAACTTTTCATAGCCTCCAAATCTTTAGAGGGACTGTTAACATTAAAATACCACTGATGCAGATTAAACTAAATCAGACACATAGTAATCTTTCTTTTGCCAAGAAGTCTAAGGATAGAGACATTCTTTTCAGGTGAGAATATTTTTTTTTGTGGAGTCACCAAACTTCCAGAAAACCCCAAATGCCCACTGGATTTATAGAATAACCTGCCTTAAGAAAGGTTATCTGTGGGCCTTGGTTTCACTAAGAAAACAAAGCAGAAACTGACAGAGATACTAACAGCTGTCAAATATATGATGTCTTCTGAAATTCAAAATTTTTTATTTGCTATTTTAGATGTGTAATTTATAATGGCATTTGTATTGTGAATTCTTAATCTTGAATTTTATCTTTCTCCTTCTTTGAAAAATCCAAGATTTCTTTTTCCACTTGAATTACTTAAACCACATGGACAACTCTCTTCATTTTTAATAAGCTGGAATTTCTAATTAGTTTTACCTATAGGCATAAGTTTAAAAATAAAACCCTTTTAAACATATAATTGATTTATATTTAGGGACTAAACAAAGTGAATAAGGAGAGTGAAAAAGTTGGCTTAAAGCTCAACATTCAGAAAACAAAGATCATGGCATCCGGTCCCATCACTTCATGACAAATAGATGGGGAAACAATGGAAACAGTGTCAGACTTTATTTATTTGGGCTCCAAAATCACTGCAGATGGTAACTGCAGCCATGAAATTAAAAGACGGTTACTCTTTGTAGGAAAGTTACGATCAACCTAGATAGCATATTGAAAAGCAGAGACATTACTTTGCCAACAAAGGTCCATCTAGTCAAGGCTATGGTTTTCCAGTAGTCATGTATGGATGTGAGAGTTGGACTATAAAGAAAGCTGAGTGCTGAAGGATTGATGCTTTTGAACTGTGGTGTTGGAGAAGACTCTTGAGAGTCCCTTGGACTGCAAGGAGATCCAACCAGTCCATTGTGAAGGAGATCAACCCTGGGATTCCTTTGGAAGGAATGATGCTAAAGCTGAAGCTCCAATACTTTGGCCACCTCATGCGAAGAGTTGACACATTGGAAAGGACTCTGATGTTGGGAGGGATTGGGGGCAGGAAGAGAAGGAGACGACAAAGGACGAGATGGCTGGATGGCATCACTGACTCAATGGACATGAGTTTGGGTGAACTCTGGGAGTTGGTGATGGACAGGGAGGCCTGGAGTGCTGCAATTCATGGAATCGCAAAGATTCGGATACGACTGAGTGACTGAACTGAACTGAACTGAAGCATTTTGTTTAAAAATGGCCATTTGAATTACAAAGTAACTTTTTTTCTTGTTTTGAATTTTTATTAGAAGTGTAATTTTTTACCATGTCACAGAACAGATGTATGACTTCAATTTCACAACTTATAGAGTTGGTTTTACATACTTTTAACAGTCAATTCATATTTCTGACATTATCATTTCTTTTTCCATTGAGAAGTTGTATGTAGTTGGGTTATGTACTCTTTCCAAGATAAGTCACTGTAATCTTACCCTTTGGCAGGACAATTTTTTCTTGTTTCATTTTTTAAAATTTATATATTTAAATTTTAATTGGAGGTTAATTACTTTATTAACCTTTATTACTTTATTAACCAGTATTGTATTGGTGTTGCCATACATCAACATGAATCCACCAGAGGTATACACAAGTTCCCCATCCTGAAACCCCCTCTCACCTCCTTCCCCGTACCATCACTCTGGGAAGTCCCAGTGCATCAGCTCCAATCATCCAGTATCATGCATCGAACCTGGACTGATGATTTATTTCATATATGATATTATACGTGTTTCAATGCCATTCTCCCAAATCATCCCACCATCTCCCTCACCCACAGAGTCCAAAAGACTGTTCTATACTTCTGTGTCTCTTTTGCTGTCTCACATACAGGGTTATCATTGCCATCTTTCTAAATTTCATATATATGTGTTAGTATACTATATTGCTGTTTTTCTTTCTGGCTTACTTCACTCTGTATAATCGGCTCCAGTTTCATCCACCTCATTGAACTGATTCAAATGTATTCTTTTTTTTTTTTTTTTTTTTTTAGTTTTTTATTTTTTAAATTTTAAAATCTTTAATTCTTACATGCATTCCCAGACATGGCTGAGTAATACTCCATTGCGTATATGTACCACAGCTTTCTTATCCATTCATCTGCTGCTGGACATCTAGGTTGCTTCCATGTCCTGGCTATTATAAACAGTGCTGTGATGAACATTGGGGTACATGTGTCTCTTTCAGTTCTGGTTTCCTTGGTGTGTATACCCAGCAGTGGGATTGCTGGGTCATAAGGCAGTTCTATTTGCAATTTTTTAAGGAATCTCCACACTGTTCTCCATAGTGGCTGTACTAGTTTGCATTCCCATCAACAGTGTAGGAGGGTTCCCTTTTCTCCACATCCTCTCCAGCATTTATTGCTTGTAGACTTTTGGATTGCAGACTTTTGGATCGCAGCCATTCTGACTGGTGTGAAGTGGTACCACATTGTGGTTTTGATTTGCATTTCCCTGATAATGAGTGATGTTGAGCATCTTCTCATGGGTTTGTTAGCCATCTGTATATCTTCTTTGGAGAAATGTCTATTTAGTTCTTTGGCCCATTTTTTGATTGGGTCGTTTATTTTTCTGGAGTTGAGCTGCAGAAGCTGCTTGTATATTTTTGAGATTAGTTGTTTGTCAGTTGCTTCATTTGCTATTGTTTTCTCCCATTCTGAAGTCTGTCTTTTCACCTTGCTTATAGTTTCCTTTCTTGTGCAGAAGCTTTTAATATTAATTAAGTCCCATTTGTTTATTTTTGCTTTTATTTCCAGTATTCTGGGAGGTGGGTCATAGAGGATCCTGCTGTGATTTATGTCAGAGAGTGTTTTGCCTATGTTCTCCTCTAGGAACTTTATAGTTTCTGGTCTTATATTTAGATCTTTAATCATTTTGAGTTTATTTTTGTGTATGGTGTTAGAAAGTGTTCTAGTTTCATTCATTTACAAGTGGTTGACCAGTTTTCCCAGAACCACTTGTTAAAGAGATTGTTTTTTCTCCATTGTATATTTTTGTCTCCTTTGACAAAGATAAGGTGTACATAGGTGCGTGGATTTGTCTCTGGGCTTTCCATTTTGTTCCATTGATCTATATTTCTGTCTTTGTGCCAGTACCATACTGTCTTGATGACTGTATTTGTAGTAGAGCCTGAAGTCAGGCAAGTTGATTCCTCCAGTTCCATTCTTCTTTCTCAAGATTGCTTTGGCTATTTGAGTTTTTTTGTATTTCCATGCAAATTGTGAAACTATTTGTTCTAGCTCTGTGAAAAATACCGTTGGTAGCTTGATAGGGATTGGATTGAATCTATAGATTGTTTTGGGTAGTATACTCATTTTCACTATATTGATTCTTCCAATTCATGAACATGGTATATTTCTCCAACTATGTGTGTCCTCTTTGATTTCTTTCACCAGTATTTTATAGTTTTCTATATATAGGTCTTTTGTTTCTTTAGGTAGAAATATTTCTAAGCATTTTATTATTTTCATTGCAATGGTGAATGGAACTGTTTCCTTAATTTCTCTTTTTATTTTCTCATTATTAGTGTATAGGAATGCAAGGGATTTCTGTGTGTTGATTTTATATCCTGCAACTTTACTATATTCATTGATTAGCTCTAGTAATTTTCTGGTGGACTCTTTAGGGTTTTCTATGTAGAGGATCATGTCATCTGCAAACAGTGAGAGTTTTACTTCTTCTTTTCCAATTTGGATTCCTTTTATTTCTTTTTCTGCTCTGATTGCTGTGGCCAAAACTTCCAGAACTATGTTGAATAGTAGTGGTGAAAGTGGGCACCCTTGTCTTGTTCCTGACTTTAGGGGAAATGCTTTCAATTTTTTGCCATTGAGGATAATGTTTGCTGTGGTTTTGTCATATATAGCTTTTATTGTGTTGAAGTACATTCCTTCTATTCCTGCTTTCTGGAGAGTTTTTTGTCATAAATGGATGTTGAATTTTGTCAAAGGCTTTCTCTGCATCTATTGAGATAATCATATAGCTTTTATTTTTCAATTTGTTAATATGGTGTATTACATTGATTGATTTGTGGATATTGAAGAATCCTTGCATCCCTGGGATAAAGCCCACTTGGTCAAACTGTATGATCTTTTTAATGTGTTGTTGGATTCTGATTGCTAGAATTTTGTTAAGGATTTTTGCATCTGTGTTCATCAGTGATATTGGCCTGTAGTTTTATTTTTTGTGGCATCTTTGTTAGGTTTTGGTATTAGGGTGATGGTGGCCTCATAGAATGAGTTTGGAAGTTTACCTTCCTCTGCAATTTTCTGGAAGTGTTTGAGTAGGATAGGTGTTAGCTCTTCTCCAAGATTTGGTAGAATTCAGCTGTGAAGCCATCTGGATCTGGGCTTTTGTTTGCTGGAAGATTTCTGATTACAGTTTCAATTTCTGTGCTTGTGATGGGTCTGCTAAGATTTTCTATTTCTTCCTGGTTCAGTTTTGGAAAGTTGTAATTTTCTAAGAATTTGTCATTTCTTCCATATTGTCTGTTTTATTGGCATATGATTTCTGATAGTAGTCTCTTATGACCCTTTGTATTTCTGTGTTGTCTGTTGTGATCTCTCCATTTTCATTTCTAATTTTATTGATTTCATCCTTCTCCCTTTGTTTCTTGATGAGTGTGGCTAATGCTTTGTCAATTTTATTTATCCTTGCAAATAACCAGCTTTTGGCTTTGTTGATTTTTGCTATGGTCTCTTTTGTTTCTTTTGCATGTATTTCTGCCTTAATTTTTAAGATTTCTTTCCTTCTACTAACTCTGGGGTTCTTCATTTCTTCCTTTTCTAGTTGCTTTAGGTGTAGAGTTAGGTTATTCATTTGACATTTTTCTTGTTTCTTGAGGTATACCTGTATTGCTATGAACTTTCCCCTTAGCACTGCTTTTACAGTGTCTTACAGGTTTTGGGTTGTTGTGTTTTCATTTTCATTCCTTTTTATGCATATTTTGATTTCTTTTTTGATTTCTTCTGTGATTTGTTGATTATTCAGCAGCGTGTTGTTCAGCTTCCATGTGTTGGAATTTTTAATAGTTTTTCTCCTGTAATTGAGATCTAATCTTACTGCATTGTGGTCAGAAAAGATGCTTGGAATGATTTCAAGTTTTCTGTAGTTACCAAGGCTAGATTTATAATCCAGGATGTGATCTATCCTGGAGAAGGTTCCACGTGCGATTGAGAAAAAAGGTGAAATTCATTGTTTTGGGGTGAAATGTCCTATAGATATCAATTAGGTTTAACTGGTCTATTTTATCATTTAAAGTTTATGTTTCCTTCTTAATTTTCGGTTAAGTTGATCTATCCATAGGTGTGAGTTGGGTATTAAAATCTCCCACTACTGTTGTGTTATTGTTAATTTCCCCTTTCATACTTGTTAGCATTCGTCTTACATATTGCAGTGCTCCTATGCTGGGTGCATATATATTTAAATTGTTATATCTTCTTCTTGAATTGATCCTTTGTTCATTATGTAGTGTCCCTCTTTGTCTCTTTTCACAGCCTTTGTTTTAAAGTCTATTTTATTTGATATGAGTATTGCTACTCCTGCTTTCTTTTGGTCTCTAATTGTGTGGAATATCTTTTTCCAGCCCTTCACTTTCAGTCGTATGTGTCCCCTTTTTTGAGGTGGGTCTCTTGCAGACAACATATATAGGGGTCTTGTTTCTGTATCCATTCAGCCAGTCTTTGTCTTTTGGTTGGGGTATTCAACCCATTTACATTTAAGGTAATTATTGATAAGTATGATCCCATTGACATTTACTTTATTGTTTTGGGTTCAAGTTTATATATCCTTTTTGTGTTTCCTGTCTAGAGAAGATCCTTTAGCATTTGTTGGAGAGCTGGTTTGGTGGTGCTGAATTCTCTCAGCTTTTGCTTGTCTGTAAAGCTTTTGTATTCACCTTCATATTTGAATGAGATCCTTGCTGGGTACAGTAATCTGGGCTGTAGGTTATTTTCTTTCATCACTTTAAGTATGTGTTGCCATTCCCTCCTGGCCTGCCTGAAGAGTTTCTATTGAAATATCAGCTGTTATCCTTATGGGAATCCCTTTGTGTGTTATTTGTTGTTTTTCCCTTGCTGCTTTTAATATTTGTTCTTTGTGTTTGATCTTTGTTACTTTGATTAATATGTGTCTTGGGGTATTTTGCCTTGGGTTTATCCTGTTTGGGACTCTCTGGGTTTCCTGGACTTGGGTGATGATTTCCTTCCCCATTTTAGGGAAGTTTTCAACTATTATCTCCTCAAGTATTTTCTCATGGTCTTTCTTTTTGTCTTCTTCTTCTGGGACTCCTATGATTTGAATGTTGGGGCATTTAACCCTGTCCTGGAGGTCTCTGAGATTGTCCTCATTTCCTTTAATTCGTTTTTTTTTTTCCTCTCTGATTCATTTATTTCTACCATTCTATCTTCTACTTAACTAATCCTATCTTCTGCCTCTGTTATTCAACCCTTTGTTGCCTCCAGAGTGTTTTTGATCTTATTCATTGCATTATTCATTACATACTGACTCTTTTTTATTTCTTCTAGGTCCTTGTTAAACCTTTCTTGCATCTTCTCAATCCTTGTCTCCAGGTTATTTATCTGTGATTCCATTTTGATTTCAAGATTTTGGATCATTTTCACTATCATTATTCGGAATTCTTTCTCAGGTAGATTCCCTATCTCTTCCTCTTTTGTTTGGTTTGGTGGGCATTAATCTTGTTCTTTTACCTGCTGGGTATTTTTCTGTCTCTTCATCTTGTTTATATTGCTGAGTTTGGGGTGGCCTTTCTGTATTCTGGCAGTTTGTGGATTTCTCTTTATTGTGGAGTTTCCTCGCTGTGGCTGGGGTTGTACAGGTGGCTTGTTAAGGTTTCTTGGTTAGGGAAGCTTGTGTTGGTGTTCTGGTAGGTGGAGCTGTATTTCTTCTCTCTTGAATGCACTGAAGTGTCCAGTAATGAGTTATGAGATGTCAATGGTTTTGGAGTAACTTTGGGAAGCTTGTATATTGGAGCTCAGGGCTGTGTTCCTGTGTTGCTGGAGAATTTGCGTGGTATGTCTTGCTCTGGGACTTGTTGGCCCTTGGGTGGTGCTTGGTTTCAGTGTAGATATAGAGGAGTTTGATGAGCTCCTGTCAATTAATGTTCCCTAGAGTCAGGAGTTCTCTGGTGTTCTCAGGGTTTGGACTTAAGCCTCCTGCTTCTGGTTTTCAGTCTTATTTTCACAGTAGTCTCCAGACTTCTCCTTCTATATAGCACTGTTGATAAAACATCTAGATTAAAGATGAAAAGTTTCTCCACAGTGAGGGACGCCCAGAGAGGTTCATAGGGTTACATGGAGAAGAGAAAAGGGAGGGAGTTAGAGGTGACCCAAATGAGATGAGGTGGAATCAATAAAGGAGTGATTAATGGCTAGCTTGCTCTCTCCTTTACTGAAGTAACTTTTGGAAAAGAGAAACTGCTAAGAAGAATTGCAGCTCAATTGGCCAATAGCTGAATTATATAATGTCTTCTTCAAAAAAATGGGCCATCAAAGAAAAACCGAAAGTTGCTCAGCTGTGTCTGACTCTTTGCAAACCTATGGACTACACAGTCCATGAAGTTCTCCAGGCCAGAAAACTGGAGTGGGTAGCTGTTCCCTTCTCAAGGGGATCTTCCCAACCCAGGGATTGAACCTAGGTCTCCCACATTGCAGGTGGATTTTTCACCAGCTGAGCCACAAGGGAAGCCCAAGAATACTGGAGTGGGAAGCCTATCCATTCTCCAGAGGATCTTCCTGATCCAGGAATTGAACTGAGGTCTCCTGAATTGCAGGTGGTTTCTTTACCAACTGAGCTATCAGGGAAGCCGAACGAAGAAAAATTTAATCCTATTTTATAATTTGTAATGGTAATAAAATATTTTACATAACATTATTCAATGCTTAGAAATACACATTTTAGACAATATTTGATTATTCTAACCATAGTCACCTTTGCATTTTAATTCTATGTCCTTACTCCTTACAGCTTATTCAAAACCTAAAGAAATGACATTTTTTATAGCAAGGTTAACATTTAGTAGTTCAAAGGATAGAGGTTATGTTTACAAATGCATTACTGAAATTCTATTTTAAAAGTATTTCCTCTCATAGTTTCAAAAGAAAAATGAAAAAGAGTTTTGTTATAAATGTCAGAATGGAAAAAAGAACACTCTACATTTTATTCATACCACAGTGGTGAAACTTTATATTGATAGATTGCCAGACACTTCAGTTGTGTCCAACTCTGTGCGACCCCATAGATGGCAGCCCACCAAGCTCCCCCATCCCTGGGATTCTCCAAGCAAGAACACTGGAGTGGGTTTCCATTTCCTTCTCCAATGCATGAAAGTGAAAAGTGAAAGGGAAGTCGCCCAGCTGTGTCACCCCATGGACTGCAGCATACCAGGCTCCCCCATCCATGGGATTTTCCAGGCAAGAACTGATAGATTGAGGGAAAGTTTTTTTAATCATATTGAAATGTGGAAAGTAAGACTCAATGCAGCAGAAAACTAACCACAGGATAATAGTGTTTTGCATTTTTCTAAGCCTCTGCTGAATATTTGCTTCAGTTCCTTTCTTAATATTCAAAATTGATGCATGCTGATTGAAAATACAGTGTCTTCCCAAGGCAGTCAGACTTGAAAATGCTAAATTCCATTTCTTATCATATTGTTAAATTCTTCTGAGTGAATTCCAAGTCTGCCTTGATTGAATACACTCTCCAGTCTACTGTCGTTGCAGTACTTTAATTTTAAAAAAAGGAAAAACTAGAGAACTAAGTTGTAATATATGTCCTTTCATACTTCTGCAGACATTTTGAGAAAATCTATGCCTTGTATCTGGTGTCTTTTCAGAGACGCATATTGGACTGTATGATGCTGACACGGTTAAGCAACAGCCAAGACTTTATTATTAAATAATTTTTACTCATTTGACTTGTCAAAGAACTCTGCTTCCGAGTAATCACAATTATATTTTCTCTTTATCAGTTCATATTATTCACACACAAAAACACTTTGCAAACTAACAAATAATCTTGATAAATTAATCCAATTGGTGATTTTCTATGTATATTGTAAAGGTTACTATCTCAAAGAAGTTAAACTTTTAAAATCTGGTGATACAATATTCTATCTAAATATTACACTTCAGCTATTCCATATCTTAATTAAGCTTTGCCTTCATAGCTCTTCTTTGGGCTGCCATTCCTCACCCTTCTCCTAAAATGTTATACTAAAACTACCTGGCTTCCAATTTTTTGCGGAAAGCAGTTTGTTATGACCAACAACAAAAAATAGTTAAAATTTTAGTTTACCATATGAAACCACACACTTTTAAAAAATATTTTTAAATTTTGCAATACCATTCTAGAAACTGGGGTGAGCTTGAGTCATTATACAGCAGGAGCTGAGAAAGAAATAAAAGAAAGTGACCAGTTAAGCTCAGCAGATACAAGGATAGCCAGGCTAGCACGTGAGCTAGGTAGTTGAGATCAAGTAATGCTACTACCTGAAAAATTCTTGTGCTAGTTTTCTGCTTCACGTTTTTACTTCTGACTTAGTCTCTACCTACATCCAACAGCAGTTCAGTTCAAATAGCCACCTTTTCTTACAGTATTGTGAATTACTTGGTCTCAGTAATTTACTGTCCTTCTGTTAAAACAAAGATAAAATTATTTATTCTCTATCTAAAGGTGTTAGACTTAACAAGTTAGCAGTGATGAAAAGTGCTTAATATTGCTATTATGTATACACATATATGAAATGAAGTGAATACAGACATCTATAAAAAATGCAGCAGCTATGACATTACTGCCTCAGAGACATGTTATATTTCCAAGCTGCTCATGGAGATTTAGGCACTGGATCCCATTAACTGGGTGTCACACAGCTAAATCCTAGTGAACAACTTGGAAAGTGTAAATGATGTTAACTATAGAATTAATTCATTATTTGAATCTATTTAAAGAGACAAATCACTAAACAATAATAAGGCTTTTTTTATTTTCTCCAAGTTGAAAAGTTTTATGATAATATATTAATCAGAAAGTATTTGAAGAATTCCCAGGCCTTTACCACGGTAGCATAAACTTAGCATGAGAAATAATTGTTCATTAAATATTAATGCAAATAAAGTATTTGGATTAGCACATATTTGATAAAAATTATACTGTGTGCTACTACCAATTTTGCTCAATTATCCTTATATTTTTTACATTCACAGAAATTATTTTTCTAAGACTGCAAGGACATTTACAGTGCATGCATGCATGGTAAGTCACTTCAGTCATGTTCAACTCTTTGCAACCCTATGGACTGTAACCTGCCAAGCTTCTATATCCATGGGACTCTCCAGGCTAGAATACTGGAGTGGGTTGCTATGCCCTCCTCCAGGGGATCTTCCCCACCCAGGGATTAAACTTACATCTCTTAAAAAAAAAATAAACTTACATCTCTTATGTCTCCTGCATTGGCAGGCAGGTTCTTTATCACTAGAGCCACCTGGGACTCCCATTTACAGTAGGAACATATAAATACAACTGGAATTGTGTAGTGGTAATAAGAAAAAAAAACTTTAAAATACTTCAGTATAAAACTTTAAAATGGAACAAGGGAAAATACATGGCTGTAATCTTGTAAGAAGGCTCAAAACCATAAAGCTGATTATTCTCCTTATATTATTCCCCAAAACAATAATAACACTTTTCTAGAACTAGATAAGTTGATTTTTAGACTTCACTTGACCCAATGACCTCACTTCTGGAAATATGTATGAATGATGTCTGTGCAATGTTATTTATTACATCACTCTTTACCATTTTAAGATTGTAGTTAAATCCTTGTATCCATCTATTAGGAACTGTATATAACAAATAGGATAGATACTATGAAACTGCTTATATCTACATAAAAAAACTTTGAAACACACATAAGAAAACATAGTGATTGCTTAGAGAGACAAGGATAAGCAGAATAAATGGGGACTGTTAATGGAAGTAAGGTTTCTAGGTGTGTACCTTGTTTCATGGTTTTGATTTTTTGAACCATTCAAATACACTATTTATTTAAACACCAAGAAACTAAATTATAAGACATTAAACGCCTGAAAAAAGGGAAAGTTGCAGAATATATAATCTACTAAATGATGTAAATGGTAGTCCTGACAATATGGTAGAAATGTTTCAAAAACATATTTGATTTAAACATAATTTGAATTAATCTCTCGAGTTCAGTCTTCCATTCTGTTGTTTTCCTCTATTTCTTTGCATTGGTTGCTGAAGAAGGCTTTCTTATCTCTTCTTGCTATTCTTTGGAACTCTGCATTCAGATGCTTATATCTTTCCTTTTCTCCTTTGCTTTTCACCTCTCTTCTTTTCACAGCTATTTGTAAGGCCTCCCCAGACAGCCATTTTGCTTTTTTGCATTTCTTTTCCATGGGGATGGTCTTGATCCCTGTCTCCTGTACAATATCACAAATCTCATTCCATAGTTCATCAGGCACTCTATCTATCAGATCTAGACCCTTAAATCTATTTCTCACTTCCACTGTATAATCATAAGGGATTTGATTTAGGTCATACCTGAATGGTCTAGCGGTTTTCCCTACTTTCTTCAATTTAAGTCTGAATTTGGTAATAAGGAGTTCATGATCTGAGCCACAGTCAGCTCCTGGTCTTGTTTTTGTTGACTGTATAGAGCTTCTCCATCTTTGGCTGCAAAGAATATAATCAATCTGATTTCAATGTTGACCATCTGGTGATGTCCATGTGTAGAGTCTTCTCTTGTGTTGTTGGAAGAGGGTGTTTGCTATGACCAGTGCATTTTCTTGGCAAAACTCTATTAGTCTTTGCCCTGTTCCATTCTGCATTCCAAGGCCAAATCTGCCTGTTACTCCAGGTGTTTCTTGACTTCCTACTTTTGCATTCCAGTCCCCTATAATGAAAAAGACATCTTTTTTGGCTGTTAGTTCTAAAATATCTTGTAGGTCTTCATAAAACCGTTCAACTTCAGTTTCTTCAGCGTTATTGGTTGAGACAAAGACTTGGGTAACTTGGATAAAGAAATAGAGGAAAACAACAGAATGGGAAAGACCAGAGATCTCTTCAAGAAAATTAGAGATACCAAGGGAACATTTCATGCAAAGATGGGCTCAATAAAGGACAGAAATGGTCTGGACCTAACAGAAGCAGAGGATATTAAGAAGAGGTGCCAAGAATACATGGAAGAACTGTACAAAAAAGATCTTCACGACCCAGATAATCCTGATGATGTGATCACTAATCTACAGCCAGACATCTTGGAGTGTGAAGTCAAGTGGGCCTTAGAAAGCATCACTACGGACAAAGCTAGTGGAGGTGATGGAATTCCAGTTGAGCTATTTAAAATTCTGAAAGATGATGCTGTGAAAGTGCTGCACTTAATATGCCAGTAAATTTGGAAAACTCAGCAGTGGCCACAGGACTGGAAACAGTCAGTTTTCATTCCAATCCCAAACAAAGGCAATGCCAAAGAATGCTGAAACTACCTCACAATTGCACTCATCTCACACACTAGTAAAGTAATGCTCAAAATTCTCCAATCCAGGCTTCAGTAATATGTGAATCATGAACTCCCTGATGTTCAAGCTGGTTTTAGAAAAGGCAGAGGAACCAGAGATCAAATTGCCAACATCCGCTGGATCATGGTTCCAAATAGGAAAAGGAGTACATCAAGGCTGTATATTGTCACCCTGCTGATTTAACTTATATGCAGAGTACATAATGAGAAACGCTGGTCTGGAAGAAACACAAGCTGGAATCAAGATTGCCGGGAGAAATATCAATAACCTCAGATATGCAGATGACACCACCCTTATGGCAGAAAGTGAAGAGGAGCTAAAAGCCTCTTGATGAAAGTGAAAGAGGAGAGTGAAAAAGTTGGCTTAAAGCTCAACATTCAGAAAACGAAGATCGGTCTGCGTGCCTGAGTGGGAGGTGGCAGGCCTCAGCCTCTGGCCTTCTCGTCTGACTGTTCCAGCTCGACCTCTCCAGCCATGAACCGGTTTAGTACCCAGTTAATGGGAGCCACCGCAACCCCGCCGCCTGCGCTGCCGAAAGCCCGCAGCAATGAAAACCTGGACAAAATTGATATGTCTTTGGATGATATCATCAAATTGAATCGAAAGGAAGGAAAGAAGCAGAATTTCCCGAGATTAAATAGAAGACTTCAGCAAAGTGGTGCCAGGCAATTCAGGATGAGAGTAAGATGGGGTATTCAACAAAATTCTGGTTTTGGTAAGAATAGTCTGAGCCGTAGAGGAAGAGTGATGCCTGGGAAGAGACGTCCTTATGGAGTTATCACTGGCCTTGCAGCTAGGAAAGCAACTGGAATTCGAAAAGGAATTAGTCCTATGAATCGACCGCCTCTAAGTGACGAGAATATAGAACGATATTTTCCAGCATGAAAAAGGAAGGCAAACCTTCTGAGACAAAATGAAGTGTAGAGAAAACCAGTTGCAGCTCTCAAGACACCTAACCAGTTAAATAGAAAAAATAACATTCCAAATAATTTTACCAGGAGTGGAAATAAATTAAGTCATCAGAAAGACACTCGTCAGGCAACTTTTCTTTTCAGAAGAGGCCTGAAGGTTCAGGCCCAGTTGAACTCAGAACAACTGCTAGACAATGTAGTAGCAAAGAGAACTTGTCAATGGCGAACTTCCACCACAAATGGAGGAATTTTGACTGTATCCAGGAGCGGTGCAGTGCCCAGTAACTCAGAAACCACGATTAACTCGTACTGCTGTGCCCTCATTCTTGACAAAATGGGATCAATCTGATGTAAAGAAAGTTCCTAAAGGTGTCCCCCTACAATTTAACATAAACAGTGTTGGAAAACAGACTGGGATGACTTTGAATGAGCGATTTGGGATCCTGAAGGAACAAAGAGCCACTCTCACTTTCCGCAAAGGAGGAAGCTGCTTTGTAACCATGGGATAGATCCCATGTCAAAGGAACTTTTCAGTGATGACTCTTAAAAATTTAATTGGTTGAAGAGCTCATCACAGAAATTCAAGAAACTTTATTTCAAAATATTCACAAGGCTAAATAACTCTTATTTTTATTTTTGAAGTTTTTTTTTTAAACATGTATAAATACTGCCCTGAAAGAATAACAGGGAATATACCTATATGTTCTTATAGATTTCATGGTTAGCCCAGACAGAACAAGTCTCTATTTGACTTTTTTGATTCCTCATGCAGCAGAAAGAATGTGGAAAGATAGAAATTGATTATTTTATGATAGTGGTATTTAGGATCCCATCACCTTTGCCCATTTTTTACACCTTCCCATTGTAAATCTTGATCTTCAAGATTTGAAATAGGTCCCTTTGTTGCTGTCACTTATACTCTAATAGTGTTGGTGTAATAAGTGCAGTTGACTTTTCTTCATTAGGGATATAAAAATTATTAGAATTTCAGTTTGGGAGTTTAAGATTTATGGGGATATCTGGAACTTCGTTCATTTTTCAAATAACATTAGGTTAATCCTCCAGAGTTGTAAATCTTTAATGCTGAACTTTCTTAAAATAAGAAATGTGACTCCGGGCATTAGCTTCTGTTTAAAATGTTGGTGTTTAAAGGCTGTAAATGGGTGTTTACAGAGTTATCTGATAGAGCCTAATTGGAGGAAAGTGCAGAGTAAAAATCTGGTAATTTGTGTGGAGAGAAAGTAGCAGGTGGAAGATGGTAACTGAGATGAAGACTTTAAAACCTAGGTCATAGGTATACTGTTTGGATTTAGTGTAGTTTTGAGTCTAGTGTACACAAAGTATTCTTCAGATGATATTTAGAATAATTATAATTAAAATGGATTGAGTTCTATAGATATTTTGACAGGAAAATTAGCCATAAAGTCCTGGACTTCTTATTTGGAAAAGTTAAATTTTAAGTTTACTAAGTTGAACAGTATACATACAGCTCTTAAAAAAATGTATATGTCACAAGATAAAAAGTACAAAATTATGATAGAGTTAACATTATTATGACCTTGTTCTGTACCTTTGCTTCTGATTTCTTGTGTAAAGTTCAGGCATTTGTGGTGAGAAAAGGATTGCCCCTCCTCATACTCTGGAGGGTTAGGAGGAGTTAATTTGTTGTGCCAAGCTAGTGCTGAAAGTTCTCAGATGGTTGTAAATTTTAAGTTATGATATAATACCAAAATGCAGCAAAATATTAAAACTACAGGTTACGAGTTTGGTCATTTTGAAGCTTGACTTTTTGATTTGCTGTAATGTTAAAACCTCTAAGTAGGTGTTAGGTTTCCCTTCAGTGTGTTATTTGTGTTGATTTTCCCTGTTAAAACACAAAACATTGTTATGGCTCCTGCCTGCGTTGCAGGGTATACTAGACTTCATTGTTGTTTCTCATGGTCCTTTGGTTACTTGGTTATGCTAGCCACGGAAAGCTATCAATAACAGTTTCATGCTTATACCAAAGAATTAAATCTGATCCTTAATATCTGGTATTTTGCTTGTAAGTCTACGGATAAGGGATTATTGGAAGCCAGTCATACAATTTGAAAGTAAACTCCAGTCTCTCTGTAGGCCCAGGACTCATTGCAAAACATTTTTGCAAGTATGACTACTTAGATTTGATTCATGAACAATACATTTTAGACTGGTTTAGAATTATTGATAACTTATTTTAAAATAAAGGAAAAGCAACTGAGCACGAGTTTGCTGTCTTTAGAGCAGTTTGTGAAAATATGGTATAAAGATGTTTTCATTTTCTTGTTCTTTTAAATATTATTGTACAGAGCTATTATTAACGCCTTCTTTTTAAATCTTAAAAAATCCTTCCAAATATTGATATTAAGTGCATCAAACAAAATGTCTTTGGTATATTAAACTTTTGCTCTTCATGGAAAAAAAAAAAAAGAAAGAAAGAAAGAAAACGAAGATCATGGCATCCGGTTCCATCACTTCATGGGAAATAGATGGGGAAACAGTTGAGACAGTGTTAGACTTTATTTTTGGGGGCTCCAAAATCACTGCAGATGGTGACTGCACCCATGAAATTAAAAGACGCTTACTCCTTGGAAGAAAGTTATGACCAACCTAGATAGTATATTCAAAAGCAGAGACATTACTTTGCCAACTAAGTTCCGTCTAGTCAAGGCTAATGGTTTTTCCAGTGGTCACATATGGATGTGAGCGTTGGACTGTGAAAAGGCTGAACACCAAAGAATTGATGCGTTTGAACTGTGGTGTTGAAGAAGACACCTGAGGGTCTCTTGGACTGCAAGGAGATCCAACCAGTCCATTCTGAAGGAGATCAACCCTAGGATTTCTTTGGAAGGAATGATGCTAAAGCTGAAACTCCAGTCCTTTGGCCACCTCATGCGAAGAGTTGACTCATTGGAAAAGACTCTGATGCTGGGAGAGATTGAGGGCAGGAGGAGAAGGGGACTACCCAGGATGAGATGGCTGGATAGCATCACGGACTCGATGGACGTGAGTCTGAGTGAACTCCGGGAGACGGTGATGGACAGGGAGACCTGGCGTGCTGCGATTCATGGGGTCGCAAAGAGTCAGACACGACTGAGCGACTGCACTGAACTGAACTGTTGAGTTCGGTCATCATTCATTTTTGCTCCATATATCTTGATTCTGGTTTTCAGAGAAATTACAGAGAAGACCTCTTTTTTTCACCTGAACAGCATACCATACCATAGTGCATATTGCAGTTGGTTTTGATGACTATCAAAGATAGTACAAAATGATGGAAATTTTTTTTAGCATGTAAATATAAGCAGATCTTTACTGAGTGACAGTAAGAGACAGAGCAATAGACTAAATGATTGAGTTTTGTATAAAAATGTCACTCTGGCTCCTGTTCGCAAGGTGCTAACAGTCTCAATTTACTCAAAACACATATTGCCTTTCTTCTATGGGAAAAAAAAAAAAAAAAGCAACAACTGCCTTTTTTTTTTTCCTATGGTTATTGCAGGCTGAAAGTGTAACAATTCAGAAGGGAGAGAATAAAGAATTTAGCAACCACAGCTTTACTTAGATTAAGGTTACTCAATTTGTGGGAATTGTATTCAAAAGATTAAAATGATTAATCTAGCTCAGTATATGGCCTGCAGTTGAAGACACCTGGCTCACAGCTTGCTATAAGTTTGATACATGAGGTTCTTCGGCATTTACTGCCACAAAGTTTGAAGGGAACAGACTGAAAAGAAGACACAGCAATAACCTTTAGGCAATAATTTCTCTCACATTTTCTGCCAAGCTGGAAAGATACGTCATTCATATTTCTTAATTGGATTCATTTCCAAACAAATACAGACTTTCTGTGAAAGTTTCTAAACAGCTGTACACATGGAATTAATAACAATACAAAGTACTTATTGAACCAAGTTGTGAATGAACAACTCAAACAGAAATGAGAAAGAAATCCAAGAACAAAAAAGTGATTAAAGTATGAGAGCAGTTTTTAGATATGTTTCTCTAAAATAGATATGAATTACAAGGTAGTAGTTTCCTTGATGTGGCCAGTATGGCTTGGTGTTAAGCTTTTAGGAGCACGCAGATCCTTATGTATTTGCAATGATTAAATACAAGAGGGCATTGGAGCTTCATTGGACAAACACAGCCTGCTCAGTTGAATTTGGCATTCCTAAGAACATTTTCAGAATTGTGCTTGTGCTTTTAACATGGATAAGGTTCTAGCTAGTGCCCCAAAGGAAGAAAAATATGATGAGCAAATTCAAACATGATGTTTCAGCTTTGCTTTTTGGTTTAAATGGCAAACATGTTTATTCAAATAAGAGGTTTTAATATTTACTAAAAGCAAAATCAAAATAAAGATGCATGATATCACAATCATTTATCTTATTAGTTCTATGTGTCATACCTTAGAAACACACTTACTAAGAACTTAATTATATTTAGAATTAAGTTTAAATCCACCTAAATTTGTTCCTGTGCTCAATTTCGGATCACATAACTTCATAGCACAAAACGTAATTTTTCACTAGTTTCATTAGTATCACTCAGAAAATGCTAGTTCAACAAGGAAAAATAAATAAATCCTTAGGATCAATGAGACAGCATAAGTTTTATTAATTTTTTCTTAAACATCTGTGTTTTAGGACTGATATAATTGACTATAAATAAAACGTATTTAACTATGAATATATAATATAAAATATATGTTTAAATATGGATTCATATGCAAATATCATACACATATATATAAAGAAAGAAAGAGAGCACAAGCAAAATAAAGATTCATGTCTAGAAATTCTGTGTAGTTCTACTTAACACTCTTTTAGCTAATAGAATCTTAATCTATAACTTGTATATTAACAGTGTCAATTCTGCTAAATAATAAATTTTTCTCACGAATATACACTATCATTATAGAAGTAAAAGGCTTAGGAAGAAGTAAAAAGAAAATTTGTTAGTGTTGGGGGAACTGTTTAGTGAAATGTATTTCTTTACTTTTTCCCTGAGGACTTTTTAAATTTTGCTTTCTAATCTGAGAGGAGAAAATAAATAAAATTAAAGGCAGATTGAAATAACATTATCAATATTTTACACCTTCTTATTAATTAAAATATTATCACAAGATGAACATCTCTGTCTAATAGTGATTGGCTTGTGTTTGGCAGATCTATTAAGTTTAATTCCCATGTTAATTCCAACTTAACTCAAATTTTCATCTAAACTACACACACACACAGACACTGCCCTGGGCCCTCTCAACTATATGTAAGCGTAGTTGCTCATTCAATCTTCTCAGATAGTCTCTGTGAGATCAAGGAGATGTAATATCTTCAAAGTGCCTTGTTATCTTAGCTCAAAATAGTGAAAGCTTTCATATATATATATATATATATATATATATATATATATATATATAAAATTCAGAATGGATCTCTACTTCTTCCATATGTGAATCAGGTAACGTTCCCCTGGTTATATTAAACTTGGATAAAGATTGATCTAGCAAGTGACTTCTATTGTTGAACATATGAAAAATTTAAATTCACCTTGTATATATAAGGAAAATTCCTTGTTCTTGATGCCCACTGTGATTAAGCAGTGATTTGTTGGTGACTATTTCTGTTATTTGTAAATTTATGTTTTAATTGTTGCATTGCTTTCAAGAATTTGCCAACAATGTAAAACACGTTAGCTTTTTTTTTTTCCCAACAAAAATATGCTTAATGGTTGTGTAAAATCATTCAATGATCCTCTTTGTCCAGGAAATTGAATAGTCAAAAGCAAATCTGAGTCAACACTGTGGCCATTTGAAGAAAATTTCCAAGATTTTCTAGGGAACAGGGAGATTTCCCAATGTAGAAATATCTGGCTTGTCAATATCCAAAAGCAATTTCACTATGTGTACAAATTTAATTACTAGGAATCACAAAGTGACTACTGTTGAAGTGCAGGGCACAAGTTTTAAATGGCACAACTTTTAATATTATGGATCTTTTAATTTTCAAACTTCAATATGAGGAACTGACAAGTAATAACTCGATTAGAATTTCTCATGGTTTTAAACTCTGAATTGGACTTAATTTGACTTCCCTGGTTGCTCAGACAGTAAAGCGTCTGCCTACAATGCGAGAGACCCGGGTTCAATCCCTGGGTTGGGAAGATCCCCTGGAGAAGGAAATGGCAATCCACTCCAGGACTATTGCCTGGAAATCCCATGGACAGAGGAGCCTGGTAGGCTAGAGTCCATGGGGTCGCAAAGAGACGGACACGACTGAGCGGCTTCACTTCACGTCACTTCATAGAGACCACTACATGAAAAAGAAGTTACTTCTAGATGAGAAATACTGCAAACACTGCCACACTATTTCCAGAATGAAATCTTTTATTTTTATCAAATACAAAGTAAAAGCATAACTTTAGGGGGGATATATACTTCTAGACAACAACCTAAAATATTCTGAAATAAATAAATTGTTATCGGAGAATAAAAGCATATCATGTATTAAGAATTGAATTCTGAAAACATAGTACAACACTTCATAAAAGTAACCAGAGAACAAAACGTCAATCAAAGAAGCAAAGATATAAAATACAGAGAAAGCCTGACAAGTAGTGGATATTGGGGGAGCAAATGCATTAGCTTTTAACAAAACACTAATGGCAACCTAGGTATTTCTGTGGCAAAAATGCCATGGGGGTATGAGGATTGAAAAGATATCAGTTGAATGACTTTCAAGTACAGAAATTTAGGATTTGACCTTGCATTTCTTTAGAATGAGATCTCCCACAGAATTCTGTTGTTAATCTATGTTCACTAGGTGAGACAAAATGTTACCATATACATTGTAATGAAAATGTTTTCTTCTTGAAAAAAGTACTTTTAATGTATTTGTGTTGATAATAATGTATATGTGTTTTTGTGTGTATGCCATTGCAAGCAATCAAAACAAAGGAATTTTTAATTTTTAATCTCTTGATTTTAGCAATTATTGTGATACTCTCTCCAGGCATATTTTTTAAAGCAGTAATTGCTTTTTTTTTTTTTCTTTCTAAACTGAGGAGTACTCATGAAGGCACAGCACATTGTCTTGATGAATTCTGTTGGCAAAATCAAACTGGTCTGAATTAGTGCAATGCTGAATTACTAGCGGCTAAGAAAATTGGAAAGTATGATCATCCAGTTTGCAGACAGCTGAGTAATGGAGATGATAGAGCAGTTGGAAGTTAGGAGTCTCAAATTGTCTCTGGGTATAAAATGAGAAAGAAATAAGACTTATCTCTGAAGCAGGAGATAGATGGGCGCCAGATTAGACACTTACAGCCAACCTCCTCTTTACACCTCCTGATAGAAATAACAGCTCAGTTCAGTTCAGTTCAGTTCAGTCACTCAGTCGGGTCCGACTCTTTGTGACCCCATGAATCGCAGCACACCAGGCCTCCCTGTTCATCACCAACTCCCGGAGTTCACTCAGACTCGCGTCCATCGAGTCAGTGATGCTATCCAGCCATCTCATCCTGGGTCGTCCCCTTCTCCTCCTGCCCCCAATCCCTCCCAGCATCACAGTCTTTTCCAATGAGTCAACTCTTCACATGAGGTGGCCAAAGTACTGGAGTTTCAGCTTTAGCATCATTCCTTCCAAAGAAATCCCAGGGTTAATCTCCTTCAGAATGGAGTGGTTGGATCTCCTTGCAGTCCAAGGGACTCTCAAGAGTCTTCTCCAACACCACAGTTCAAAAGCATCAATTCTTTGGCACTCAGCCTTTTCACAGTCCAACTCTCACATCCATACATGACCACAGGAAAAAGCATAGCCTTGACTAGACAGACATTAGTCAGCAAAGTAATGTCTCTGCTTTTGAACATGCTATCTAGGTTGGTCATAACTTTTCTTCCAAGGAATAAGCGTCTTTTAATTTCATGGGTGCAGTCACCATCTGCAGTGATTTTGGAGCCAAAAAAAAAATAAAGTCTGACACTGTTTCTACTGTTTCCCATCTATTTCCCATGAAGTGATGGGACCAGATGCCATGATCTTTGTTTTCTGAATGTTGACCTTTAAGCCAACTTTTTCACTCTCCTCTTTCACTTTCATCAAGAGGCTTTTTAGTTCCTCTTCACTTTCTGCCATAAGGGTGGTGTCGTCTGCATATCTGAGGTTATTGATATTTCTCCCTGCAATCTTGATTCCAGCTTGTGTTTCTTCCAGTCCATCATTTCTCATGATATGCTCTGCGTATAAGTTAAATAAGCAGGGTGACAATATACAGCCTTGACGTACTCCTTTTCCTATTTGGAACCAGTCTGTTGTTCCATGTCCAGTTCTAACTGTTGCTTCCTGACCTGCATACAGATTTTTCAAGAGGCAGGTTAGGTGGTCTGGTATTCCCATCTCTTTCAGAATCTTCCACAGTTGATTGTGATCCACACAGTCAAAGGCTTTGGCATAGTCAATAAAGCAGAAATAGATGTTTTTCTGGAACTCTCTTGCTTTTTCCATGATCCAGCAGATGTTGGCAACTTGATCTCTGGTTCCTCTGCCTTTTCTAAAACCAGCTTGAACATAAGGAAGTTCACGGTTCACATATTACTGAAGCCTGGATTGGAGAATTTTGAGCATTACTTTACTAGTGTGTGAGATGAGTGCAATTGTGCGGTAGTTTGAGCATTCTTTGGCATTGCCTTTCTTTGGGATTGGAATGAAAACTGACCTTTTTCAGTCCTGTGACCACTGCTGAGTTTTCCAAATTTACTGGCATATTGAGTGCAGCACTCTCACAGCTTTATCTCTCAGGATTTGAAATAGCTCAACCGGAATTCCATCACCTCCACTAGCTTTGTTTGTAGTGATGCTTTCTAAGGCCCACTTGACTTCACATTCCAAGATGTCTGGCTCTAGATGAGTGATCACACCATTGTGATTATCCGGGTTGTGAAGATCTTTTTGTACAGTTCTTCTGTGTATTCTTACCATCTCTTCTTAATATCTTCTGCTTCTGTTAGGTCCAGACCATTTCTGTCCTTTATTGAGTCCATCTTTGCATGAAATATTCCCTTGGTATCTCTAATTTTCTTGAAGAGATCTCTAGTCTTTCCCGTTCTGTTCTTTTCCTCTATTTCTTTACATTGTGTGCTGAAGAAGGCTTTCTTATCTCTTCTTGCTATTCTTTGGAACTCTACTTTCAGATGCTTATATATTTCCTTTTCTCCTTGGCTTTTTGCTTCTCTTCTTTTCACAGCCATTTGTAAGGCCTCCCCAGACAGCCATTTTGCTTTTTTGCATTTCTTTTCCATGGGTAAAGAAATAACAAGAACAAGCTAAATAGTTAGCTTTTGCCTCTGGTGGACACTTTAAGATAAGATAACAGCAATGGCAAGGGCCAAGAGAGGAGCTGAGCCCTGGGCAAATAAAGGATAAAGAGGCCACATATTTCTCATTCTCAAGGTCAAGGAGACCTTCCCAACTACACATGTGCAAAAAGGTCAAAAAGGGAGGGGGCTCCATTGCATAGAAAGTGATGTCGACCTACCCATAAGCCTGTTCACTAGACTCTATCTGGCTAAAAATTGCCCTTACACACTGGGGAGGACCCTGAATAAAGCCAAATACAGACTCAGAGAAGGGAAAACAAAATGATTGGCCAGAGGAAACCAGAGGAAATTGTGCAATATAAAAGCTTCAGACTACCATGAGGGTGTGGCTCTGTGTGGTTGGGTCTGCTTGTGTCTATTCACATGTACTCTTTTTCTTTTTAATAAACACTTTACTTGTTTCACTATTTTCTGTCTCTTTGTAAAAATTCATTTCTACAAAGCTGATGGGCCAGGGCCTTGTCACTATCCACTGCCGTGGCTTGACTTCAGTCTCTGACCAGGGAACCAAAATCTTGTTTCAACCTCCTGCAGGCCGAGACCATCTGAAATCACTTCCAGAGTCTGAAAGTCTATTGCTTTAGAAGGAAAAGAGAAACAAGGGAGCTACTATTCAAATGTACCTTGATACCCTCAAAGTTACATATAAGCAATTAAATTGAGTTACACATGCATATCATAGGGCCTCAGGATTTTTTAAACAAGGGATGGTGGTTCAAATTGAAATTTTTATTTTAAATACCTACTTC
The DNA here is from genome assembly GCF_016772045.2 of Ovis aries. NCBI lineage: Eukaryota > Metazoa > Chordata > Mammalia > Artiodactyla > Bovidae > Ovis > Ovis aries. Next base: position 142,140,146 of record NC_056080.1, read on the forward strand.
CAATAGATTCAATAATGATTGCTAAATTTATCCCTGTTTATGTATTTATTACAAATATTTTTCAAACAAAAGGTTTGACAAAATGTTTTTGTCCATTTTTTCAGTTATTTAAACCAGTATATGTGGGATGTTAACCAAAACACTACGATGAATATTTTGAAGAGCAAAATATAAATAAGTGGAAAAGAATAAAGCTTCATGAATAAAAATTTCAAATGTAATTTATGTTTAATAAAAACAAGGATATTTAGGACAAAAATATGGCATGAGTGTAAGCAAATGTGTATTAAATGACTTACCAATAATAGCCTAACTAAATGAGGAATGTGAACATTTTAATGTTTTGGACCAAAATGAGTTTTAAAATTTTTAGAGTTAATCACTTTCATATCACCATATATTTGTCCTACAAATGCTGATGGACTTCCCAGGTAGCTGAAATGGTAAAGAATCTGCCTGCAATGCAGGAGACCTGGGTTCGCTCCCTGGGTATGGAAGGTTCCCTGGAGAAGGGCATGGCAACCCACTCCAGTGTTCTTGCCTGTAGAATTCCATGGACAGAGGAGCCTGGTGGGCTACAGTCCATGGGGTTCACAAAGAGTCAGATACGACTGAGCAACTAACACACACACACACACACACACACACACACACACACACACAAATGCTGATACACTGGAAAATTGAGTTGCTTTCTCTGATAAATCAGAGGATATCCTATGCCTCCTTTTGGCATCACTAGACACAGCATGCTTGGTAGCAATCTGCAACTAATTTTCCAAGGCTACTGCTTATCATACAGAAGTATCTCTAAAGAATTTACAGTTGAAGGGCTGGGTACACATTAATGAGCTTCTAGAAGGGACAGTGGTTAGGCACAAAATCATATGAAATGCCTGTGCCTATTTACTTTGCACAGTGGTGGGGAGATGTCTTTGTCCCAAGCATACGTGCAGTTTCACTGAGGAAATTCTTACTACCACTGTGGGACCCATTTGTCTCAGTCTTAAATGATCTATTCAAACATGGCCCAGTTCGTATTGGTAATAACTTTCTTCTTTAGTTCAAACAGTATATAGCATCTCATAATTAAAATGTTTTCTTTTTGCTAAAATAGTTACCTGGTCTAAAATGTGCAAATTATGCTGAAAAAGAAAAACAGTGAAATGATACCTAGTCATTAAAGCACAATTTCAAATAGATTCTTCTTCTCACTCTTCAAAATGTGAAGATGAATACCTAGGCACTTGGCACACAAGAGTCGCATTTCTCCATATCTATAGAGATCACTACTATCTCCACTTGTACTCCTTAGAAAAAGACTGCGGAGAAGGCAATGGCACCCCACTCCAGTACTCTTGTCTGGAAAATCCCATTAATGGAGGAACCTGATGGGCTACAGTCCATGGAGTCGCTAAGAGTTGGACACAACTGAGCGACTTCACTTTCACTTTTCACTTTCATGCATTGGAGAAGGAAATGGCAACCCACTCCAGCGTTCTTGCCTGGAGAATCCCAGGGATGGGGAAACTGGTGGGCTGTCGTCTATGGGGTCACACAGAGTTGGACACGACTGAAGTGACTTAGCAGTAGCAGCAGCAGCAGAGAAAGACCGATGTTTTCAGTGCATTACCTTGTCAGGTCCTGAAGGATATAAACTACATTTCCTTGCCTGCTGTCATATTGGGCAATTACATAACCACATCAACCTACCTAGATTCGGGAATAATCATGTATAGAGCTGAAAAATGCAAAGATAGACATATCTGACAACAGAGAAGACAAGAAGTCTGAGAACAAATCTATACCGGCAACCTAATCTGGGAGTTTAAATGAAACATGCCAACAGTTGTAGGGATGTACTTCACATGCTTCTGCTATCATTGTTGGATTCATAACTCTGCTGCCTTCTAAACTGAATTCCTGTTTTAAGAACTAGAAATCCCTGAACCACTTAATCGACTGTAGAAAATAAAAAGCAAAAGCCTCACTAAAGCATTACAACTTGCATTAATATGATAGCAACTCAATTTATTCTAGTGCTGATTAAAGCTAAACAATCAGAGAGATTCATGAATTATGTACTTCAAAAAAACCTAGAGCTTTTTAGTGGAATGTCACAAGGTTAACCAACTGGTAGACATGGATTCCCTTGGGCACAATTTCACATGCAGTGCTTACTACTCCAGTCGATGGAAGAACAATAGCAAAATAGAGCTTTGTTTGAAATACATAATGAACTGCTCTCATAAACCTCAAACTTCAAAAATCATTATACATGAGAGTTTGATACTGTAGACAATTACCGGATCTCCATTTGTCTGGGAGTATCATCTCTTGTTGCTTTGTCTATTCCTTAACCATGTCTCAGTAATTATTGATAGCACAATTGTCACAGATTGCCCTGTTAATACACAGGCATTAGCAATTAAAACAACTTGTTATGTACTTCCTATTTCAGCGGTCTCTAGTCTATCTCAAGTCTGTCTCCATTTCTCAGTAATGCTTGCTTTTGAAAAACATGAAGGCCTAGACTCCACTTTCTTATGTCTGAGTCACTCATGTAACTATTTCCCCACTTTTTGCTTTTATTTGTATTTACATCAGTAAAGCTTTACTCTACCATTTTCAAATCAGGACAATTACCTTTGAAGCTAAAGTCAGAATATCAGTATCAGAACTGACATTTTCTAGGTGTTTGTAAAGGCTACCAATTAATATGGTTGGAAATTTAAGTAATTTAATTTAATTTTAGCTCTTAAGATTATTTGGAACCCATTCTTGCAAGAAGTTCCTTTCATGCCGCTCTTATTATTGGAAAATTCACCATTATTCAAGATTCTGAAAAATTGCATTGTCATGTCATGCTCTCAATAAAATGGTGGCGATGTGTCTAAATCATGTCTGAAAGTGTTCATTTCTCTGTATAGCTCTTCATACACTCACTGGTAAATCTTGACATTTCTAATGTCTGCCACTCTTAGCAATGCCATGTGAAGTGAAGTGAAGTTGCTCAGTTGTGTCCGACTCTTTGTGACCCCATGGACTGCAGCCCACCAGGCTCCTCTGTCCATGGGATTTTCCAGGCAAGAGGACTGGAGTGGGTTGCCATTTCCCTCTCCAGGGGATCTTCCCGACACAGGGATCAAACCCAGGTCTCCCGCATTGTAGCCAGATGCTTTTACCATCTGAGCCACCAGGAAGTATAGCAATGCCATTCAATGAGTCTATTCTTTCCAAATGTTGTTCAAAATAGAGACTGTATAAAAAACGAGTGAAGTAGCTATGTGACTTCACCAACATTATAATGGAGATGCTGATCTTGAAGAAAACTGGGAGTAATTTGCAGAAGATTTATTGCAATAACAATAAGATGCTGAATCAGTCTCTGAGCAGTCTGTCAGTTCATTTAATCAAACTGCAAATCACCTGCTGTCACATGTTTATGCTATATCCCCTTCTAAACAAGCAGGAAAAGGTTTAAAAAGACAAATTATTTATGATAGGTATGGCCCCACTAACCCCACAGGAATGTAGAATATAGGCTTTTATTTTATTTTAGATGTTCCTAATAAGCTAGGTTCAAGAGACCATGAAACATTGAAAAATGAAATGACTAATACCATATAGATATACATAATCACATGATATGCAAAAATAATTTAGCATCTACCCATATTAGACTATTCAGAAATCAAATGAGCATATAGAATTTAAGTTGATAATTATTTAGGAAGAGTAAATGTTCTTCAGTTTAATGAATGTATACCATAATTCTATCTGCATTAAAGCATGTTATTACCTCCTATACTATATGCATAGTTATATCAAAGCTTGTATGTGCCTTGCAAATACTTTATATTCAAGGTATAGAATTGGAAAACCAGTATGTTTATGCTTCTTATGAACATTGCTTATAACATTTGTACATATCTGAAAGGGTTGCTGCACACTGCCTAGTAACAAGAAATTGTCTTCAGATGCTCAGATGAGATGTCTCCTCATTCCAAAGGTTATTTCATTATCCACTTTTCTCTTCAGTAGAACAATCTGTCATAAGTTTATTTTGTTTTAGTAATTTCTTCTTTTCTGGTATCTGAGCATAACAATGTGAAAATATCTGGGGGACACTAATATGTTGATATTTCTCCTGGCAAACTTGATTCCAGCTTGTGCTTCTTCAGGCCAGTGTTTCTCATGATATGCATGAGAGTACATCATGAGAGTACATCATGAGAAATGCTGGGCTGGAAGAAGTACAAGCTGGAATTAGGAATGCTGGGAGAAATATCAATAACCTCAGATATGCAGATGACACCACCCTTATGGCAGAAAGTGAAGAGGAACTAAAAGCCTCTTGATGAAAGTGAAAGAGGAGAAGCAAAAAGTTGGCTTAAAGCTCAGCATGCAGAAAATCAAGATCATGGCATCTGGTCCTATCACTTCATGGGAAATAGATGGGAAAACAGTGGAAACAGTGTCAGGCTTTATTTTTGGGGCTCCAAAATCACTGCAGGTGGTGACTGCATCCATGAAATTAAAAGACGCTTACTCCTTGGAAGAAAAGTTGTGACCAACCTAGATAGCATATTGAAAAGCAGAGACATTACTTTGCCGACTAAGGTCCATCTAGTCAAGGCTATGGTTTTTCCATTGGTCATGTATGGATGTGAGAGTTGGACTGTGAAAAAGCTGAGCACTGAAGAATTGATGCTTTTGAACTGTGGTGTTGTAGAAGACTCTTGAGAGTCCCTTGGACTGCAAGGGGATCCAACCAGTCCACCCTAAAAGAGATCAGTCCTGGGTGTTCATTGGAAGGACTGATGTTGAAGCTGAAACTCCAATACTTTGGCCACCTCATGTGAAGAGTTGACTCATTGGAAAAGACCCTGAAGCTGGGAAGGATTGGGGGCAGGAGGAGAAATGGATGACAGAGGATGAGATGCCTGGATGACATCACTGACTCGACGGACATGAGTTTGAGTGAACTCCAGGAGTTGGTGATGGACAGAAAGGCCTGGCATGCTGCAATTCATGGGGTCGCAAAGAGTCGGACATGACTGAGTGACTGGACTGAACTGAACTTAACTGAATATATGAAAACCTTTAAGATGGTGATATTTTGTGGGACACTACCTTTGGTGAATATGCCAAAAATAAATAAACCTAAAGATGTAATGGGAAGAAATCCCAATTCTGATAGAACTGGGGAAATAAAGTAATATAAAAAGTTATTGGAGCTTTTCCCGCTCAACTTGCAGAAAGAAACACACTTTGCACTAGGGAAATCCAGTTAGTTACTATCTCTGTTCTCTGGCATTTTGATTTGAATCTATATGATATTTCCCAGATGTACACTGGCTCCTGCAATCACATACTAGCTAATAAATCAAAAGTGTCTTTAAGCTTTAGAGCATAATTTTGGGGAACTGTAATAAGCAAAAGTAATTTCTCTTCTTATAGCCCGTTTCTTACTTATTTAAAATGAGAATTGTCAGATACTTGTTGGACTAACCAAATGAGCAGACGTGCAGATGAGTTAACGATTTCCCAGGATTCGATCAAAGTATTAAAAGATAATAATAATTCCTTAGAAGGAGGAATATTTAATACTTAATCTAAAATAATGACATAATTGTTATCATAGTTTTTTAAAAAGTAATAACAAAAAAGGAAAAAACAAAACTGTTGCAACTATTAAGGCAATTGAAAATATTCAAAGGAAAAGATGTGTTCCTTAGAATTATATGGTCTACTGGTTCTATAACCATGAAAATTTCTTAAATCCATTTAATCTCTTACTCTTAAAGCAGTTTTTATAATGATATATATGTAAAAAATATATATTATACATATATTTATAAGCATATCTCAATTTAGTCTTGCTATATTTCAAATGCTTAACAGTCACACATGACTACTAGCTACCATACTGACCACTACAGATGGAAAAGATCCTCTGCAACAGTATTTTACTTTGATAGCTATAAGTGAATTAAGCCTCTGAAGTTTTATTTCTGTGATATTTTTGTTTTGATTTCTTGCATTTGTGCTATTTGGAAAAAAAAAGAAAGATGTTCTGACCATAACTTAGGATTCCTTCTTTAGTTTTCAATGTCTCAATATGCCAGACGGTTGAAATTCTCTGGACTTTTTTTTTTTTTTTTTTTGGTTTTTTGCTTTTGCTTCTACAATATGCGGGTGGGGGTTGTAAAAGATTTAACAAAGCTGAGCAGATACTGTTCAGTAATGGTAGAATTCCAGGGTAAAAGAACACAGGGAGCCATGGCATGTGGGTGGCTTTTTTTTTTTTTTTGCAACCAAGTTAAGAAGAGAATTTAAACAGTAAATTTCTATCACAAGGGGAGTCAGATTGGAGGTGATGGGGGAGACAGTTTTAACTTGAAGTTTCACAACCTAATGAAAGGTTAATTGTAATTCCAAACAAGTTATTTAGTTCCGTTCAGTTGCTCAGTCGTGTCTGACTCTCGGCAACCCCATGGATTGTAGCACGCCAGGCCTCCCTGGGCATTGCGCACTCCTGGAGTTTACTCAAACTCATTTCCATTGAGTTGATGATGCCATCCAATCATCTCATCCTCTGTTGTCCCCTTCTCCTGCCTTCAATCTTTCCCAGCATCGGGGTCTTTTCCAATGAGTAAGTTCTTCGCATCAGGTGGCCAAAGAATTGGAGTTTCAGCTTCAGCATCAGTCCTTCCAATGAATATTCAGGACTGATTTCCTTTAGGATTGACTGGTTGGATCTTGTAGTCCGAGGAACTCTCGAGAGTCTTCTCCAACACCACAGTTCAAAAGCATCAGTTCTTCGATGCTCAGCTTTCTTTTTAGTCTACCTCTCACATCCATACATGACTACTAGAAAAACCATAGCCTTCACTAGATGGGCCTTTGTTGGCAAAATACTGTCTCTGCTTTTAATATGCTGTCTAGTTTGGTAAATAATATTTAACTTATATCAATTTAAAACTTATGAATAAATGAGTAATTGATTCAGATGGTGTTAACGAAAGTAAGCTAACTTCATTTGTAATCAGAACTACAGCTTCAAGTAATCATGTAACTATATCCACCAATGTGCCATTATGTATTGGCTCTTTTAAAAACAATCTTATCTAAAGAACCTCTTGACGAAAGTGAAAGAGGAGCGTGAAAAGATTGGTTTAAAACTCAACATTCAGAAAACTAAGATCATTTCATTCAGTCTCATCACTTCATAGCAGATAGATGGTAAAACAATGAAAATATTGAGAGACTTTATTTTGGGGGCTCAAAATAACTGCAGATGATGACTGCAGCCATGAAATTAAAAGACGCTTACTCCTTGGAAGAAAAGCTATGACCAACCTAGACAGCATACTAAAAAGCAGAGACATTACTTTGCTGACAAAGGTCCGACTAGTCAAAGCTATGGTTTTACCAGTAGTCACGCATGGATTTGAGAGTTGGACCATAAAGAAAGCTAAGCATCAAAGGATTGATGCTTTTGAACTGTAGTGTTGGAAAGACTCTTTAAAAAAAAATTACTTATTTTAATTGGAGGCTAATTACTTCACAATATTGTATTAGTTTTGCCATACACTGACATGAATCTGCCATGGGTGTACATGTGTTCCCCATCCTCAACCCCCTTCCAACCTCCCTCCCCATCCCATCCTTTGGGGTCATCCGAGTGCACCAGCCCTGAGCATCCTGTATCATGCATCAAACCTGGACTGGCGATTCATTTCACATATGATAATATACATGTTTCAATGCCGTTCTCCCAGATCATCCCACCCTCGCCCTCTCCCAGAGTCCAAAAGACTGTTCTATACATCTGTGTCTCTTTTGCTGCCTCGCATATAGGGTTATTGTTACCATCTTTCTAACTGAGGGTCCCTTGGACTGCAGTGAGATGCAGCCAGTCACTCCTAAAGGAAATCGGTCCTGAACACTCATTGGAAAGACTGATGTTGTAGCTGAAGCTCCGATAGTTTGTCCACCTGATGCGAAGAACTGACTCATTGGAAAAGACCCTGATGCTAGGAAAGACTGAAGGCAGGAGGAGAGGCGATGACAGAGAATGACATGATTGAATGGCATCATCGACTCAATGGACATGAGTTTGAGTAAACTCCGGGGGTTGGTGATAGACAGGGAGACCCGGCGTGCTGCAGTCCATGGGGTCACAAAGAGTCAGACACAACTGAGTGACTGAATTGAATTGAATAAGTTATGATGAGTTTCAACTCTGGTAGTCCAATCAAGTGCCTGTAATTCTCAAGAGGTGCAATTACTGCATGCTAGCTACATACACCTCTGAATTTTCTTATTAGTATAATCAAATCTTTTTTAAATTTTATACATATAAATTATTAGTCAAAATTTTTTTTATCTCTTGTTAATATTAGGCTATTGCAGAGAAGCAAGATGTTCAGAAGTTAATTCAGTCATATTAACTGAACTCTTCTAAGTTCTTGAAAACACTAGACCACTTTGATTTACAACGGGAGACCACAAAAAATATTCCAGTAAATAATATAAAGTAAGCTACTGATATGGTTTTACCAAATGCTTCTTTCCTCTGTAAAATGCCTTTTGTAAAGTAGTAGTTATTACATATTCACATCTTCAAATCAAGTAAAATAAATTTAATTTGGGGTTCAGAAGTAGACCTTATTTGTTTAAAAGTGAAAGTCTCTTAGCAGTGTCTGACTCTTTGTGACCCCATGGAGCCCATGGAACTCTCTAGGCCAGAATACTGGAGTGGATAATCTTTCCCTTCTCTAGGGGATCTTCTCAACCAAGGGATCAAACCCAGGTCTCTTGAATTGCAGGTGTGATCTTTACCAGCTGAGCCACAAGGGAAGCCCAGTAATATTGGAGTGGGTAGCCAATCCCTTCTCCAGGGGATCTTCCTGACCCAGGAATGGTACCAGGTTCTCCTGCATTGCAGATGGATTCTTTACCAACTGAGCAACCAGGGAAGCCCACACACAACCCAAAATAATGGTTAGATAAACTTTTAGAGTTCTTTGACATTTGTTAATGTGGATATAAGAAATAGTGCTATGCAAGGGGAATGTATGCTTAAAATTTGTACATTTCCTAGTTTACAGTTTACACGACTATGTATTTAAAAATTCATCTTGTATTTAAAATAGACAGTTTTATATTTTTTTCCTGGAGTCTAAAACTATGCAGAGTAAGTGTGATTTAGTTTAATTTTCAAAGTTAAATATTCCTTGTGGTTGGAATTTTGTAAGTCTGTTTCAGTTTATTTCTTGGGTTTATTCTATACTTTTCTTAAATGGGCACAAAGCTTAAATTAGGTGCAGTTTCAAGGCTGAAATACACTTTTCTTAACCAGTAGGTTAAGCCAAGATCTCATTACAGTAAGGTTTTCATGAGACACAGAGTCAGCACTTAGCACAATTTAAAAGTAAATAATAGTAAATTAAGAATTGCATACTTCACAAAAAATTCTGGTTGCTCCTACCAGTTCTGACACAGTTCCATCTGACTATATATTTCCTAGATAAATGCATCATACATAACAAGATACCCATTTCAAATATTACAGTATTAGTATTAACTGTGATCATTCATATTGTTAATATTATCCAGGCCTGCAACCATAACAGTGATCCTGTCATTTAAGCACTGTTGTGATCCTGAAATATTTTAAATCTATATTCCACTAAAATTATTTTGTAATAAGAAGTGTTGTCATATAATAGCATCTAAAGATCCAATATTTTGAATTGCTAAACAATGTCAAGTATTTTTCCTCATTAATCTTGAAATTATTAATTTGTAATTTCTATTAACATTAATAGAAAGGAAAGTATGATCTTTACCAACACAGAAGAAATAAATGTGTCCAATTTTACTTTTCAAATATAGCCAACTGAGTTTTATCATTTTCTTGAGAATGTGGAATGCTTGACATGAGCCAATATCGACAAAATCAAAGGATCTTAGAATTTTAGGGCAAGATATACCCTGGATAAAAATCTAATCAATCACCTCACTTGAAAGATGAAGAAATGAAGCTAATAGACTTAAGAAGTTCATTTTCCAGGGTCACACTAGGTAGAAGCTGTGTTAATACTAGGTGACAAGTGTTCTAATGCTGAAATTGAAACACAATACTGGTTGTTTAGATTATTCTGAAATTAGCATTAGTCTAATTTGTTTCAATTAGAAACAACACTTCCAACAACACAAGAGGAGACTCTACACATGGACATAATCAGATGGTCGACATCAAAATCAGGTTGATTATATTCTTTGCAGCCAAAGGTGGAGAAGCTCTATATAGTCAACAAAAACAAGACCAGGAGCTGACTGTGGCTCAGATCATGAACTCCTTATTGCCAAACTGAGACTTAAATTGAAGAAAAGTAGGGAAAATCATTAGACCATTTAGGTATGACCTAAATCAAATCCCTTATGATTATACAGTTCAGTTCAGTTAAGTTCAGTGGCTCAGTCGTGTCCAACTCTTTGCGACCCCATGAATCGCAGCACGCTAGGCCTCCCTGTCCATCACCAACTCCCGGAGTTCACTCAGACTCACATCCGTCGAGTCCATGATGCCATCCAGCCATCTCATCCTCTGTCGTCCCCTTCTCCTCCTGCCCCCATCCCTCCCTGCATCAGACTCTTTTCCAGTGAGTCAACTCTTCATATGAGGTGGCCAAAGTACTGGAGTTTCAGCTTTAGCATCATTCCTTCCAAAGAAATCCCAGGGCTGATCTCCTTCAGAGTGGACTGGTTGGATCTCCTTGCAGTCCAAGGGACTCTCAAGAGTCTTCTCCAACACCACAGTTCAAAAGCATTAATTCTTCGGCACTCAGCTTTCTTTATAGTCCAACTCTCACATCCATACATGACCACAGGAAAAACCATGGCCTTGACTAGACGGATCTTAGTTGGCAAAGTAATGTTTCTGCTTTTAAGTATACTATCTAGGTTGGTCATAACTTTTCTTCCAAGGAGTAAGCATCTTTTAATTTCATGGTTGCAATCACCATCTGCAGTGATTTTGGAGCCCCAAAAAATAAAGTCTGACACTGTTTCCACTGTTTCCTCATCTATTTCCCATGAAGTGATGGGACCAGATGCCATGATCTTCGTTTTCTGAATGTTGAGCTTTAAGCCAACTTTTTTACTCCTCTTTCACTTTCCTCAAGAGGCTTTTTAGCTCCTCTTAACTTTCTGCCATAAGGGTGGTGTCATCGGCATATCTGAGGTTCTTGATATTTCTCCCAGCAATCTTGATTCCAGCTTGTGTTTCTTCCAGTGCAGCATTTCTCATGATGTACTCTGCATAGAAGTTAAATAATCAGGGTGACAATATACAGCCTAGACGTACTTCTTTCCCAATTTGGAACCAGTCTGTTGTTCCATGTCCAGTTCTAACTGTTGCTTCTTGAAGTGCATTCAGATTTCTGAGGAGGCAGGTAAGGTTGCCTGGTATTAATTTTCCACAGTTTATTGTAATCCACACAGTCAAAGGCTTTGGTATAGTCAATAAAGCAGAACCATATTTTTGTTTGGAACTCTCTTGCTTTTTTGATGATCCAGTGGCTGTTGGCAATCTGATCTCTGGTTCCTCTGCTTTTTCTAAATCCAACTTGAACATCTGGAATTTCATGGTTCACATACTGTTGAAGCCTGGCTTGGAGAATTTTGAGCATTACTTTGCTAGTGTGTTAGATGAATGCAATTGTGCAGTATTGTGAACATTCTTTGGCATTGCCTTTCTTTGAGATTGGAATGAAAACTGACCGTTTCAAGTCCAGTGGCCACTGCTGAGCTTTCCAAATTTGCTGGCATATTGAGTGCAGCACTTTCACAGCATCGTATATTAGGATTGAAATAGCTCAAGTGGAATTCCATCACCTTCACTAGCTTTGTTCGTAGTAATGCTTCCTAAGGTCCACATGATTTGGCATTTCAGGATGTCTGGCTCTAGGTGAGTAATCACACCACGGTGGTTATCTGGGTCATGAAGATCTTTTTTGTACAGTTCTTCTGTGTATTCTTGCCACCTCTTCTTAATATCTTCTGCTTCTCTTAGGTCCATGCCATTTCTGTCCTTCATTGTGTCCATCTTTGCATGAAATGTTCCCTTGGTATCCCTAGTTTTCTTAAGGAGATTTCTAGTCTTTCCCATTCAATTGTTTTCCTCTATTTCTTTGCAAAGATCACTGAGGAAAGCTTTTTTTATCTCTCCTTGCTATTCTTTGGAAATCTGCATTCAAATGGGTATATCTTTTTTTTCTTCTTTACCTTTAGATTCTCTTCTCAGCTGTTTGTAAGGCCTCCTCAGACAATAATTTTGCCTTTTTGCATTTCTTTTTTTTAGGGATGGTTTTGATCACTGCCTCCTGTACAATGTTAGGAACCTCTGTCCATAGTTCTTCAGGCACTCTGTCTATCAGATCTAATCCCTTAAATCTATTTGTCACTTCCACTGTATAATCGTATTGGATTTGATTTAGGTCATATCTGAATGGTCTACTGGTTTTCCCTACTTTCTTCAATTTAAATCTGAATTTTACCTTCATGGTTCATATCAAATACCTTACTAAACATAGTAGCTGTACTTGTTTAATTTTAGTAATAAATATAGTGACAACTATAAGGACTTGTTTTTCCCAAATATCTTCCCGTTGCAGGGAAATACATAATGAAAATTAACAGCAAGTTTCTTTTTTCATTTACATACAGCATTAGTGCTCTAAAAGATGAATGCAAACTCTTATATCCAATATACTTCATTCTTTTATGTATTTGATGAGATCTAATCCTTCACATATCAAACTTTACATATTCATAGTTTGTTTTAAATACATTACCATATCTATTGCATCTTCTTTAAATTCTGCAATAATTGTGCTATTGATATCTGCATATTTGTGAAGGTAATAGTTTTTTTCTGTTTGTTTGTTTAAGACAGTGAAGAAAAAGTTGGAAAGCCTAGAAAAGCTGCTAGTTGTCAAAATACATTTTTCTTCCACTTCTCAACCTGAGATTAATAGTACATTCCATCATTTGTTAATGTCTCTATAATTATTGACAAACAATAAAATTTTGTACACTTTCTGAAGCATTTCATATTTAATCTTTAATAATTGGTATTTTTATAAGCTATTAGTCATGTGCTAGCTTTCATATGCAGTGAAATTTCTGTAATTCAAGTCATCTACCCACTTGCTTTAAGGAACATTAATTGACATTTCTTTACTTCTTGAAAAAGCAATATCCCTAAGGACCTCATCTTTTTAGTATGACTTATAAAGTTTTCAATTTAATCTCACTGTCCTATAATTTCACATATTCCAAATTTTTCACATACTCCATATTATCCTTGTGACAACAGTAAAGCTTATCACACCATTAACTTTATTTATATGACGTTCAGACAAATGATGGTTTTTTTGTTTGTTTTTTAAATTAATTTATTTCAATTGGAGGCTAATTACTTTACAATATTGTAGTAGTTTTTGCCATATATGGACATGAATCAGCCATGGGTGTACATGTGTTCCCCATCCTGAACCCCCCTCTCCTCTCCCTCCCCATCCCATCTCTCAGGGTCATCCCAGTGCACGGTGAGCCCTGAGCACCCTGTCTCATGCATCACACCTGGACTGGCAATCTATTTCACATATGATAATATACAGGGTTCAATGCTATTCTCTCAAATCATCCCACCCTCGCCTTCTCCCACAGAGACAAATGATTTTAGATGTTAATGTGTACTTCTGCAATTTACATAGTTATGACAAAGAAATATAGAAGCCTCCTGGGTATTGCTAGATTAATCTATTGAAGAATAATCATTCCTCAAAGGTTAGGTGTGCATACATGCAAAAATATGCCTTACTTGGAAGTATGCTTACCTACAAACTGAATGAAGTCTTTATTAAGTGTTTGAAACCTACCCAATCTTATTTCCTGTCTATATCCCAACTCTTCAAGTGTGTGAGAGGAGAATAATATCAGGGTGTCAGACAGACCTGAGTTTCAGCCCTGGCTATGTCACATAATAGATCCATGACCCTGAGAAAACTGTTAAAATAGTCTTGGTCTTGTTTCTCCATCAAGGAAACAGATAGTAAATAGCACCCACCCCAGAGAATTGTAACAAAGATACAATTAAATAAATAATGTAAGGAGCTCAGCCTTTCAGATAGTTTGGCTTTTTCTAAATCAAGCCATTCCTTATGGTATTGTTTTTCATCTATTGTTCCATTATTTGAATGGCTGCTGCAAATTAAATAGACATCACATCATAGTCATCTCTTAAGTCAAAGTCTGCATCTTACCTCTTCTATGACGCCAATATCCAATTCTCTGTGGGTGTGTGTGTTTGGTTAAGCTAAAGCTGAATCTTACTATGTTATTCTCTAATTTTTCAGTTTCTTACATATTACTGCTTAATTGTGTATTAGATCATACTAATGATGATATGTCTGTGTGCATTTTATCTCCCCAGTTAGACTGTAAGTTATTAGTGAAATTGGAGTGAGTCATAGATCTCTTTTGTGGCCACAATGATTAGCTACATAGTAAGTACTTAATTGATCAATACTAGATGAGTTATGTATTTGGTTCCAGTTCCCCATCTCTATCTCACTGCTCATATATCATTGCCATATGAATCCTTCACGATAGAAACTTAATTTTGAGAGGAAAACATGTGCAAGTGTACATGAGCCTCAGGCGTTTCATTTTGCTGACGTATGTTTGGTCAGAGTCGATCCCCCGCCCCTCTCTCTCTATACATTTCCCAATCAGGTATTCAAGCAGGGTTGCGTCCAGGTTTGGGGGACCCTGAAAATTACGTGAGAGACACTTTCTAGTGTTTTAGTAATATTACTTAAATTATATTATATTTGTAACTTTGCAAAAATGTATGATCCATATCACACATTGATAGTAGAGCAACCTCCTCTGTGACTTGAAATGAGAGGTGTGTTTTATTGGTGTCAGGGTAAATCATTATCTGTATCCAATAATTACTCCTGGTAAAGTTCCCAACTTGTGCTATCATCTTCAAACCTCTCTACTCCATGACAACAAATAATATTGAAAGGGAAATTGTTTTCAGCTAAAAGGTTGTTCTCATTTGACTCTTTTAATGCCAGTTAATTTTATCATTTTGACAAAAATGACATCAACAAAAGCCAAAAAAAAAAAAAAACTTATTATTTAAAGACATTTGTATTTGTTTTGTTAGATAGTTAGAATAGGAAAAAGAAGTCCAGAATGGTGGTGGCTAAAAGACAAAGAAGGGAAAAGCCCGTGAAAATAGAACAAAGGAAGGTCCAGAGACTGGAGTGAGAACCTGAGGGGAGGCAAAGAGCCCTCCTGGCTAGCCCAATTTATATAGGGCAGGCTCAGGGGGGAGGAGAAAAAAAGATATATATATATAAAAAAAGGAGACAAAATTGAGCTGGAGGCTTCTCTTCTCTTCACATTTTTTGAGTTGGCATGCCCTCATGCCTCGAGGATGTATTTTCCCTTGCTTGTCAAATAAAATTGAGCTATAACACGGAGCTGTAACAATGGCCCGTCCATCCCTTCAAAGTTTTGATGTGGTGAGACAGAACTGAGGAAATTATAAACTTCCCTGACAATTTCCTATTACTATTGTAAATAATTTACTACAGACTTAACTGGAGAAGGCAATGGCAACCCACTCCAGTACTCTTACTTAGAAAATCCCATGGATGAAGGAGCCTGGTAGGCTGCAGTCCATGGGGTCA
This sequence comes from Ovis aries, assembly GCF_016772045.2. NCBI lineage: Eukaryota > Metazoa > Chordata > Mammalia > Artiodactyla > Bovidae > Ovis > Ovis aries. The sequence goes on from NC_056080.1 coordinate 142,155,931, forward strand.
CTAAGAGTCGGGCACGACTGAGCGACTTCACTTTCACTTTTCACTTTCATGTATTGGAGAAGGAAATGGCAATCCACTCCAGTGTTCTTGCCTGGAGAATCCCAGGGACAGGGGAGCCTTGTGGGCTGCCATCTATGGGGTCGCACAGAGTTGGACACAACCGAAGCAGCTTAGCAGCAGCAGCAGTAATTTCATAGTCAGCAGGGTTAGGCTGAGTCTTTATCACACTGCCATCTTTTGCTCTCCTTCTTCTGCCTCCTCTTCTACTTTTAATGATCCTTGTGATTACATTGAGTGCACCAAGATAATCCAAAATAACCTTCCCCCCACCTTTTTCTTTTTTCTTTTTTGGCCTCAGTGCACGGCATGCAGGATCTTAATTCTCTGACTAAAGATTGTTTCCTTACCCACTGCAATGCAAGCACAGAGTCTTAACACTGGACCACCAGGAAAGTTTCTAAACTTCCTATTTAAAGTCAGCTCAACAGTAAGTTTAACTACATCTGCAACCATAAACCTCTTTTGCCATGTATCCTGACATATTCACATTTACCAGAGATTAATGGGGACATCCTTGGGAGGCCATTATTCTGCCTACCACAAGGTTCTTTGGGAAATCACTGAGCTATAATTAGAGCTCACTCATGTAAACCGATCATTAAATAAATAATATGAATTACAGTTTCTGGGTCAGTGATTCATTCCTTCATTCAGCAATTACAATTGTTTCTATTTGCAATAGTTCTATAAAGTTGCTGTGAACACTGAAATAGGCAATATGAAGTGAAATTGCTCGGTCATGTCCAACTCTTTGTTACCCCGTGGAGTATAGCTCACCAGGCTGTTCTGTCCACGGGATTTTCCAGGCAAGAATACTGGAATGGGTTGCCATTTCCTTCTCCAGGGGATCTTCTCAACCCAGGGACCGAAGCTAGGTCTCTTGCATTGCAGGCAGATGCTTTAACCTCTGAGCCACCAGGGAAGCCAAAATAGGGAATACTGAATCATGCCTAGGGAAGATTCTGTGTGAGTGTGTATGTGTGTGTGTGTGTGTGTGTGTGTGTGTGTGTGTGTGTGTGTGTGTGTATACACATTCTTAGGCTTGAAATTTGAGAGCTGGACAATAAAGAAGGCAGAGAGCTAAAGAACTGATGCTTTTAAACTGTGGTGCTGGAGAAGACTCTTGAGAGTCCTTTGGAAAACAAGGAGATCAAACCAGTCAATCTTAAAGGAAATCAACCCTAACTACTCCTTGGAAGGACTGATGCTGAAGCTGAAGCTCCAGTACTTTGACCACCTGATTCGAACAGATGACTCACTGGAAAAGTCCCCGATGCTGGGAAAGATTGAAGGCAGAAGGAGAAGAGGGTGTCAGAGAATGGGATGGCCGGATGGCATCATCAGTTCACTGGACATGAACTTGGGCAAACTTGGGAGATGGTGAGGGACAGAGAAGCCTGGTGTGCTGCAGTTCATGGGATTGCAAAGATTTGGACATGACTTGTGACTGAACAACAACAGGCCTGAAATTCCCTGTAGATTCTATTTATTTGACAAAAGAGAAAAGGACTTTCATACACATTAAATGATTTGCTTCAGGACAACCATTAACAGGTACCACAGTTGAGATTAAATTCCATTCAACTGGCCCCAGTCAGTGCTTGTGTTACACTGCAGTGCCCCTCCACCACCCCCATCTTCTGGTCATTTCTTAGAGCTGAGACAAGGCAGAAAGGCATCTGGTGAATCTCAGCTGAGTGCACACACTAGCAACTCAAACATTTCCACTCTCTGCAGGTCCACAAATGATTGTGAAAATGCCACAATTGTTGCTGTGAGGAGTACAAATTAATTTTAATGAAGTATATTTGCAAATGTGGACTGCAAATAATGAAGATCAGCTCTATTTTCTAAGCACTTACCGTGCAGCAAGCATTGTTCTATGTTCTAGAGAGAGAGAGAAACAGGTTTGATCTTACAACACAGAGGATAAGTTAAAGAATAGGAAAATAGGTAGATAGAGACATCCATGGAATTTCTATGTGGGTGGCACTAGTGGTAAAGAACCCACCTACCAATGAAGGAGATGCCTGAGACTTGGGTTCGATCCCTGGGTCAGAAAGATCCCCTGGAGGAGGGCATGGCAATCCACTCCAGTATTCGTGCCTGGGAAATTCATTGGACAGAGGAGCCTAGCGGGCTACACTCCATAGAGTCACAAAGAACCAGACACAGCTGAGGCAAGATCATGGAAGAGCTGGACGGATATCTCCAGAAATGTAAATATGCTAGAATACACTGAATGACAATGCCAATGAAGCAGCCATGTAATCTCACTTTCTCTAACCCTGAATAATTTAATTTTCTTTTGCCATTCCCAGAAAGTAGGCTTGGGGGGAAAAAATGAGTGAGGCTTAACACAACTCTGAAGAATTAGCATAGTCAGCTGCTCAGCTGAGCAAAAGATTTAATGTAAAGTACCATTAATCGGGAGTGGTACCATGATATACAGACAGTGTTGCCGTTCCTTTTTATAACTGTCCTCATTCTGCCAAAAATTCTAAGAATCACTCATTAGCAGCCTTTACACAACTTGAAGCTGATACTCCTTGCAAATATTACAAGCAAATCTCAAGAAAACTTACTTAATCAACAACACTTGTAAACACATATCTAATGCTGAATTTTAAAAAGTAAAGCAAATAGTGCCTAAAATGAGTATACTATCTGTACAAGTGAAGAAGGAAAAGAGAAAGAATGGCTTTAACTTTCTATACTATTGGGATTCAGCTAAAACATTTTATAAATACTTTGCAATGTGAGCAAATCTTTGCAATGCTTAAACTAAAATACTGTAGGGATGCCAAATTTTCCAGCATCTCCATTTTAAAAGACAAGTTCAATTTTCACTGAGACAAATTTATTCATAACTATTATTATTACAAAAATTAAAATAAAAATGAAGGATTAGCAATATATGTATTTCTGCTCAAGGAGTAGGTGAGAATATTAACTTTTTGAAAGCATGTAGGAAATAGTGAAAATAGTTTTAATAATCTGTTGAGTCCACAGGGAAATACTACTCTACTTTATTTCCAGGAACAAGCCCAGTGCTAATAAGAACACTAATAATAATAGCTATAAGGCAGTCATTTTCCTTACTGAGGCACTCAAAATATGACAGTTTAAATATGATTATAAATAAGAATTTAACCTTTTTATTACTATAATGAAAAATTGTGAAAATGTTTGATTAAGGTTTTGGAGGTCCAAAGTCTTAACGGAAATAAAGCTATTCCTGATTTTGCCTAATTGGAAATATCTAGCTCCAAGCTTTAGTTTAAATTCCTTAAAAAAATGAACAGTTATACCTTTCTGTGTTTTTTATTTTTTTGCAGTTTATGAACTATATTGGAGAAGGCAATGGCACCCCACTCCAGTACTCTTGCCTGGAAACTCCTATGGACGGAGGAGCCTGGTGGGCTGCAGTCCATGGGGTCGCCAAGAGTCGGACACGACTGAGCGGCTTCCCTTTCACTTTTCACTTTCCTGCATTGGAGAAGGAAATGGCAGCCCACTCCGGTGTTCTTGCCTGGAGAAGCCCAGGGGGATTCTCCATGGGATCGTCCACATGGGGTTGACATGACTGAAGCAAGTTGGCAGAAGCAGCAGCACGAACTATGCGCTAAGGCGGGATTATGTGGCCAGTTTATTTACACGTGTTTCTTTACCCTTCTTTCCTTCTCCCCTTCCTTCCTCATTGCTCTCGTCTTTTTGCTTTTGAAGCGTTTATTATGTGGTCAATAAGGAAGAGAACTGCTGTGGAAACAACGAGAAATACCTTCTTTCAAATGACATTCTCAGTATTACATCATTCTATATTGGCGAAGGCGCTGCTGCTGCTAAGTCGCTTCAGTCATGTCCCCAGAGATGCGGCCGCATAGACGGCAGCCCACCAGGCTCCCCCATCCCTGGGATTCTCCAGGCAAGAACACCGGAGTGGGTTGCCATTTCCTTCCCCAATGCAGGAAAGTGAAAAGTGAAAGGGAAGTCGCTCAGTCGTGTCCGACTCTTAGCGACCCCATGGACTGCAGCCCACCAGGCTCCTCCGGCCATTGCCTTCTCCGATTGGTGAAGCTAGAAGGAAATAAATCCCATGAAGTTCACTCTCCTGATTTGACAGTTAAAGAAGTCGAAGACCATGAAGTGGAAACAATTTCGCAAATATCACATGGCGATTCAGTAGTAGAATTAAAGCTAGAATGAGTATCTCCTTATTTCTACTCAGGTGTTCCTTCAATCGCCTAACTGCATTATGCGGTCTTCTATTCACGCAACAAGGATGCACTGACTGCTTACTAAGGTCCAAGAATCACGTGAAAGCTATGGGGAAAATGCATGGATTTTCTACAAAATATACTATGATCATGGGGCTGACTCATCTCAGTACTCAAAGTTTTGAGATTAAGGTTTTAAATGATAGTAATTACTATTTAATTTTACACATATGAAACAACTGCTAATGACTTAAGACATGTATAAACTCACCAAAGAAAGATGCATACTAGGGTAATTATTTTCTGACCATAATACCAGCTATATGTTGTTGGTGTTCAGTCACTAAATCATGTCTGACTCTTTGGGATCCCATGGACGGCAGCACATCAGGCACCAGCTATATGTGAGTAGCTTTTGTCATAACATGTACCATCAACAAAATGATGAGAGCAGTTAATGGCTGTGGAGAGTCCTGAAAAGCTGTCTGGGATAGCTATGAGGAACTCTATGAGGGCTAGTTAACAATTTTGTCTTGCTCACCTTTATTTCCTTGTTCAATTCTCAGCCCATGGTAGTTCCTAAAGATTTTTGTCATTTGAATGATGTGTAAGAAAAGGTTTACTAGCAAGATAAATGAAAGACAGTGAGCCTGTTTCATTGAACATTACTGCTTTAGAAGATAGAGGGAGTTTATGAAATTATTTGTAATATTCCAAGTGAAAAGAGCTTTCTTTACCAAGTAAGTCTATTCCTCCCAAAAGATATTCAGCCCATACCTGTAAAACACTAGATCTAGCTTTGCATCTAGGAGATCATTGGAATGCACAGAGAAAGGTTTTTCTGTATTTTTAATGCCAGAAAATAAAAAACTGAGGATCTAGAAATTTTGAGTAAACCCAGATGGGCAGATGTCAGTTTCATCATATTTATGAAATGGCAACCCACTCCAGTACTTGTGCTTGGAAAATCCCATGGACCAAGGGGCCTGGTAGGTTACAGTCCATGGCGTCACAAACACTCAGACATGAGTGAGTGACTTCACTTTCACTATGTATTCAGATAAGAATATTGTGTTAGCTGGCAGGAAACAAAATCACCAAATGCCAATAAAAATAGATGATTCATATTGGGTTTTACTGAAATAATGTCATTTGAAGATTTTACATGTTTGATAAGGGAAACTTCAGTCCCACAAATGCTGTGGGGCTCCTGTTATATTTCCCTTTTGGTATAATTCTGATTTTATGATGCTGATCCTTTTCCAACACTTTTAATATGTCTGTTCCACATTGTGAGCATCAAAGTATGATCTCAGTAAAATCCAAAAGAGGAGCCACTTAATTGATCACAGACCTTACTGGAAAAATTCCTGAACAAATTATAACTGGGTCCTTTGCTTCCTTTTCTGGGTGATAAACATTGGCTTTTCACTGCATTGCACTAGGAATGATTTCTAAGTTTGGCTCCTCTTCATTTGATGATGAAGTCATGAACAGTTGCTGCAGTCTTTCACTGGTTTTCTCTTGGAGACAGGCTAAATGTTAGAAAAAGGATTCAAGTAAAATGATGCATGACCGTTTTAGATACCATAAACCTGCTGCCATTGGAACAATATTTGAGCTAGAGGTTAACATATTTCCTTCCACAGACTTCCTTTCTCTTCATCTTTTACTAGTAAGTTTCTCTAATACCTCCCTTGTTCATTCAGAGAGATAGTTGTAATTATAAGGATGGTGCCACAAGTCTTCCAGCTGTATTGATTTCACTGAAGTCTTACTATTACTTCATTTCCATGATAAAGAATGGAATACCAAAAAGAGGGCACTCATACTTTCCAACAGCTTCTAATGTACTGTCCACTATGTCTTTGTACACAGTGCTTAATACAGTGGAAAGAGTCATGGTCTACAGTGGATATACCTGAAACATGGACTTCTTCTTACTAAATGTTTGGCTTGGGAAAATTAATAATACTGAAGTTCCATTTACCCATCTGTAGAATGAGAAGGTTGATAGTTACTCATGAATTTTTGTGAGGATTAAATCAGATTTTTAAAATTTCATTGAAATTTGTTCAATTCTTTCAAGTTTGTTTCATGGTTCTGTTTGAATTTGTTTCGAAGAACCAGAATGACCTTGGAATAGATACTTTATTTAAGTTGGAGAAACTTAAAATATGCTTGAAGAAAGTAAGGTTTACTCAAAGGGAAAAAAAAGAAATCTCTAAAACAATATATAGTCTGAGTCACTTTCTGAAAGTTGCTTTTCTTCAAGACATTTTTTTTTCACACTATAGCATTGAGGTGCCATAGAGGGGAGTATTATTTGTTTATTCAAATAGAAATTCCATACAAAATATTTGCTCAGGATCTTGATTCTCAGAGATGAGTCCAATAACCATCTGTTGTCAGGGATGCTGAGGTACCTTTTTACAATGCAGCTTTTTGTGTATGACCTCTGACCACCAAATCTATGTGTTATCAAGATTCTCAGGTGATTTTTCTGAACTCTAAAACTTTGAGACTACATATTCTAAGAAAATAAAATGGCTAGTTATTATATCATTTCAGTTTAGGCCTCTATGATGAGATTTAGGTTAAAAAAAAAAAAAGGCATTTCAAGGATCTTTGACTCTGGAGTCCAGCATTGGATGAGGGAGAAAATAATCCCACCTTATAGTTACTATAAGAATGAAAGTACACTTGAATCAGTTCTGATGAGGTGGATGAACCTGGAGCCGATTATTCAGAGTGAAGCAAGCCAGAAAGAAAAACACCAATATAGTATACTACTGCATATATATGGAATTTAGAAAGATGCTAACAATAACCCTGTATACGAGACAGCAAAAGAGACACAGATGTATAGAACAGACTTTTGGACTCTGTGGGAGAGGGAAAGAGTGGGATGATTTGGGAGAATGGCATTGAAACATGTATAATATCATATATGAAACAAATCGCCAGTCCAGGTTCGATGCATGATACTGGATGCTTGGGGCTGGTGCACTGAGATGACCCAGAGAGATGGCAAGGGGAAGGAGGAGGGAGGGGGTTCAGGATGAGGAACACATGTACGCTCATGATGGATTCATGTCAATGTAAGGCAAAATTAATACAATATTATAAAATAATTAACCTCCAATTAAAATAAATAAATCTATATTTTAAAGAAAGAATGAAAGTATTCCCATGCATGTATCATACAATTTGGCTTTACCACATTTTTGGTATTGCTTTTTAACTTATAAGATCTATGTCCTTTGAGTACATAGATGATACAGAGACAGAATTGGGAAAGCCTGTTCACATGAACTAATTGAGTGGCTGTGATGTCACATTACACAATAGCTTTAACTTCAGAGTAAACTCCGGGAGTCATGTATGAATATGAGAGTAGGACCATAAAGAAGGCTGTTCAGTTCAGTTCAGTTCAGTCACTCAGTCGTGTCCGACTCTTTGCGACCCCATGAATTTCAGCACGCCAGGCCTCCCTGTCCATCACCAACTCCCGGAGTTCACTCAAACTCATGTCCATTGAGTCGGTGATACCATCCAGCCATCTCATCCTTTGTTGTTCCCTTCTCCTCCAGCCCCCAATAAGGCTGAGTGCCAAAGAACTGATGCTTTTGAACTGTGGTGTTGGAGAAGACTCTTGAGAGTCCCTTGGACTGAAAGGAGACCAAACCAGTCCATCCTAAAAGAAATCAATCTTGAATATTCATTAGAAGGACTGATGTTGAAGCTGAAGCTTCAATACTTTGGCCACCTGATGCAAATGGCTGACTCTTTAGAAAAGACCCTGATGTTGGGAAAGATTGAAGGCAGGAGGAGAAGGGGGTGATAGAGGACGAGATGATTGGATAGTATCCCTGACTAAATGGACATCAGTTTGAGCAAGCTCTGGGAGATGGCAAAGGACAAGGAAGCCTGACATGCCACAGTCCATGGGGTTGCAAAGAGTCAGACATGATTGCACAACAACAACAAACAGAGTAAATAGGATTAAGAACATTGCAATACTATTATGAAAGAAAACTAAAAAGGGGGAAATAAAAGTAATTTTTCTAAACACAGAAAATAAAACAATGATTTTAGTCGGAATTAACACCCTTCAAATAAATATATGAATTATTACTTGTGAAATGAATTATTGGGTAGAAAAAAAATCTCAGAAGAGCATTATATGGAAGCACTATTGACTATTTAGCAATGGAATAGATGCTCTATTGCATTGTTTCCATCCCTGGTTTATGTCTCTATAACATCAGTTGCAAAAAAAGAGATGTTTTCCAATAAGCTAAATTGAGTGGACAATAGGTAAATAAGTAGAACAATTTCTACACAAAGACCTACAGGTAGTGGAAAATGAGGATTAAAACACACCAAGAAAGATCATTCTATTATAAGATACACTAATATATTGAAAAGTTTTTTTTTTTAACAAATCATTATGTACAGTAGGAAACATGGATGTTTGTTTTACTTCTTCAGTTTTAGACATATATAAGTTCAGTTAAATTTCCTAAAAATAGCAAAACTTTCCTAGCACAAGCTTTACTTTATATCTGAAACTGAGCTATGTCTCTTAATTTGGCCTCATTATAACTTTATTTTATTGAAATACAGAATAACTCATCATTTCTGTATTTTTCCAATGTCTCAGTTTGGTTTTAAAATATCTTACATTACAGAAGTTTCACAATCAATTGCTAACAAGAGAAAAATTTTGATACAAAATAGCACTATGGCAGAAAGAAATCAAAGAGATAGATGTTTCTTCTTGTGGATCCAGCAACCACCTGAATCAAAATTATGCTTTTATCATGTTCCCCAGAGAATTCTTCTTCAGATTTTTACAGATCATGCTTCGAGAAACATATCTAATGGAAATAAAGCTGCTTTCAATGAGCAAATCAGAATGACATCATAATAAATAAACGAACCTAGTGAGCATCAAGTTGTATTCTATTACATGTATAATGCTTGGAAATAGCACCATAACATACACGTTTATAACTTTTGCTTCAGCTGGATTGATCTATGTTACTCTCACCTTCTACAGTTCCAAAGTACACTCTTCCAGTACTTTAGTCATCCAGCTGTTTTCGTACACAAAGCAAACAACTCCCACCATTCTTGAAACATCTTGATTAACACTCCCATCACCAGTGAGTCTAAGTACCTCATCTGGGCTCATACTGTATCTAAAAGAAATGACCTTCCAGAAAATAACCAACAGATAGTTACTGATCTCACAATCTGTCTTGCATTTGTTTACACAGACAAGTCTATTCCCCTCCATCACCTCAGGGTTCCTCTATGACTGCTCTGCAGACACTTGGAAAATAAAAAGTGGCTAAGGTAGATGAAACATGGTAATAAAAGCCTATCTTATTATTACTCTTTTGTCAGTTGGCTTTCTGTGTTCCACTCAATATTAGATAGGAAATGATCAATGTCTGCCTCATTTTCAGCATTGGTTTAAAGTAAAAAAGAATCAGGGTACACATTTTTCTTTAAGAAGTACATTGCCACTTTTCCTGGTCACAATGGGCAGTGTATCTGGTCCTGTTTTATCACTCCTGTATGGCTTAAATTTTATTTCTGAAAAATTTCTGATAATTTGTTTTATATGAATGGCTATATTTTGAAGAGTCAATGCATATTTGAGCCCTGAAAATTTATAATAACTGGACTTTGCAAGTTTGATAAACTATTATTCATAGGCATGTCTGACATATTATAAGACAATTCTTCACAACACTCTAACATCTCTGGATTGAATTTTCGTAGACACTATAAACTTATTTTTTAAACTATATGCATAAGAAATTGACTTTAGAGGAAGTATGGAGATTTAAATATCTATCATCTTAATGTGCCTTTAGGGGCTTCATGACTGAACAGATAAATGGTGGTTAAAGTAACCAAAACTTTTGTAATGCTAAGAAAAGAAAACAAGTTTTATTCACAGCAGTGGCAGGTTTGTAGTAGCAACTGTATCGATTATCATCAGAAAAACAGCTCCTCTTCCATGGGGTAATGACTGAGATAGATGATCACAGGGGTAATGTTAAATGATATGGAGTCTAGCTTCCCCTGATGTCTCAGTGGTAAGGAATCACCTGCAATGAGGGAGGTGCAGGAGATACAGGTTTGGTCCATGGGCTGGGAAGATTCTCTGGAGGAGGGCATGGCAACCAACTCCAGTATTCTTGCTTGGAGGATCTCATTGGCAGAGGAGCTTGATGGGCTACAGTCCATAGAGTACAAAGAGTTGGAAATGACTGAGGTGACTTAAAGTGAAGAGGAACTAAAAAGCCTATAGATGATAGTGAAAGAGGAGAGTAAAAAAGCTGGCTTAAAACTCAACATTCAAAAAAGTAAGATCGTGGCACCTGGTCCCATCACTTCATGGTAAATAGATGGGAACAACAGAAACAGTGAAACAGACTTGATTTTGGGGGGCTCCAAGTCACCGCAGATGGTGACTGCAGCCACAAAATTAAAAGATGCTTGCTCCTTGGAAGAAAAGCTATGACCAACCTTGACAGCATATTAAAAAACAAAGACATTCTTGCCAACAAAGGTCCATCTAGTCAAAGCTATGGTTTCTCCAGTAGTCATGTATGGATGTGAGAGTTGGACCATAAAGAAGGCTTAGTGCCAAAGAATTGATGTTTTTGAACCGTGGTGTTGGAGAAGACTCTTGAGAGTCCCTTTGACAGCAAGATCAAACCAGTCAATTCTAAAGGAAATCAGTCCTGATTATTCATTGGAAGGACTGATGCTGAACGTGAAGCTCTAATACTTTGGCCACCTGATGTGAAGAACTTATTGATTGGAAAAGATCCTGATGCTGGGAAAGATTGAAGGCACGAGGAGAAGGAGACCACAGAGGATGAGATGGTTGGATGTCATCAGTTTGAGTGGGCTCTGGGAGTTGGTGATGGACAGGAAAGCCTGGCTTGCTGCAATCCATGGGGTCAAACAGCTGGACACAACTGAGTGACTGAACTGACTGACTTTTTGTTCAAAAATAAAATTTTAAATTTACTGTCAATAGATGCTTCTTAAATTGGTCTTTTTCTAACAGACATAGTAATAAAATGGTCCTGCAATGAGTATACTAATATGTGTTAAGTGGTAGTGTAAATCAAAGTTAAATAAAGAACCTAGCTCAAATGTTATTCAGGCATATTTATTCATTGCCAATACATCCCAGTAGGTCTATTTCCTCATTATAGAGATTCTCCTCTAGGAAAAGTTAAAGTTATGAGACTACTTTAAAACTTCCATTTTACCTTTTCTGTAATAGGAAATGCAAGGCTTTTGGAATACCAGTTAAGAGCTCTTGATATCCACATAATGGGTATTTTCTATCTTTACAATGCAAATTCTCTTATACTTTTACATTTTGAATTTCTCTTGAGCAACTCCTTTCCTTTAAACATTTTGTTTTGCTTTTCATTTCAAAGGCAAATAAATCACATTGAGCTTACTTTTTAATCCCAAGTTCTTTTCCCTTGAACTGGAGGAGTAACAATGACCACATTAAACTAAGGTAGAAATTTCTTACTGATGAGGCTTTGAATGATGAAGTAAAAATTTCCATATGAAATATTTCACTGGAGTCCCACAAAATCCCGTGAGTTGGGCATATGCCATCCCCATAGGCCATTTTAACAGATGAATTGACTTTAAAAAGTTTGCACAGTCAGGATATGACAAGAACACTGATCTTGTCCATTCCTTATAAAGTGCACTGTTTTACTTCTGGGTCCAAAATAAATATAAATAGATAAAGTTAAGCCAAATTTACAACTTGTAAATGGTTTAGGAACTAATGAGGCATTTATATAAGCTCTTGACACACTTCAAATTATCCTCATAGTAATGTTAAGTGTTGAAAGGTTAGACATTTTTAATTAAGGAGCAAGTGTCTAGGTTCTACGAAGTATGAGTTCCATGACCTTGGCCAAGTTTCATACTATTTCTGAGCCTTCATTTTCTCATTTCGAACATGGGAATAGCAGCATCAACCTCAACTATTCTGAACATCTAAATGACAATTACTTAGTAAGCACAGATGAAAATGCTTAGCATGAAACTTCAAAGGTATCAAACTCTCATTTCAATGTTAGCTGGGCCTTCTGCCACCTATCTGAAAAATTATTGTCACAAAACGCGAGTTATTCAATCCTCTTAGGGTTTTGTCATTTTCAGAACATCCCTGATAATGCCATATTATGAAATTTTTAATAATTATAGAAGAATAGGTCACTAATTATGAATCACGATTAAGAAAAATACAAAATGCTATGAATCTGATATGAAGCCAATTTTATAGCTATTTTTATAAATAATAGGTTGACTCCTGGGGTTTATTGTCATACCATTGCCTGTTGAGTTAACATAGTTCGTGGCCCTATGCCTCCTCATGCACTTAAAGCATGTATTCAATATGCCAATAAAACATAAATTGTCGTCTGTTAACCTAATAAATTACACTCAGAAGTTTTGAGAAACACCTGAAATGTATTAAAGCTGTTTCTAATAACTTTCAAAATTCAAATTACAACTCAAACATGATTGGTATTGTAATTAACATTAGCACACATGAAATAAAAAATTATGTGAATAAAAATAGATTTACCACTCGATTAACATATATTAATAAAATGAATATTCACAGATCTTTCTTTTCACAGTAGAAAAATATTTCTGCTTCTAACTTCAGCAGGAAAAATAAAATATATTTTTTTATTTTTTGACTTTAATTCAAAAACTTCATAGTAAATAAGAAAAAAGTCTTACTTCATAAAGCTTTGACAGAGAGTACACTAGAGAGCCTAAACAGAGAGGAGAAAGCTAGAATTCCTTGGGAAATAATACTTTTAAAGAATCAAAATTATAGATATAATGGAGTTCAAATACATCACAGGTAGATACAATCTGCAAATTTATTTTTTAACATAGTGTTCGTTATGGTTTAGAAAGAAAAAACTAAACTCAGTAAATTATAGAAAAATGTACACCTATTAGGTTGACTGAAATTTTGAGGAATGTGTTTGGGAGTTTAATTTCTACTCTATTTCAGTAGCCTTAGTATAATTCTAGAACTGAATTGAGAGAGAGAATGAGAGAGAGTGAATGAATGATTCATAACTGGGCTATACATAAAATACTCTTTTCTGCACACTTCTTTTTCCCCTCAAAATTTAATATCTTCACCATGATTTTTATTTTTCTGTGATTTTTTTTTAATTTTTAGTTTTTTATTTTTTAAATTTTAAAATCTTTAATTCTTACATGCATTCCCAAACATGAACCCCCCTCCCACCTCCCTCCCCATAACATCTTTCTGGGTCATCCCCATGCACCAGCCCCAAGCATGCTGCATCCTGCGTCAGACATAGACTGGCGATTCAATTCACATGATAGTATACATGTTAGAATGTATTAAAGAAGGAAAATTAATCAATGAAGAGTTGAAAATCAGCACAAATTTATATATTTTTTATAAGACAAATCATTTTCACGACTAGTATTCCTCATTCTAACAAAATTCACATATAATTAAATAAACAGTCCCTTGTAAGAATATTTCCCAATTTTCAAAAATATTGTGACTACCAGTTATTATTATTATATGGAATCTAAATTTGAAGTCATGAGTCAATTCATACTATCTAAACAAGCAGGTTTACCAAGGCAGGAGAAATGAGAGATGGGATATTCATTCTAAATGCTTTGTGCTACTTAGGGATTTAAAAATGATGTGAGGGACAAATTGGGAAGAATGAAAATAGGATTTTACTACTTTGTTACTCCTCAGTGTGTCAATGTTGGTTTTCACTGGAGCCAGAGGGAGAGACTAATGTAGAGTGCTTTATATGATAGTTTAATTGAAAGTGTTCAGAATACAGTTTATATTTTTTAAAGTGTTTGTATGAGTATCTTAACAGATTTATTGAGATATAATAAAAAGGCCATAAAGTTCACACTTTTATGTGTACAATTTATGTTTTTTTTTAATTTCAGCACTATCAAACATGGTCTTTTGGTTATTCTTTTGAAGGCTCAGTTATTAACCCAGACTCTAATTTCTCATCATGTTTTAATATCCTTTAGCTTTAAAAACTACCAGCCTAACATCTACATGATGCTTTGGGGATTGATGAGACCAACAACACAACAACAACAAAAAACATTGTTCACTCTTAAGAATGAAATCCCATACATCCTCACAGCTTCCATCAGTTCAGTTCAGCTCAGTCACTCAGTCGTGTCCGACACTTTGCGACCCCATGAATCGCAGCACGCCAGGCCTCCCTGTCTATTGCCAACTCCCAGAGTTCACTCAGACTCACGTTCATCAAGTCAGTGATGCCATCCAGCCATCTCATCCTCTGTCGTCCCCTTCTCCTCCTGCCCCCAATCCCTCCCAGCATCAGAGTCTTTTCCAATGAGTCAACTCTTTGCATGAGCTGGCCAAAGGACTGGAGTTTCAGCTTTAGCATCATTCCGTCCAAAGTACACCCAGGGCTGATCTCCTTCAGAATGAACTGGTTGGATCTCCTTGCAGTCTAAGGGACTCTCAAGAGTCTTATCCAACACCACAGTTCAAAAGCATCAATTCTTCGGCGCTCAGCCTTCTTCACAGTCCAACTCTCACATCCATACCTGACTACTGGAAAAAACCACACCTTGACTAGATGGAACTTAGCAAAGTAATGTCTCTGCTTTTGAATATGCTGTCTAGGTTGATCATAACTTTTCTTCCAAGGAGTAAGCCTCTTTTAATTTCATGGCTGCAGTCACCATCTGTGGTGATTTTGGAGCCCCCCAAAATAAAGACTGACACTGTTTCCACTGTTTCCCATTTATTTCCCATGAAGTGATGGGACTGGATGCCATGGTCTTCGTTTTCTGAATGTTGAGCTTTAAGCCAACTTTTTGCTTCTCCTCTTTCACTTTCATCAAGAGGCTTTTTAGTTCCTCTTCACTTTCTGCCATAAGGGTGGTGTCATCTACATATCTGAGGTTATTGATATTTCTCCCGGCAATCTTGATTCCAGCTTGTGTTTCTTCCAGTCCAGTGTTTCTCATGATGTACTCTGCATATAAGTTAAATAAGCAAGGTGACATTATACAGCCTTGACATACTCCTTTTCCTATTTGGAACCAGTCTGTTGTTCCATGTCCAGTTCTAACTGTTGCTTCCTGACCTGCATACAGATTTCTCAAGAGGCAGGTCAGGTGGTCTGGTATTCCCATCTCTGTCAGAATTTTCCACAGTCTATTGTGATCCACACAGTCAAAGGCTTTGGCATAGTCAATAAAGCAGAAATAGATGTTTGTTTGTTTTTTTTCTGGAACTCTCTTGCTTTTTCCATGATCCAGTGGATGTTGGCAATTTGATCTTTGGTTCCTCTGCCTTTTCTAAAACCAGCTTGAACATCAGGAAGTTCAATAGATTTAAGCATCTAGATCTGATAGATAGAGTGCCTGATGAACTATGGAATGTGGTTCATGACATTGTACAGAAGACAGGGATCAAGGCCATCCCCATGGAAAAGAAATGCAAAAAAGCAAAATGGCTGTCCGGGGAGGCCTTACAAAGAGCTGTGAAAAGAAGAGAGGCGAAAAACAAAGGAGAAAAGGTAAGATATAAGCATCTGAATGCAGAGTTCCAAAGAAGAGCAAGAAGAGATAAGAAAGCCGTCTTCAGTCATCAATGCCAAGAAATAGAGGAAAAGGACAGAACGGGAAAGACTAGAGATCTCTTCAAGAAAATTAGAGATACCAAGGGAACATTTCATGCAAAGATGGGCTTGATAAAGCACAGAAATGGTATGGATGTAACAGAAGCAGGAGATATTAAGAAGACGTGGCAAGAATACACAGAAGCACTGTACAAAAAAGATCTTCACAACCCGGATAATCACAATGGTGTGATCACTCATCTAGAGCCAGACATCCTGGAATGTGAAGTCAAGTGGGCCTTAGAAAGCATCACTATGAACAAAGCTAGTGGAGCTAATGGAATTCCAGTTGAGCTATTTCAAATCCTGAAAGATGATGCTGTGGAAGTGCTGCACTCAATATGCCAACAAATTTGGAAAACTCAGCAGTGGCCACAGGACTGGAAGAGGTCAGTTTTCATTCCAATCCCAAAGAAAGGCAATGCCAAAGAATGTTCAAACTACCACACAATTGCACTCATCTGACAGCTTCCATATTGTTAGAAAAAAGAATGCATATTTACATATTTTCATTGTATTGTTACTGACAATAGAAAAAAAGAATATCAACTACATGTATTCATGTGTCTCAACAATTGATATTTTGTTCCTAACCATATATCATAAACAATTGATTAACATATAGTGCATTTTCATCAGCTTGGAATTTAGAACATATTATGTTGGAAATCCTTTCTGGGTCATTTATCGTACTATAATCATAAAAAATCATAACCAGAGAATGTGCTAACTATTGGACAATTGCACTCATCTTCCATGCTAAGTAAAAGTGAAAGTGAAGTTGTTCAGTTGTGTCCAACTCTTTGGACCCGTGAACTGTACAGTCCATGGAACTCTCCAGACCAGAATATTGGAGTGGGTAGCCATTCCCTTCTTCAGGGGATCTTTCCAACCCAGGGATCAAACTCATATCTCTCACATTGCAGGCAGATTCTTTACCAAGTGATCACTAGGGAAGCTCAAGGATACTGAAGTGGGTTGCCTATTCCTTCTCCAGGAGATCGTCCCACGCAGGAATCATATCAGGGTCTCCTGCACTGCAGGTGGCTTCTTTACCAGCTGAGTCACAAGGGAAGCCCTCCGTCTGACCTACTGTGACCCGATGCTAGTAAGGTCATGCTTAAAATCTTGCATGCTAGGCTTCAACATTATGCGAAAAAAGAGCTTCCAAATCTCCAAGCTGGATTTAGAAAAGGAAGAGGAACTAGAGATCAAATTGACAACATTCACTGGATTATAGAGAAAGCAAGGGAATTTCAGAAAAAATATCTGCCTCTGATTTATTAACTACACTAAAGTCTTTGTGTGGATCATGACAAACTGTGGAAAGCTCTTAGAGAGATGAGAACACCGGTCCATCTTACCTGTCTCCTGAGAAACCTGTATGCGTGTCAAGAAGCAACAGTTAGATGTATGGCAAAACCAATACAATATTGTAAAGTAATTAATCTCCAATTAAAATAAATTTATATTTTAAAAAAAGAATGCATGTAAGAATTAAAGATTTTAAAATTAAAAAAAAAAAAAGAAAAAAAAAAAAAAGAACCCAGTATGGAACAACCGATTGGTTCAAAGTCGAGAAAGGAGTACCTCAGGGTTGTCTGCTGTCACCCTATTTGTTTAATCTCTACACTGAACACATCATGAGAAATGCCAGGCTGGGTGAGTTACAGGCTGGAATCAAGATAGGCAGGAGAAACAACAGCCACAGATTTGCAGATGATATCACTCTAATGGCAGAAAATGAAGAGGAACTAACGAACCTCTTGATTATGGTGAAGGAGGAGAGTGAAAGAGCTGACTTAGGATTAAATATTTTTAAAAAAGAAAGAAAGAAAAACTAGATCAAGGCTTCCAACCCCAATACTGCATGGCAAATAGAGGGGGGAAAGGTGTAAGTAGTGACAGATTTCCTTTTCTTGGGCTCCAAAATCACTATGGAAGGTGACTGCAGCCACAAAATCAGAAGATGATAATTTCTTGGCAAGACAGTGATGGCAAACCTAGACAGTGTGTTTAAAAGTAATTCTATATTTCGCATTTGGTTGTATGTCCTTGCATCCAACCATTTATCCCTCAATCCATCTATCCTTCAGCATATGATTTGGTTCTATTGAATTGTGGAATACTAATTTCCATGCTATAGAAATTAGTATGAATAAATTTTTGAACATTTGTTGTGTAAAAAAGAAAAAGAATATCATCTAATGATGTTGATACAAACAGAGGAAAGGGGGTCATCATGTTATGAAGTTCTTTAAAAAATATTTCTTGCATTGGATTAGAATGTAAACCAGCAAATGTGGTACAATATGGTGTTACATTGGGTTCCAGTGCAATTTAAGCCACAAATTACAAAGAAATTTTAAGTAATTTCCAATATGCAATGGAACATTTATTTTCATTCAAAATATTTATTATTTGTTTATCATACTTAGTAGGTATGCTCCTAGGTACTGTATATATAAAGACAGTTATGTAAAAGCCTTACACTTGCAGGATTTATAACCTACGTTCCTGGTATTTAGGTTAAATACTCTTTTATGGAAAGCAAAGTACCATTATTAAAAACTCCATTTAAAAACATGAGGAAACTGATGCTCAGAACTGTCCATTGACTTGTCCCAGGTCACACAACTAGAAAGCCTCAAGGAGCAAGAATTCAGACTCAAACAGTCTAGCTCCAGAGTCCATACTTTTACAAAAATGGGCTCTGTACATAAAGTGTTTTCTATAGTGAATACTTAATAAGTAAAGCAAGCATTAGAACATAACTCCGGTAGACTATGGAATTTTGTGCCTGGAAATCATTCAACCACATTTCATATTTATGTCAATAAAATGATAAGCAGTATAAAAAAAGACAAAACTTCCATTCACATCAGTATCTTACTGTCTGCTATGAAAATATATATTTTTGAAGTATGAATTCCAGCTTTCCTACAAAGTAAAAATAATTGCATTTCTCATAGCAATAACACTTAATGGTGTCCGTGCATGTGTGTTTAGTTGTTCAGTCGTGTCTGACGCTTTGTGACTCCATGGACTGTAGCCTGTCAGGCTCCTTTGTCCATGGAATTTTCCAGGCAAGAATACTAGAGTAAATTGCCATTTCCTACTCAAGTAACTGAAAAAGAACAAATGAATGAACTTGTCTTTCAGGTCATTGAAACTTTGGCATATAAGTATCAATAAGAGCTCTAATTTGATGCCAAATATATGTTAATTTTGAAATTTAAGTCATACCAATAATCATTAAGGTTAAACTTAATATAATGAACAAAATGTTTTTCAGTGTGCTAAAATCATTAATTTTATATAATAAATTATGGAAAATACTATAATAAATATGAAAGGGAGCAATCATTTTAACAAATATAAAATGTTGGTGATATATTTATTTTTAATAAAAAATGCATTTTTCTCTACAGATGTCAGTCTTTTCCATATATAAATGCAATTCATATCTTTCAAAGGCTCAGTTCACTATTGCTATAAGAAGAATTCGAATTTTCTGAATCCCCTTAAATTCCCTAGGAGATCCCTTAAAACTGTGTTCAACATGAAAATATAACAGCTAACGCTATAAAATGAATTTATTCTCTAATAGATATTTTCAGATGGTATTTTAACAAAAAAGTGTGATCTTTAACCAAAAAGTCAGAAACAAAAAGTGGCAGCCAAAATTTGCCACATTTAGCTTCTCTGGTTAAGAAAATATGCAAAAAGTAAGTACAGTCCTTTTTAGTACTTACTAAAACAAAGCATTCAATTTTCTGGTAATAAATATGTGACACATAAATGTTCACTTCACTTCAGTCACTCAGTCATGTCCGACTCTTTGCAACCCCATGAATCGCAGCACACCAGGCCTCCCTGTCCATCACCAACTCCAGGAGTTTACTCAAACTCATGTCCATCGTGTCGGTGATGCCACCCAATCATCTCATCCTCTGTCATCCCCTTCTCCTCCTGCCTTCAATCTTGCCTAGCATCAGGGTCTTTTCCAATGAGTCAGTTCTTTGCATCAGGGACCCAAAGGTTGGAGTTTCAGCTTCAACATTAGTCCTTCCAATGGATATTCAAGACTGATTTCCTTTAGGATGGACTGGTTGGATCTCCTTGCAGTCCAAGGGACTCTGAAAAGTCTTCTCCAACACCACAGTTCAAAAGCATCAATTCTTTGTCACTCAGCTTTCTTTATAGTCCAACTTTCACATCCATACATGACTATTGGAAAACACATAGCCTTGACTAGACGGACCTTTGTTGACAAAGTAATGTCTCTGCATTTTAAGAAGCTGTCTAGGTTGGTCATAGCTTTTCTTCCAAGGAGCAAGCATCTTTTAATTTCATGGCCGCAGTCATCATCTGCAGTGATTTTGAAGCCTCCGAAAAATAGTCTCTCACTGTTTCCACTGTCTCCCGTCTATTTGCCATGAAGTAATGGGACTGGATGCCATGATCTAAGTTTTCTGAATTTTGAGTTTTAAGTCAATTTTTCACTTTTTAAACCTCTTTCATTTTCATCAAGAGGTTGTTTAGTTTCTCTTTGCTTCTGCCATAAGGGTGGTGTCATCTGCATATCTGAGGTTATTGATATTTCTCCTGGCAATCTTGATTCCAGTTTGTGCTTCATCCAGCCTCACATTTCGCATGATGTAATATGCATTTAAGTTAAATAGGCAGAGTGACATTATACAGCCTTGACGTATTCCTTTTCCAGTTTAAAACCAGTCTGTTATTCCATGTCCAGTTCTAACTGTTGCTTCTTGACCTGCATAAAGATTTCTCAAGCAGGTCAGGCGGTCTAGTTTTCCCATCTCTTTAAGAATTTTTCAGTTTGTTGTGATCCATACAGTCAAAGCCTTTGGCATAGTCAATAAAGCAGAAGTAGATGTTTTTCTGGAATTCTCTTGTTCTTTCAATGATCTAGCAAATGTTGGCAATTTGATCTCTGGTTCCTCTGCCTTTTTTAAAAAAATTATTTATTTATTTTGAGTATCTTTCATTTTATTTTATTTTACTTTATAATATGGTATTGGTTTTGCCACACATCAACATGAATCCACCACGGGTATACACATGTTCCCAATCCCGAATCCCCCTCTCACCTCCCCCCGACACCATCCCTCCAGGTCATCCCAGTGCACCAGCCCCAAACATCCTGCACCCTGCATCGAACCTAGATTGGCAATTCGTTTCTTATATGATATTATACATGTTTCAATGCCATTCTCCCAAATCATCCCACCCTCTCCCTCTCCCACAGAGTCCAAAAGACTGTTCTATACATCTGTGCCTCTTTTGCTGTTTCACATACAGGGTTATCATTACCATCTTTCTAAATTCCATATATATGCATTAGAATACTGTATTGGTGTTTTTCTTAAATTCAGCCTGAACATCTGGAAATTCACAGTTCATTTGCTGTTGAAGCCTGGATTGGAGAATTTTGAGCATTACTTTGCTAGTGTGTGAGATGAATGCAATTGTGCCATAGTCTGAGCATTCTTTGGCATTGCCTTTCTTTGTTATTGGAATGGAAACTGACCTTTTCCAGTCCTGTGGCCACTGCTGAGCTTTCCAGATTAAATGTTAAGTACTTTGAATTCACTCATTAAAACTGGATAGCTTGGTCACCAAGAGAGAGTTTTTGTTTGTTTGTTTCATTTGTTTTGAGTTGTATCATATAAACTGGAAGTTCTGCAGTCTCAAAACTTTAAAAGAAATGAGTTTTTGAGAGAAAGAACACTTTTAACTGACCAAAGTGAGAAAGTAGCTGTAGAGGAGGAGATAAAATGTATTTTCTTGAAAACAAAAGTTTCACATCACTTTGTAAGCAATAATTAATAGTATTTTGGAAGGATATATTTTCAGATGGTCATACGACATCTCTAAACCTCAGTAAATTAGACTATCCATCATTTCTCCTGAAATATGAAAGTCCTGAACTTGAAGACATTCACAAGTTGGTATATAATTAACTAAGATTCAACATCTGATATTGAGATTAATATTACTTTAATCTGAAAAAAGTAGTCAGCAAACATTCTTTTCCCTCCTGTACACCCAACTGCAGTGAATCCATTCATCTTTCATTTAAGGTGCATCCACAAAAGGAGGACTGTGTAGCCCAAAGTGGCTCCTGTGCATATATCTGCTTTGATTTGACAATTCATTGAGCTGGATAACGTCTGCTTTTTTCAAGGCTGTTAAAACCTTCTTTTCTAGCTGCTTGAAAATGCATTGTGTGAATGTTTCTAAATTTAACTTCCAAAAACCTGTCTCTGTATTCTTACCACCATGGGTTTCAAATTTCTCTCTTGAAGAGGGATACGGGAAACTATTTACTACGACTTCTTAGAAACAACAACAACAAAAGAGAAAATATTATTCACCTTTCTATATGTTACCTGGGAATGCAAGCCCTAAATACACCCTGTTTATGTTACAGTATGCCACATATCAGCTTTTAATATATAGTATGATCACACATGGGGATTTCCCAGGTGGTGCTAGTGGTAAAGATCCTGCCTGCCAATGCAGGGGATATAAGAGACTTGGATTTCATCCCTGGGTAGAGAAGATTCCCTGTAGGAAGGCATGGCTACTCACTCCAGTATTCTTGCCTAGAGAATCCCATGGACAGAGGAAACCAATGAGCTACAGTCCACAGGGTCACAAAGAGTCAGAAATGACTGAAGTAACTTAGCACACATGCATTGATCACACCACATCCCAGAACAAGTGAAAATACAACTAGGCAAAGGGACAATGCTAAAGTACATAAGAAACAGAATCATCTTGAATGTATTGATGATCAAAGAAGCTGGAAACTAGATTGATCCAGAGGCCCAGTAGTGACTCAATCTATGTGTATAGAACAAGACTAAAGACAAAAAGAGAATGGCTGAAGTGGAATCCCAGCGTTTCCCAGGAAAACCTGAAACACAAATATATGATTTTAATGACCCTAAGGAATGCAGTGGTATGGCTCGAGCTGACTAGTACCTGCTTGTGAGAGTAACAAGATATCTTTATAATGATATATTATATTTTAATGTTTTTTTGAAATGTTATCTTCTTTGCTTGATATATCATCTGTTATAATATGCAGTATAAGGCTATATAAAATATGCTAAAGTGATTTCAGTAATGATAATACTACAATTTATATTTGGAAATGTAAGATTGTTATTGGTTCTTTCAAAATTTAATTTAAGTTTTTCTTTATTGGTTATTGCTAAATATGATGCCTAGGGATCTCTTCTGTAATTCAGTGAAAGATGAAATGGCCATGAGAGGGCTGAGAACATGTGACCATATAGATGTGGTTATATACCATACACATTATTTGATGCAAATAAAGGAGTCCCCAAATGACTCATTTTCCTGTCTAATGCTTTGACTCTTAGCACCATTGTACTTAACATTAATCAGAAAACATTGTAGTGGTAACTGCACTAAATCACAGGACATTTCTTGAAATAACAAGAATTCACTCATTTGGTCCTGACCATAGGTTGATAAGAAACACACCAAATTCTTATGTATTTTCCTCGCAGCTACTGGCTATGAGCAGGTAGATAACCTACACGCAGAGAATAACAACCACCACAACAAATACAATAAACATCTGTGTAATCAAATGTATAAGGTGGGAGAAAGCAAACTCAAAGTCAGATGCTAAAATTGTACAGATTTTTAACTGCCACATATTTACACTTTAAAAGTCTATGTTTACTTAGCATTATAATAAAGCCATGGAAACTGTCTTCCTCCTCTTACTCACATTATTAGTTATGTATTTAGAAATTCAGGAATCCCTTTCTAAACTTTTTTTAAACTATATATATCCATTAAATATACAGATATATGATCTCATTTTATCTAGAAAGGGAGGAGTTGGCAACATTATAAAGCATTTGCAACTAAATTTCTTTTTGGAAAATAAATCAAAACAAAAACAAATCCTCTATACAACAATATACACATATTCATCTCAATTTCGCCTTCAGCTCCTGTCAGTGAAAACGTTAATAGACAACATAGTCATCAGAATTACTTTGTCACAGTTCTGCAGAGATTTTGTTGATTCTTTTCAAGTCTATTTCACTAGCTGGAAAAAATAAGTATTTTGAAAAATTAAATCCTGATTTATAAGTGGGGGACTTGAATAAATTACATCCTTCCCATATTCAATGAACTTTAAAAGAATTTCACTACAACCCATTGCCCGATGACTAGGCTCTATCCTTAGGAATTTCAACAACATACTTATATTAAATTGACAAATTGAATAAATACTTTACCTACTATTTCAGCCTTGTAAGATTTTAAATAAGTGAAATTTTTCTCATTAACTCTATCAATCATCTATAAATACAAGATTATACATACCTAATACATTGATGTTGCTATTTTAGACCTCCAGAAAGTTATATCTATTATGGTATGGTTGTCAGTAAAGCTCAACCACTTAAAGGCAAATTAAATTTTTATATTGGATTTGTATATGACTGAACTTTTGTGAGGATTATATGTCATTTTGACTGATAAATTGACAACTTGCTATTTCTGTGAAGTTTTTTTTTTCATAGTGAACATTTGCTTATAAATTATAGCAGCCAAGGGATTTTAATTCTGTGTGTATTAATTTTCTTTTTCTAGCACTAGGTTTTAGATTTATCACTGTGGGCCAATTGCCCATGAAAGCTTGAGAAGGAAAGATAATTTAGTGCTCTGATGAAGGACTCAGAGAATATCAGTACATCTATTTTGGAAAAATGTTAATTCCTAAACACAATGTTTGAAATAGCTTCAAAATTATGGGCCTTATGGGAGAGCATGCCTAACAGTCTCCTAAAGATATTTTAGGCCCTCTGCTGTGCATACATTCAATGATTTACACTCCAGTCCTCTACATTTTATAAACCATTGCACAATTGCACTGACAAGGAAACAAATAGAGCAATAACCACTAATTGCACTAATTGCAATGAAACTTTACTAAAAAAAAGTCAATAGAAGTAAAATGTGTTAAAGAAATTGTATATTTAAGCTCTTTTTTCTTAGTGTGCTAACATACCAGAGACAATAATTAATTTCTAAAAAAATAATATACTCTATTACTTTTTAACTACACATGTATCAACATTAATATACGAGGATCATCCCTTTCAAGAAGAAAGCTAGGGCATTTTTACTAAATAACAGAATGAAAGTATCTATCATCTGAAAAATGCATAGTTATATGTAAGTCACCTACAATGGTACAATAAACTGAAAATCACTGAAAAGTGTTATTTAAAAAATTAACAACGGTACTGCTTCCTGAATTACAGGGTTTTTGTTTTTTTTTCTCTCAGAATTATTTGCATTTAGAAATAGCTACTCACTAGCAAAATGTAGTTCACTGATAGAAAATCATTCTATAGTATATATGTTACTATAAAAACTCATGTTAGATGTTCATTAGAAGAAAAAAACAGATGTATTTTCATCTGAGTCATGTATTTTACATAAAGAACTCTTGAGAAAGATACATTAATACAGATTAATTTTCCACTAACATCTATATATATATGTTTTTTAAAAATAAGCATAGATCATATTTATTCAAGACAAAAATTCTGATCATTCAGTAAAGAACATGACAGCACCCCACTCCACAGTATATACTAATTTAGTAAGTGAATATTTTAAGATATTATAGGCTTTTTATAGACACTATTTCCTAATATTGAACATTAAACTTTAATGAATGCATGGGAATACATGGGAAATATTCAAACTCATGTTCTTATCACATATATATATTTGGCCAATTTTAATATAAATTTATTTATTTTAATTGGAGGTTAATTACTTTACCATATTGGGAGAATGGTATCACATATTTGTTTTTGAATTTTTATTTTTACTTTATTTTACTTTAAAATACTGTATTGGTTTTGCCATACATTGACATGAATCCACCACGGGTGTACATGAGTTCCCAATCCTGAACCCCCCCTCCCACTTCCCACCCCCTATCATCTCTCTGGATCATCCCCATGCACTAGACGCAAGCATCCTGTAACCTGCATCAAACATAGCCTGGCGATTTGTTTCTTACATGATAGTATACATGTTTCAATGCCATTCTCCCAAATCATCCCACTCTCCCTCTCCCTCAAAGTCAAAAAGTCTGCTCTACACATCTGTGTCTCTTTTGCTGTCTCGCATATAGGGTCATCATTATCATCTTTCTAAATTCCATATATATGTGTTAGTATACTGTATTGGTGTTTTTCTTTCTGGCTTACTTCACTCTGTATAATCGGCTCCAGTTTCATCCACCTCATTGAACTGATTCAAATGTATTCTTTTTAATGGCTGAGTAATACTCCATTGTGTATATGTACCACTGCTTTCTTATCCATTCATCTGCTGATGGACATCTAGGTTGCTTCCATGTCCTGGCTATTATAAACAGTGCTGTGATGAACATTGGGGTACACATGTCTCTTTCCATTCTGGTTTCCTCGGTGTGTATGCCCTTCAGTGGGATTGCTGGGTCATAAGGCAGTTCTATTTGCAATTTTTTAAGGAATCTCCACATTGTTCTCCATAGTGGCTGTACTAGTTTGCATTCCCACCAACAGTGTAAGAGGGTCCCCTTTTCTCCACACCCTCTCCAGCATGTATTGCTTGCAGACTTTTGGATTGCAGACTTTTGGATCGCAGCCATTCTGACTGGTGTGAAGTGGTACCACATTGTGGTCTTGATTTGCATTTTTCTAATAATGAGTGATGTTGAACATCTTTTCCTGTGTTTGTTAGCCATCCGCATGTCTTCTTTGGAGAAATGTCTATTTAGTTCTTTGGCCCATTTTTTGATTGGGTCGTTTATTTTTCTGGAATTGAGCTGCAGGAGTTGCTTGTATATTTTTGAGATTAGTTGCTTGTTAGTTGCTTCATTTGCTATTATTTTCTCCCATTCAGAAGGCTGAATTTACTATATTATTATTATATTATAATCTCAAAATCATGAACCATAATGCCAAAGTTTTGAAACTACTGAAAAAAGAATTGTTTTACTCCATTGTGTAGGTGGGAGGGGGGTTCAGGATTGGGAACACATGTACTCCTGTGGAGGATTCATGTTGATGTATGGCAAAACCAATACAGCATTGTAAAGTAAAATAAAAACAAACAAACAAAAAAGAATTGTTTTTATCATTTTCAAAATGCATTAATCTTTAGTGCAATCTTTGCTCCACCAGAAAATGTAAAAATGTAAAACATCTCAGTTACTATTAAGAAATACAAAAGCTTAAAATTTACTTATTGTAGCTTTTTATGTTTTTTTGACATAATTTTTCAATATTAATCAATACCTCATTATAAAATGAGCAAACAAAGATTTATTTTTGTGTAATAAGTGATAAAATAAGGTTTTACCATGAAAAATTATGAATTAAATATTTGATAACATTTTTGAAATTCAAAAGTTTTCTCTTGATTTTCAGAAACACTTAAAGCTACCTGAAGGTAATAACAGTTTCAAAATGTACTCCTTCTTCCTGATTTCTTTGCAAAGAAGATTCCTGAAATAGCATATGTTACAATAAGTCTAAAAAATAACTCACCTAATATCAGATTGAATTGGTAAACTAAACAAACTAGATATGGTAATCCCAGAAATATGATGGATCTGGGAACATTATGACAAAAGAATCTAAATGATATGGCAGTCCCACAATCTCATATCCATTATAAATGCCTCATCTCCTCCAATTTCTGATGATGTCGCATATTTTAGATTTTAACTACATAGAGGGAGAAATTTCATCCTCACTTGACTGACCAAAATGAGGTGGATATGAGTAGTAATACAGTGAACTGAGATGAAAAGGCAGTTAAAAAGGAATGTGGGGAGGATTTGTGCATTAAAGTATTACTGATTATGTTCACTTAATTACCTGTGGGAGGGATGATAAAAGGCACATTGGACTTTGAATATAATCTTTAAGCACTTCATAATCAGTAAACTTGCTTTGCTAGTGCTCTTCTAAGGAGCAAAGTCACTTAAGTCTCCTTTAATCAGTAGTCATCCCTATCCTTTCTTGTAGAAGATGTGCATTTTACCAACAAACTAAGCCAGATTTTCCAGATACATGAGCTACTCCTGGGGAGTGTAATAATCATTTCTGGAAACTACATTAATTCTTTCAGGCACCGAAGCAGTAATTTTCAAGAAAATGTCAAAATCAACAGTGTATGTAGGTTGCTCAAAATGGCTCATTGAGTCTCCATTCCAATCTGGCATAATTTGTAGTTTAAGCAAAAAATCTCAAAAGGAGAGAACAGACATGTTGTTGCTCTGCCTGCGTTTGGGGCCTCCTTTGTACAATTGTTTATACCTAATGAATCTTAAGGAAACTATTCAGAAGACCACAAAGCAGAAAGTAATTCGTGACTATTTCAGCTTCATGGGGTTCAAAACAAGGAAATATGCAAAAGAACTCATACACAATAATTCATAGAGAAGAGAATAGAGCCTAATTTGAGTGAGGAAAAGGGAGAAGGAGATGAAGTTAAATTGAAATGACTCATATTGGTAATTTGAAGGAAGATTGTATAGGGCTAGCCTAGACTATTGTAAAGACCTTAGGTTTTGGTTTAAATGAGGAGAGTTATTAGAGATATGAACAGAAGGATTAGCTGCTTTCTTTCTGACAGTCTTGCTATGGAGGTTCTTTTGAGAATAGAGTGTGGAAAGCAAGTGGGAAAATACAGAGATGATTACGAAACTGTTGAAATAATTCAGGTGAGAGATAGTAGTGGCTCAGGTTAGCCTACGAATAGTGAAAGTGATGAGAAATTGGTTGCTTAATAAATTCTAGGTCTGACCTAAAGTCACAAGTAGGAAGCTTTAAAATAAATCAGATTGTTAAGCTGGCCCTAATTTTTGCTATCACTGTCTTAAAGAATATGAAATATGTAATGGAACTCACAGAGAAGCTTTGAGGAAGTTTCAGCCAATGTTCAGAGACTTACTTAACTGTGATCTTTAACTAAATTTTAACATTTACTTTGTTTATCTTAATTAGTTAATAAGATTTTGATGGCACTTTCTGTGGAGGAAGCTTTACACTAGACACTTAGATAATTAAATAATAATATTTAGAAAACTGTACTCAGACTGGAAAGGGAAGGCTAGTTGATAGCAAAGCTGCCAGAAGAACTATTTTTTTTTACACATATTTATTTATTTATTTAATTTATTTATTTTAATTGGAGCTTAATTACTTTACAATATTGTATTGGTTTTGCCATACATCAACTATTAAGGAGTTTAATGAGAAAGAGACAGCTCAGTCAGGATTTATCTATGACAAACTAAGAAAGAAAATGAAATTAAATGGTAAAGGCCTATAATTTTTAGCAAAAAACATTAACATTAAAATGCATAACTCAGATGGTAAGAAAATTATATAGCACATTTTCTTGCAATTCAGTCAGTGTCATTGAAATGGACACATACACATATAACAATAACTGAAGTTTCATATCCTAGCTGAAACATTGAATGTTAACTCACTTCTCTCTGGAATATTATAGTTTGGTTTATATAAGTGAGTGTGAGATACTTAACTATATTTTTGCAGCTATACTACAGGATTACATGGATTTTCTAATGCCTCTTTCATGCATGGACTAATCATTAAGCATAATTGATAAATCTAATATTCATGGATGAATGAAAAGAAAAGTAATATGGTTTCACTTTCATGCTTCTTTTGCTATAACATATACAAGATATAATAAACCTAATTTATGACTCACACTTCTGTCTTTCTTGGTGATAATACACACAGTCCATAGGGCTATTTGGGGCTTCCCTGGTGGCTCAGAGGTTAAAGCATCTGCCTTCAAGGTGGGAGACCTGGGTTCGATCCCTGGGTCGGGAAGATCCCCTGGAGAAGGGAATGGCAACCCACTCCAGTATTCTTGCCTGGAGACTCCCATGGACGGAGGAGTCTGGTAGGCTACAGTCCATGGGGGTCTCAAAGAGTTGGACATGACTGAGCGACTTCACCCTCAGCTATTTAACTTGTTCTGCATATTTCCTATCCTTCAACTAAGAAGCAATCAATGAAAATTTATTTGGCTCCCCGTGCTCTATATTACTTGGCTTCTATACAGCTAGTAGATGGAAATTTAGCTACTGTGAGGGCATTTAGATACCAATTAGGAGTTTTGTTATACAGATCAACAAGACTCTTGGCTCTTGTATTCCAGTGAAATAAGAAAGCTAAATTTTATTAGATCATACCAATAATCACCATGTTGTTATGACAATGATAGAATCATTGGGACACATACATGCATAAATATAATATCCAAATAATCCACATTATGTATAAGCACACATTTATGTGTGTGCTGTGGTTATGCATGAATACACATGAATACACTCACACACACAGATTTTAGCACAAGATAGAAGTTAGAACATATTCCTCAAAAAAGATTAGACATGGTCACAAAAATGGCAGTAAATAATGCTGATGATTGTAAGAAATAAATATTAATCACAATCACATTTCCATGAAATAAGAGGCGAAGTGCCGGGAGCCAGCGTGAGGAATCCCGCCCATGGCAAAGGTCATGAGGAAGGAGGCCTGACATACGCAAAGGCGGGATCAGGGCTCAGGGCTCCCCCTGGACATTCTTGAGCATCTACCCCCAAAACCAGAGTCTGCCTACCTTACTGCATTATGCTTTCACCTACACTGCTTACATTACGGGGGGCTATCCTCCACCACCTCTCTCTAAAAAGGAGCTAACTAAGAGCTCCAGTTAATAAATATCCTGGATGTGACAAGAGTGTTTCAGTCCACAAGCTCCTCTGATGGTTGTCTAGACTGCTTGACAGATTTATCTGGCCACATGTGATTGTTCACAGCCTCCCAACCATGAGAGGCATGTGTGTGTGTGTCAGTCGCTCAGTTGTGCCTGACTCTTTGCGATCCCACAGACTGCAATCCACCAGGTTCCTCTGTCCATGAGATTTCCCAGGCAAGGATACTGGAGTGGGTTGCCATTTCCTTCTCCAGGGGATCTTCCCAACCCAGGGATCGAACCCAGGTCTCCTGCACTGCAGGCAAATTCTTTACCAACATTAACTTTCTAAATACAGATTCTTTTGAGAAGTTAGAAAATTATTAGTATATTATTAGTGAGTTAGTTATAAATTATACTGGTGGAGGATTTCATTGTTGAGCCAATACTTGCTGCTAAGCCTCCATATCCCTTGCCCCTTATACACACTAATTGATATAACTAGCATATAGGAGAAATAAGTATTAACCCTGATATTAATCACATTAGACCTTAGGCTAAGTAAATTCTTTTCTTGATTATAGCCCACTGCACCTTTGCCCTATAGGAATGCAACTTTATCTGGTGCCTTCGGAGGTTGGTGCCTAACTTAAGAAAAATCACCTTTGGAGAAAATAAGTTTTCTGGTTGACTAATCATCATCAGAAAGGGTCATAAAATGTTAGCAGGCCTCTTGGCCAGAAGACAATGTAAATCACCTGAGAACTTTGTATAACAGAAGGAATGCAGAAAGAAAGCATGGTTTCAATAAGGGTCAGGAATGCTGACCCCGTGTGACTTTGTATTTTCCATTTACCTCTATGTATGACTTAAAGTATAAAAGTGGCCCTGGAAAATAAAGAAATGGACCAGTTACCGGAAAGACTGGTTTCCCCGTGTGGTTGTTTCTCGCTGTCCTTTTCTGGCTGAATTCCCATCTGGAGCATGGAGGCTCGCTGGGCCTACTAATTTTGCCTGGGCTTCTAAGATCTGAACGGGGAGGCGCTTTGTGTCTCCACTCCTCCGGGAGACCGGGAAACACCCGTGGCCTACATAGGTGGTGCAAACCCCTTGTCTCGGGGTTTTATTGGTTTTCTACACAAACCAAGTTATTCAGCCTCTTTTCTCCACTAATTTTCCTACTACACTATTCTTTTCTAATCTCTCTCCATATCTTTAATTAAACAATTTTCCTCTAGACACCAACACCGTCCCCACTTTAACTTACCCTGGATCCACTGGGGCTGGACCTCGGCAGCAGAGGTTAACCAAACAGGCTTAAGTGCAAGCAGACACAATTCTCCCCTTTGAGTCTAGAAGAATTTCTTTGCAGCTTCAGAGCAGTTACTTGCCGCCCAGTACCTGCAGTCCAGTCAAGCAATAAGGGCCCCCAGGTAATAATAACCAAACTCATCTTGAAGCACATACAGCTTCTGCCCTCATATGAAGGAAGAAGAAGAAATCAGAAAATAAGGTAGAATCACAAGCTGTCTTTTCGTCCTTCTACCCACACCTTACCCTATTTGGTATAAGAACCACAGTACTCAGAAACACACAGTCATAGTGGTTTAATGCCTAAAATTGGGAAAGTATTTTTCCTTCAAGTACCAAGCGAAACGCATGAAGTTACTACATTGTTTCATTCATCAGTTCAGTTCAGTCGCTCAGTCGTGTCCGAATCTGCGACCCCATGAATCACAGTATGCCAGGCCTCCCTGTCCATCACCAACTCCTGGAGTTCACTAAAACTCATGTCCATCGAATCAGTGATACCACCTAGCCATCTCATTCTCTGTCATCCCCTTCTCCTGCCCCAAACCTTCCCAGCATCAGGGTCTTTCCCAGTGAGTCAACTCTTCCCATGAGATGGCCGAAGTATTGGAGTTTCAGCTTTAGCATCAGTCCTTCCAATGAACACCCAAGACTGATCTCCTTTAGAATGGACTGGTTGGATCTCCTTGCAGTCCAAGGCACTCTCAAGAGTCTTCTCCAACACCACAGTTCAAAAGCTTCAATTCCTTGGTGCTCAGCTTTCTTCAGAGTCCAACTCTCACGTTCATACATGACCACTGGAAAAACCATAGCCTTAACTAGACAGTCCTTTGTTGGCAAAGTAATGTCTCTGCTTTTCAATATGCTGTCTAGGTTGGTCATAATTTCCTTCCAAGCAGTAAGCGTTTTTTAAATTCATGGCTGCAGTCACCATCTGCGGTGATTTCAGAGCCCCCCAAAATAAAGTCTGACACTGTTTCTACTGTTTCCCCATCTATTTCCCATGAAGTGATAGGACCAGATGCCATGATCTTCGTTTTCTGAATGTTGAGCTTTAAGCCAACTTTTTCCCTCCCCTCTTTCACTTTCAAGAGATTTTTTAGTTCCTCTTCACTTTCTGCATAAGGGTGGTGTCATCTGCATATCTGAGGTTATTGATATTTCTCCCGGCAATCTTGATTCCAGCATGTGATTCTTCCAGCCCAGCATTTCTCATGATGTACTCTGCATATAAGTTAAATAAGCAGGGTGACAATATACAGCCTTGATGTACTCCTTTTCCTATTTGGAACCAGTCTGTTGTTCCATGTCAAGTTCTAACTGTTGCTTCCTGACCTGCATACAGGTTTCTCAAGAGTCAGGTCGGGTGGTCTGGAATTCCCATCCATCTCTTTCAGAATCTTCCACAGTGTATTGTGATCCACACAGTCAAAGGCTTTGGCATAGTCAATAAAGCAGAAATAGATGTTTTTCTGGAACTCTCGCTTTTTCAATGATCCACTGGACGTTGGCAATTTTATCTCTGATTCCTCTGCCTTTTCTAAAACCAGCTTGAACATCTGGAAGTTCAGGGTTCACGTATTGCTGAAGCCTGGATTGGAGAATTTTGAGCGTTACTTTCCTGCTAGGTCAGATGAGTGCAATTTTGCAGTAGTTTGAGCATTCTTTGGCATTGCCTTTCTTTGGGATTGGAATGAAAACTGACCTTTTCCAGTCCTGTGGCCACTGCTGAGTTTTCCAAATTTACTGGCATATTGAGTGCAGCACTTTCACAGCATCAGCTTTCAGGATTTGAAATAGCTCAACTGGAATTCCATCACCGCCACTGGCTTTGTTCATAGCAATGCTTTCTAAGGCCCACTTGACTTCACATTCCAGGATGTCTGGCTCTAGGTGAGTGATCACACCACCGTGATTATCTGGGTCATGAAGATCTTTTCTGTATAGTTCTTCTGTGTATTCTTGCCACTTCTTTTTAATATCTTTTGCTTCTGTTAGGTCCATATCATTTCTGTGCTTTATCGAGCCCATCTTTGCATGAAATGTTCCTTTTGTATCTCTAATTTTCTTGAAGAGATCTCTAGTCTTTCCCGTTCTGTTCTTTTCCTGTATTTCTTTGCATTGATCACTGAGGAAGGCTTTCTTATCTCTCCTTGCTATTCTTTGGAACTCTGCATTCAGATGCTTGTATCTTCCTTTTCTCCTTTGCTTTTTGCTTCTCTTCTTTTCACAGCTCTTTGTAAGGCCTCCCCAGACAGCCATTTTGCTTTTTTGCATTTCTTTTCCATGACGATGGTCTTGATCCCTGTCTCCTGTACAGTGTCATGAACCTCAGTCCATAGTTCATCAGGCACTCTGTCTATCAGATCTAGTCCCTTATATCTATTTCTCACTCCCACTGCATAATCATAAGGGATTTGTTTTAGGTCATACCTGAATGGTCTAGTGGTTTCCCCTACTTTCTTCAGTTTATTCTGAATTTAGCAATAAGGAGTTCATGATCTGAGCCACAGTCAGCTCCTGGTCTTGTTTTTGCTGACTCTATAGTGCTTCTCCAATTTTGGCTGCAAATATAATTAATCTGATTTTGCTGTTGACCATCTGGTGATGTCCACGTGTAGAGTATTCTCTTGTGTTGTTCGAAAAGAGTGTTTACTATATATCACTTGTTAAATCCATACAATTTTATCTCAAGCCTGGATAATAAGTGTTCCTTAAGTCTAGGGGAAAATATATTGCTTGTTACACTCACTTTATCTTTTTATTTCAGTGGATGACTTTAAAACTTGCTAAATATTCAGCAATTTTTTTTTCTGTAAAGGAATAGACGATAAAAAATTTATGCTTTGTAGACCATATTTTTGTTACAACTACTCTAGTCTGGCATAGTATTGTGAAAGCAGCATGGACGACATATAAACAAATATGACTATGTTCCAATAATACTTTACTTATAGACACTGAAATTTGAATTTCATATAACTTCAACAAATGACAAAGCATCTTCCTTCTTTTGAATTTTTTTCAACATTTTTAAAATGTAGAAACAATTCTTAACTCACAGGGAAACTGGATATAGCTCAGCAATCATAGTTTGCCAATGTTATATTTACAATCTGAGGTCCTCTCTCGCACATGTAAGATTGTGACTAAAAGCAGAGTGGAACTGGAAGACAGGCAATGAGGTGTATGCATACTTCTGAACAAACAATACTGTTAGATACTAAATGAGACATGGCTTTATGTTAATACAACTGGTGGTTAACAAACTTACCAGAACATTTGTAGTTGAATAAATGCCATTTCCAAGTGATTATCCTGAGAAGTTGTAGTCATAACTCACCAGGAGGCTTCCATTGCTCACACCATTTTTGGAATGTTTAATTTGAGATTGTATTTCAAAGTAACTGCTATGAACCAATAGCATTTCAGACTGTACATTCTGGTATATTTGTTTAAACACTATTAGAATTACCTTTATATAATTTCTTACTTGATGATGAAAGTGAAAGTGAAAAATTGTCAGTCTCTCAGT
Organism: Ovis aries; assembly: GCF_016772045.2. Taxonomy (NCBI): domain Eukaryota; kingdom Metazoa; phylum Chordata; class Mammalia; order Artiodactyla; family Bovidae; genus Ovis; species Ovis aries. Next base: position 142,191,660 of record NC_056080.1, read on the forward strand.
CGTGTCCAGCTCTTCACTACTCCATGGGCTGTAGCCCGCTAGACTACTCCATGTAATTCTCCAGGCAAGAATACTGGAGTGGGTAGTCATTCCCTTCTGCAGGGTATCTTCCAGACCCAGGAACTGAACTCAGGTCTCTGCACTGAAGGCAGCTTCCCTGGTGGCTCAGATGGTAAAGCATCTGCCTGCAATGTGAGAGACCTGGGTTCGATCCCTGCATCAGGAAGATCCCCTGGAGAAGGAAATGGCAACCCATGCCAGTACTCTTGCCTGGAAAATTTCATCGATGGATGAGCCTCGTAGGCTACAATCCTTGGGATCACAAAGAGTCAGGCATGAGTAAGCAATTTCACTGGTTCACCTACCATCTGTGCCAGATACATAACATTGTATTTCCATTTATAATTCCATCAAATGTAAACATTTATTTTTTCATTCTTTTAGCTAAATTCTGAATTATCATTAAAACTAAAAAAGATGCACACAATTTTATTGACATTTATTCAATATATACATAAAACAAACTTTAATATAATTTAAGGTTGAAACTCAACTGATAATGCATAAAGACTTCAGATAATCCTTCTCCAGTCATTTCTGTGGTAAATCCCTTTAAATATTCCTCATCAGCTCTGGCAGCAAACATTAATAGTAAAAATGAGACAAACAAATGCCAAGCACCTACTAAAGCCTCTAGGTAGTTGCCTCAGTTTAACCATTTGGCTAATTTTATGATTGTTTGTATCCATACATTTTATAGCCTGGTAAAGTAAATGTCTCCTATTTTGTATAAAATGCAAATATCTATTTCTATTAAGATGATGCAATGTAACATTTCCATTAAATCTAGGGGATTTTTCCCAATGAGACTATGGACCCATACCAGGCTTAGCATTTTAAGCCCACAAGCGATTTTAAGCAGGAATTTTATAAAGTAAGGCATACATTAATTTAATTACTCATCATAAGATTGATTGTACCTAGCTCTATTCAAATACTGGTATACATTTATACTTTCAAGAAGACCACACTTGCAAAAGTTGTTTTTAAAACCTTCCTTCAAATTATTTAAACACTTTTGGTACAAATTCAATTTTCTGTATTTCATTTTCAAGAAAAAAACAACTTCTTATTGAAGCCAAGAGAATATGGTTCCTAAAGTAGTATAGATGTGCAGAACAATTTTACATATGGGTTGACTTCTCTTTGCCCATTTAAGGAAGTATCATATATTCACAGCTGGAATTTATTTAGTAAGAGGTCTTCTAGGGTAAAACCAGCTGCCATTTTATTGTCTCCCAAGACAAGCCACTCAGCAGCACATCAAAACATTACAACTTTAAACACAAATAACATATGGTCTTCATGAACACACAGCTGTTCAATGCATTCACTACCGATTCATTATTTTCATGCAAAGCAAAGAATCAAGTTGTGTCTGAATTTTTTAGATTAAAAAAGATATATACTAGATGTACCTATTAGCTTGTAATAGCCATGAACATCAAAGTTACCTTTTTTAAGCTATCATAAAAATCAAGAATTAAATTTTAGATATTAGAAGATTCACTAAGGTGACTTTAAAATATATCAGAAATAGTGCTTATGGAAAAGACTTGACCAAGAGTTGAAAGGTCTAGATTCTAAAACTGACTCTACTGCTAACAAGATTTGGACTTTGGGTAAGTCACTGTTGTTCTTTGGGTTTTAGAGGCTTCATCTGTAAGAGGTATTGTTTTCTCTGTTTTTATCAATCAAATTTTCTCTATCACTTATGTAACAAAATTTTCTCTTTCTTTGTATCTATCATCTATCTATCTTTCTAATTTCCTGTGCTGTGCTTAGTCCTTCAGTTATGTCTGACTCTTTGTGACCCCATGCCCTCCAGGCTCCTCTGTCCATGGAGTCTCCGGGCAAGAATACTGGAGTGGGTTGTCATGCCCTCCTCCAGGGGATCTTCCTAATCCAGGGATCCAACCCAGGTCTCCCATACTTCAGGCGAATTCTTTACCATCTGAGACACAAGGGAAGCTCAGCTTATGCATTGTACAGTCACTCCAAGGGATATGAAAATAGGGAACGGCATCATCTAAATCTTTTCTCAGAAAAATTATTTTGAAGTGTAAAATTTACAGTTTCCTCAGTTTGTCAAATCCTTCAAAGCCATAAACTTTATTTTCTACATATTTTCTTTATATTTTCTATATTGGTCTCTTAAGTCAGAAGGTTGGTCACACAAAGTAAATTAGAATTTTTTTTTCAGAAATATTTGCCTTTTCCAGAAGAACTCCAATTTATACTGTTAGTTAAATGATATACTATGATACAAGGCCCTGGATGAAAAAGTAACTGTTACTTTTTCGCTAGCTTTTGACTTTTCAGTATTCATCTAAAAAAGAAGTAAGACCTGTATATACCAATCTTGTAGGATTTTTAAAAAATATTTGAACACATGGAACCAAACTTTTTCATACCCGTGTGTGTGTGTGTGGGGGGGGAAATGGGAGGATTATTAACTAATGAGGTAATGAAATAATTCTTTGGGATAGTAAAGCAGTACTGATATACCAATCATTGTAACGAATTGATAACATATGTAGGGGTGAACCAGAAGGGAAGCCCGCCTTATACATTAAACAGTCATTCTAGGGGATATGAAAACAGGGAATAGTATCATCTAAATCTTTTGTCAGAAAAATTCTTTTGAAGTGTAAAATTTACACTTTCCTCAGTTTGTAATTTGGAAAACTCAGCAGTGGCCAAGGGACTGGAAAAAGTCACTTTTTATTCCAATCCCAAAGAAAGGAAATGCCAAAGAATGCTCAAACTACTGGACAATTGCATTCATCTCAACACTAGCAAAGTAATGCTCAAAATTCTCCAAGCCATCAGCAATACGTGAACCAAAAACTTGCAGATGTTCAAGCTGGATTTAGAAAAGGCAGAGGAACCAGAGATCAAATTGCCAACATCCGCTGGATCATGGAAAAAACAAGAAAGTTCCAGAAAAACATCTATTTCTGCTGTATTGACTAGGCCAAAGCATTTGACTGTGTGGATCACAATAAACTGTGGAAAATTCTGAAAGAGATGGGAATACAGACCACCTGACCTGCCTCTTGAGAAATCTATATGCAGGTCAGGAAGCAACAGTTAGAACTTGACATGGAACAACAGACTGGTTCCAAATAGGAAAAGGAGCACGTTAAGGCTGTATATCGTCACCCTGCTTATTTAACTTCTATGCAGAGTACATCATGAGAAACTCTGGGCAGGAAGAAGCACAAGCTGGAATCAAGATTGCTGGGAGAAATATCAATAACCTCAGATACGCAGATGACACTACCCTTATGGCAGAAAGCAAGAAGAGCTAAAGAGCCTTTAGATGAAAGTGAAAGAGGAGAGTGAAAAAGTTGGCTTAAAGCTCAACATTCAGAAAACTAAGATCATGGCATCCGGTCCCATTACTTCATGGGAAATAGATGGAGAAACAGTGGAAACAGTGTCGGACTTTATTTTTGGGAGTTCCAAAATCACTGCAGATGATGACTGTAGCTATGAAATTAAAAGACGCTTGCTCCTTGGAAGAAAAGTTATGACCAACCTAGACAGCATGTTAAAAAGCAGAGACATTACTTTCTCAACAAAGGTCTGTCTAGTCAAGGCTATGGTTTTTCCTGTGGTCATGTATGGATGTGAGAGTTGGACTGTGAAGAAAGCTGAGTGCCGAAGAATTGATGCTTTTGAACTGTGGTGATGGAGAAGACTCTTGAGTGTCCCTTGGACTGCAAGGGGATCCAATCAGTCAATCCTAAAGGAAATCAGTCTTGAATATTCATTGGAAAGACTGATGTTCAAGCTAAAACTCCAATACTTTGGCCACCTGACGCATAGAGCTGACTCATTTGAAAAGACCCTGACACTGGGAAAGATTGAAGGCAGGAGAAGAAGGGGATGACAGAAGATGAGATCTTTGGAAGGCATCACTAACTCAACGGGCATGAGTTTGAGTAAACTCAGAGAGTTGGTGATGGACAGGGAGGCCTGGTATGCTGCAGTCCATGGGGTCACAAAGAACCAGACATGACTGAGTGACTGAACTGAATTGAACTGAACTGTAGGAATGAGAGAATGTCATGTTATTGGATATGTCTGTAAGCACAGAATAAGCAAAATGAGAAATAGGAGATATAATCACTTTAGAAATTTTAATAATCACCAAAGATGGCATATTTGGGGGATAATCTCTGTAAATTGGTTCCAGTGTTAAAAATCTGAAGGCCAATTCATATTTGAATATGCAACTTATATTTTTTCTATTTTAAGTGAAAGTTGATAATTTGGGAAAGTACTTTTACTCCACACAGTATCTTGTATGTATTTGCTTATTATGATGAAGGAAATCATTATTTTTTCATTAGTTTAAAAACACACATTCCTATTCGAGTATTTTTTTGTGAGAAATTCCAAGGTAATGTTACATTTAAAATATTGAAATATTTGTAATTATGTTACAATTCTATTTTATTTCATAAAAGATCAATGGAAAAAATTTTAATAATTTAGTGTAATATAATCCCATCACAAAGTACAGTTTGTTCCATTTAAAGTATATATTGAAAAAAAGTAATCTGAATACTATTGAATGGTATTAACATTTTTGGTAAAATTATAGCTTTCAGTAATTATTTACCTGTAAAAATGCTCCATAATATTACTTTCAAGAGAAAATAACTTGTTAAATAAGAAATTTCTTAATCTAAAATATATGATTAGTGGGGAGAGAGGTGGGAGGGGGGTTCATGTTTGGGAACGCATGTACACCCATGGTGGATTCATGTCAATGTATGGCAAAACCAATACAGTATTGTACAGTAAAATAAAGTTAAAATAAAAATTAAAAAAAATCCAGACGCTAAAATATATATATATATATATATAATTAATCATAAAAATAATATAATCTAACTTTTGGGATAAACGTTTAAGTTTGTAGTAACTATATCAAAAAATTTACATGAAAACAGAAGCAGAATAATTAGAACATATTGAGGCAAAGATAAATCAATGATAAAAAGTCTTCCATTTTATTTTTAATGTGATAATGACATTGCCTCAGTGTATGTAAAAAGACATATACTTTTAATTATTTCACAACTTCCTTAACAGTGGTTTTATTCTAAGCCATTTTGTTGCTTTTTATTGATAGTATATTTGAGCTTTAGGAGAGAATACCTTGCTAAAAAATTAAAGTCCAAAGTCATAAAATTATGATCTTAATTATTTTAGAACTGGATCATAAAATATCCTGCATAATTTCTCCAAACAGCAATTGTATTTTAATATTTCCACTATTCTTACCTGGAAGCTGGGAGAATAGCACTAAAATGCGTCTCTTTTTTTTTCTACTCCTTTTGCAGGGAAATCCAATCACAACCATGTCCAATCTTAATCATGGGAATAAACTTAGAATTTTTAATATAGTTAGTAACAAGGAGATAGAGAATTTACTCCTTATCTACAAACACAGTTGTGTTTAGTGTATTCATATTTGGCTAAAATTAATATTTGTGTGAAATCAATTATTGATGGAAATACTCTATTTGAGAGTGTTTGTTCTCTTTATCAGTGCCTAAGCATCAGAGGTATACCCATAAAATCAATTAGTCAGAATTTTGCTCACATTCACCTGTTATCTAAAGATGATAAGTTGGTGTTGATTTATCTTTAAATATACTTTACTTTTGATCTGTACAACAATCTGTGCCATTCATGTTATAATGAATACTTAATCTGCTGAGAAATGTACAGAAAGGAAACCTAATGTGAATTAAAAAACAAGATACCTAATTAAATATAACTTTAAATATGAAAGAAATTGAATATGTAAAATATAATTTTACTTCATTGTTTGTGATAATACCTTAGTTACCTGGAACCCATTTCTCACAGATTTTTTTCAAGCTGCCGGTGGACTGAGTTCCAGATAACTAAAATATTCACATTAATTAAGGAGTGTAGCTTCAGAGTAGCCTGTATATAATGTTGCCCTCATCATACATAATGATTACTTTTTTACCTGGGAAGAGTAGAATTTGTTCGCCTGCCAATTGTCTCATGTTTTTCAGTCATAATTTTAAGCTTTGTTCTCTAGAAAAGAGAACTAGGGTCAATACTAGAGTTGTTGTTGTTTTTTTTTTTTTTTCTTTTAGATTTGTATTTCAATGCTGTCATGTTCAATCTGCTTACTATGAGTAGTGGGAGCAAGCCAGCTACTCCTATAGCCTTAATCCAAGACTATACAACTTTGGTAAGTTTGAAAAAAGAAAAAAAAAAAGAAAGAAAGAAAGAATAAGAAAGAAAGATATTCCCTGCTATATTATTTTAAATCAACACCAGTAATTAAATCAGTTATCATAAATGGGTCACTCTTCTACCCATCTGATTCCATGAATACCTCCTAATCTCTCCATCCTCAAGCATGACTAGTGCTAACTTTCTATTCTTCAAGTAAAAAATTTGAAGCTGTCATTTTTTCCCTGAAGATCCATTATCTCTGCTCTTCTAAGCTATGTGAATTTTGAAGGAAATATTTTACTTTTTTCCTCTAATTTCTTGTTATGTATCATTTTTAGTAACAAAGTTGAGTATTTTTACATAGACTATTTCTAAGCATATTTCTCTGACTGAAGTTTTATGAGAAACATAGTTGTCTTCCCCCCGCCCCCAAAAAGATAATTAAGAGTGCAAGCAAATATCAATATACAGACTTAGTGTTTTGGTGGTTGATCCCAGTATTCTATTTGGGGGATAACCTATCTTAAATAAGTGTACTGCATCAAATGATGAAAATTATTAAATAAAAAACTAATATATCAAAATACCATAGTCACCAACATGCCAGTTAGGTGAAGTGTTATTGTATTATTCTTTTATGAAAATGTGCTATTAATCAGGCAATAGATTTACTGATACCTAGTAAATGTTCAGTACTGTATTAGACAGGACGATAGAACAGAAAAAACTGAACTTATAAATCCTAACCTTCAAGAAGCTTATAATTTGGTTGGAGAGAAAATAATCATGTCAAAGGATGTGTGTGTGTGTTTGGTTAAAAGAGGTTGTTCTTGTTATTTAGTTGCTAAGTCATGTTTGACTCTTTGTGACCCCGTGGACTGTAGCCCATCAGGCTCGTCTGTCCATGGGATTTCTAGAGCAAGAATACTGGAGTGGGTTGCCATTTCCATCTCCAGAGGATTTTCCCAACTCAGGGATCAAATTTGGGTCTCCTGCATTGCATTCAAATTCTTTACCACTGAGACACCAGGGAATCCCCAGTCAAAGGATACACAAATAAAAATACACAGATATGCACAAGCACTCACACACACACACTCAAAATGTTTTGATACATACTGTAAATAAAGGATTAGTCTGAATGGACCAAAACTACAGAGTATATAGTATAATTATGTGAGATTAATATAAGCAAATTCTACAATAGCAATACAGAAACAATAATAGAGATGATAAAATACTCACAAAATCATTTAAATCATACATTATTCTTCAATTAAAGAAAGATTGGAATGCAATATGTCAATGACCTTTGCTCCTGATGAGCTTCCATTCTAAAGCAGGACAGTATTCGCAGTAAGTCTACAATATTCACATTATGTATTTTCATTTTCTGGGAATACACATGACATAAAATTACCATTATACAGTGCACAATTCAGTGGCATTCAATACATTCGCAATGTTGTGCAGCCATCACCACTATCTAGCTTCAGAACTTTTTCCTCAACCTGAATAGAAATCCCATATCTATTAAACAGTCACTCCCCATTCCTTCATCTCCCAAGCCACTGGCAGCCACTAATCTGCTTCTCTTCTCCATGGATTTGGCTATACTGAATGTTTCATTAAATGTTTTATAGATCCTTGCCATTGGTTTCATTCACTTAGCACAATGTTTTCATGGTTCATCCATTTTGTAGCATGTAAAATTACTTCATTTCTTTTTTATGACTGAATAAAATTCCATTGTATAGATAAATCACATTTTGCCTATCCATTCATCAGTTGAATGTGTGTTTTTAACTTTTGGCTACTGTTAGTAGAAAATGTGAACAATGTATTGGATGTATATGATAAACAAGATCATACACACCAACACAGATACATACATATATATGTATGTATCAGGCAAGAATACTCGAGTGGCTAGCCATTTTCTTCTCCAGGGGATCTTCCCAAACCAGGAATTGAAACCCAGTGTCCTGCATTGCAGGCATATTCTTTACTGACTGAGCTATGAGGGAAGACTACGTAAACATAAGTATTCTATTTTTTCTGCTTATATTGTTAATCTTTTATTTAGGCAACCCTGATGAAAAGGTAATGAGAAAGCTATGAAATGTTCTGGGAACAGCAACAGTGGCATGGGTTTAAATGGACAGTCTGAAGGCATATTAATTCAGTCTATCTGCTCACAATATAAACATTAAATTTAGATAAGACATCATCTCCTACATCAAGATATACCTACGGTATAAATATAGATCTTTATGCAAAAGCTTTTTCTCCTACATTTTCCCCTTGTAGACATTATTTTTTTAATTATAGCATTTCAAAAGCTTATCTGTTTGTAATTTTAATTTACTTCATATAAACTTGCAACATACTCTGGGGATTTCGACAGCCTTAGTTCTTATTTTTCTATGTTTTATAAGGGTTAATATGCTTTTCCAGTAGTAAAAGAATAATTTTAAACTTCTTATATCCTAAATCAATTATAGACATTGAATACTATATTTACCTTCTGTTAGCCTCACTAATGTAGAAGGCAGTGGCACCCCACTCCAGCACTCTTGCTTGGAAAATCCCATGGATGGAGGAGCCTGGTGGACTACAGTCCATGGGGACTCGCCAAGAGTCGGGCACGACTGAGTGACTTCACTTTCAATTTTCACTTTTATGCATTGGAGAAGGGAAATGGCAACCCATTCCAGTGTTCTTGCCTGGAGAATCCCAGGGACGAGGGAGCCTGGTGGGCTGCCGTCTATGGGGTCACACAGAGTTGGACACGACTGAAGTGACTTAGCAGCAGCAGCAGCCTCACTAATAAAAACTAAAGCACTGTACAATAATTGGCCAAATGTTGCAGAAAACCAGTACACACTGAATAGGCACAGTAACAGAAAATTGTATTCTTGACATTAATAATAAATATAAGTATAAATGAAGTCAGATTAATTACCAGAAAGGAACATTACTCCTACAACCAAGGAGAAGAGAAGATGACCCCAACAGGCCTATTTCTTTATATTTCCCTGAAAGCAGCCTTGTTAAAACAGTTTTGTCAGCCATCCTGCAGATTTTCAGGTCCTGAGGAAAATTAGTTTTTTTCTAGTTCTGTCAGCTGTACATTTGTTACTTCACAGGAACACAACTTTAATACACTGGCACACCCCAACTCCACTCCTTTTTATTAAAGAAGGGGAGAGAAAAGCCAAGATTTTAATCTGAATTTTAACAGGATCCATCGCATAAAGTTTTTTTAAAATATGTATATTATTCATTTAACCTGCAGCTTTCCATCTGTAACAGGATAATTCAGAACAGCAGTAGTCATAGCAACTTTTCTTTAATCTTTGAAATAAATCACAGTCCTTATAGGTGAGGAAAAGTTAACAGAAGATATACTGTTCCAATTTCTGTTTGGCTGCTAAAAGCTTTAGGTAGTATTTGTTCAAAATTACTTTTCATGCAATATAAGCCATTCTACTGTTAACATATCACATTGTGAAACTAATGAACAAGAACAGTCTTGGCAAACTTGATAATTCGAAAAGACTCTAAACTTCAACAAAGTTCACCTGGGTGTACTCAGTATGTTCATCTTCGCAAGTAGATCTAAGCTGCTTTGCAAAATGTTTAGTTATTCCTGCAAATGAACATTCGTACAACTTTTATGTGGCCGATGTCATCTTTGATTTAATGGTATCTATTGCCTCTCTTGCTGCGATTCATGGGGTCGCAAAGAGTCGGACACGACTGAGCGACTAAACTGAACTGATTGCCTCTTGTTAACAAGGGCTCTGGCACTATTTTTCACTTTTACATTTCCAGGGCCAAGCCCAATATCTAGCATATGATGTATTCATTACATGTTTGATGTATGCATAAATTAATTGATGAGAAACATAAGTTATTGCTCCCAAGTTCTACCCACACTAGGTTGCGATTTACAGTAGTAGATAAGTGGTCTCTATTAAATTAAAAGCATGGGACTTCATGCTGACCTGGCCTGAGACAAGTCATTGCTCCACCATGTATTAGCTGTATGGTTTAAATCACTCAACCTCAATTACTTCATCTAAAATATGACGTGATAATAATACTTGCCCCATAAAGTTATTATGAAGCCAAAGCAAGAAAATATTTCTCCCCCAGTGAGCCTAGAGTAAGTATAATAGAGGATGAGTATGGGAAGATGGTGGTAGTTTTTGAAACTTCCAGAATCTGCATAGAAAAACAGACAGAGCACCTAGTTTGCAAAACCAAAAAATGGGAAAATATTTACAAGTGCATTAGGTGACAAAATATTCACATGATTCTCAAAATAAAAGTGAATGAGGAAAAATCACCAAAAATTATAAGGTCAGCATGTTATTACGGAAAAAGCAGAAGTGAAGGATGGCTGATGGACCTGAGAACAAAGTAATCCTGAAATAGTAAAGAAGCATTCACTGGTAAGGACAGTGAACAAAGTTGAGAGAGCAGCTGAAGTTGATAAGGGTTTAGCCCACTCCAAACATGAGCGAGTGTGAGAGGCCATCATTTGTAGCATAAGGGACTATAGCAGTGACCCCTGACTCACTTTTGAAAAATGACCAATCAAGGATCCCTTTCAGGACAAGACCCTACACTGAGACAAAACCTCTGGGTGTGGAATCAAAATTGAGCAGGATAGGGACAATAATGATGAAGGCAAGAGAAGATCCAGATAAAGTAGGGGAGAGAAAGAATATCATATTATCTCAGAAAGGAAGCCTTTTTTTTTTTTAATTTACAATACTGTATTGGTTTTGCCATACATCAATAAGAATCCACGACGGGTGTACATAAGTTCCCACTCCTGAACCCCCCTCCCACCTCCCTCCCCATACCATCCTTCTGGGTTATCTCAGTGCATCAGCCCCAAGCATCCTGTATCCTGCATCAAACCTAGATGGGCAATTCATTTCTTATATAATATTATACATGTTTCAATGCCATTCTCCCAAATTATCCTGCCCTCTCCCTCTCCCACAGAGTCAAAAACTCTGTTCTGTACATCTGCATCTCTTTTGCTATCTTGCATACAGGGTTATCGTTACTATCTTTCTAAATTCCATATATATGTGTTAGTACACTGTATTTGTGTTTTTCTTTCTGGCTTACTTCACTCTGTATAATCGGCTCCAGTTTCATCCACCTCATTAGAACGGATTCAAATGTATTGTTTTTGATGGCTGAGTAATACTCCATTGTCTATATGTACCACTGATTTCTTATCCATTCATCTGCTGATGGACATCTAGGTTGCTTCCATATCCTGGCTATTATAAACAGTGCTGTGATGAACATTGGGGTACACGTGTCTCTTTCAGTTCTAGTTTCCTTGGTGTGTATGCCCAGCAGTGGGATTGCTGGGTCATAAGGCAGTTCTATTTGCAATTTTTTAAGGAATCTCCACACTGTTCTCCATAATGGCTGTACTAGTTTGCATTCCCACCAACAGTGTAAGAGGGTTCCCTTTTCTCCACACCCTCTCCAGCATGTATTGCTTGTAGACTTTTGGATCACAACCATTCTGACTGGCGTGAAATGGTACCTCATTGTGGTTTTGATTTGCATTTCCCTGATAATGAGTGATGTTGAGCATCTTTTCATGTGTTTGTTAGCCATGTGTATGTCTTCTTTGGAGAAATGTCTATTTAGCTCTTTGGCCCATTTTTTGATTGGGTCATTTATTTTCTGGAATTGAGCTGCAGGAGTTGCTTGTATATTTTTGAGATTAGTTGTTTGTCAGTTGCTTCATTTGCTATTATTCTCTCCCATTCTCAAGGCTGTCTTTTCACCTTGCTTATAGTTTCCTTTGTTGTGCAGAAGCTTTTAATTTTAATTAGGTCCTATTTATTTGTTTTTGCTTTGATTTCCAATATTCTGGAAGGTGGGTCATAGAGGATCATGCTGTGATTTCTGTCGGAGAGTGTTTTGCCTATGTTCTCCTCTAGGAGTTTTATAGTTTCTGGTCTTACATTTAGATCTTTAATCCATTTTGAGTTTATTTTTGTGTATGGCGTTAGAAAGTGTTCTAGTTTCATTCTTTTACAAGTGGTTAACCAGTTTTCCCAGCACCATTTGTTAAAGAGACTGTCTTTAATCCATTGTATATTCTTGCCTCCTTTGTTGAAGATAAGGGAAAGCATTTCCCCTAAAGTCAGGAACAAGACAAGGGTGCCTACTTTCACCACTACTATTCAACATAGTTTTGGAAGTTTTGGCCACAGCAATCAGAGCAGAAAAAGAAATAAAAGGAATCCAAATTGGAAAAGAAGAAGTAAAACTCTCACTGTTTGCAGATGACATGATCCTCTACATAGAAAACCCTAAAGACTCCACCAGAAAATTACTAGAGCTAATCAATGAATATAGTAAAGTTGCAGAATATAAAATCAACACACAGAAATCCCTTGCATTCCTATACACTAATAATGAGAAAGTGGAAGCCATCATTTTTAACACAATGATGAGAAAATGAGCTCTCTGAAGTAGGTAGCACCCATGAACTACCCTGTATACTGCTTCATCTAAAAGTTCAAAAAAAATAAGTTTACATAAGAACAGTAAAATATTATTGAGGTAAACTTATACAAAGTTATTATAAGACAAAAGAAAATAAAGGAGAATAGTATTCTTACAGTTCATAAAAATGTACTAAAACTATATAACTTACCATTTTAAAATGAACTAAAAGACATTAAGAAAATTACACAAGGCATGAAAGAACAATATAAAACAGACTTATAAGTAGTTAAAAAACATAAGGAAACAGAATTCAGGAAAAAATAGAAACAAATTAATCTCAAAATGTTCCTTTTAAATGTTAAAAAATAAATTGAAGTAAGTTAGAGAAAGAAAATATGATATTGTTTATATGTGAAATCTAAAAAACAATCTAAATGAACCTATCTACAAAACAGAAATAGAGTCACAGATGTAGAAAATAAACTTATGGTTACTAAGGGATAAGCGGTAAGGGTGGGGAGACAGATAAACTGGGAGATTGGAAATGAAATATACACACTGCTGCTGCTGCTGCTAAGTCACTTCAGTCGTGTCCGATTCTGTGCGACCCCATAGATGGCAACCCTCCAGGCTCCCTTGTCCCTGGGATTCACCAAGCAAGAACAGTGAAATGGGTTGCCATTTCCTTCTCCAGTGCATGAAGGTGAAAAGTGAAAGTGAACTCGCTCAGTCGTGTCTGACTCTTTGCGACCCCATGGACTGCAGCCTACCAGGCTCCTCCATCCATGGGATTTTCCAGGCAAGAGTACTGGAGTGGGGTGCCATTG